>NC_057814.1:274520919-274828584 GCF_018294505.1 Triticum aestivum | reverse complement strand
CCGCGAGTCAGACGGCCGAGGCTCCGGTCCGTGACAAGGAGTTCGGTTTTTTGAGAGGAGCGCGTAGGACTTGGGTCCCTCGAAACGTTGAGCGCGAGCGAAACACCCACTGGGCCGGCTGGCGGCAATCCGGTGAAGCCGGTTGGCGAGCAGCCGGTCGTGCGGTTGTTCATTTGATGAATGGCGGGCCGGGTTGATCGACCCGGCAACCTTTGGCTTAGTGTATGAAGCGTAAAGGAGCTTTGGCCCGTTGTGCTTGCCAGCCGACAGCCAAAGCTGGATATGTGGCTTTAGGGCAAAGTGGGGGACCGCGGCATCCTAACTTTATCAGGAATCACCAAGTAAGGCGGCGGGGTGGCGACCGAGCCGGCCAGCCCCCGAGCCCCCGGGTCGAGCGAGTCGGACCAGTGGCCGGGTTCAGTGGTACTGTGATGCAAGAAAATAGGGACAGAATAAATTGGTCGACAAAAGGCAGCCCCCGAGTCTCGTTCGGGGACCCCATAGTTTCATGCGTTTACAAAAGGCGATGATACATACGCTCGTGTGGCTAACTGTAAAACGGGCGGAGGAGTTCCGTGTTCCATGGCCGGGTCGTTTCTTCACCGGCGGTGTCCTTCTTGCACTTCCTCGACTTGCGTGCGTCGATGAGGTAGTAGGCGTTGCGGTCGCGCAAGGCCCTGCTCACGATGAATGGGCCCTCCCATGGAGGGGACAGCTTGTGCTGGCCTGCCCGCTCTTGGACGAGTCGGAGGACGAGGTCGCCCTCGCGGAACGCGAGGGGCTTGATCTTCTTGCTGTGGTAGTGCCTCAGGCCTTGCTGGTAGATGGCCGAGCGACTGAGCGCCAGGAGGTGTGCTTCTTCGAGCAGGTCGACGCCATCTTCACGGGCTTCTCTGGCTTCGGCTTCGGTGTACATCGCGACGCGCGGCGAGTCGAACTCGATGTCGGTCGGGATGACGGCTTCGGCTCCGTAGACAAGGAAGAACAGGGTGAACCCGGTCGACCGATTCAGCATGGTGCGTAGACTCCAGAGAATGGCTGGCAACTCGTCAAGCCAGCTGCCGGGTGAGCGGATGAGCGGCTCAACGAGTCGCGGCTTGACGTCGGACAGGATGAGTCCATTGGCCCGCTCGACCTTCCCGTTGGACTGTGGATGTGCAACGGAGGCTAGGTCGAGGCGGATGCCGGAGACGGAGCAGTATTGCTCGAGCGCGCCCTTGGTGAAGTTGGTGCCGTTGTCGGTGATGATGCTGTTCGGCATGCCGTAGCACACTGCTATGTCCTTGATGAACCGGACGGTTGTTGGCCCGTCCAGTTTCTTGATTGGTCTTGCCTCGATCCACTTGGTGAATTTGTCCACTGCCACCATCAAGTGCGTCATGCCGCCTCGGGCGGTTTTGAAGGGTCCCACCATGTCGAGTCCCTGGACCGCGAAGGGCCAGGCGATCGGTATGGTGCGGAGCGCTGATGCCGGCTGGTGGCTGCGTCTGCTGAAGCGCTGGCATCCCTCACACTTGAGGACGAGCGACTCGGCATCTTGGAGGGCCGTGGGCCAGTAGAAGCCATGGCGAAACGCCTTGGCCACCAGGGATCGTGATGCGGCGTGGTGCCCACACTCGCCCTGATGTATGTCGAGGAGGATGTCGATGCCCCGCTCCTGCTCGACGCAGCGCTGGAACACGCCGGTGGAGCTGCGCTTGACGAGCTCGTTGTTGATGATGTTGTAGGCGGACGCCCGGCGCTGCACTTGCCGAGCTTCGGTCTCGTCCATGGGGAGAACCCCGTTCTCCAAAAACTCTGATATTGAGAGGGCCCAAGATGGAGCCGTAACCACGGCGAAGACGGCCACCAGGGTGGGTTCCGAGTCGGCAGCCCCCGAGCCGGGCTGAGCAGCCCCCGGGTCGGGGATGGCGACGGCCGGGTCCGGGACGATGGTGGCCGGGTCGAGCTGAGCAGCCCCCGGGCCGGGTTCAGCAGTCCCCGGACCGGGTTGAGGTGCGGCCGGGTCGTCTGGAACGTGGATGGACTCGGAGTCCGGCGATGGCTTGACGGACGGCTTGTGCAGGTGCTCGAGAGAGACGTCGGACGGGATTGCTTGTCGTGACAAGGCGATCTTGGCGAGCGTGTCGGCTGCTTCGTTCTCCACGCGCGGGACGTGGAGGAACTCGCAACCCTCGAAGGATCCGGACAGCTTCTGGACGAGGAAGCGGTAGCTTGCCATGTTGGAGTCATGGGCGTCCCATTCGCCAGAGCATTGCTGCACCACCAGGTCCGAGTCGCCGTAGCACAGGATGCGCCGGATGCCGAGTTCCTTGGCCAGCCGGAGGCCGTGCACAAGGGCTTCATACTCGGTGACGTTGTTGGAGGCGGCGAAGTGGATCTGGAGCGTGTAGCAGAGCCGGTCGCCCTTCGGGGACGGCAGTACAATGCCGGCCCCCAAGCCGAGTCGCATCTTGGACCCATCGAAGTGCATGCGCCAATGCGTCGAGTCGGGAGGCGGCGGTAAGTACTGGGTTTCGGTCCAGTCGACGAGGAAGTCGGCCAGGGCTTGAGACTTGATCGCGGTGCGGGGCTCGTAGAGGATGGTGTGGCCGCCTAGCTGGATCACCCACTTGGCAACCCGGCCAGAGGCATCGCGGCACCCGATGATTTCTCCGATAGGCGCCGTGCTGACCATGGTGACGACGTGCTCTTGGAAATACTGCTTCAGCTTCTTGGCGGTGAAGTACACGCCGTAACACATCTTCTGGTAGTGCCGGTAGTTCTGCTTGGAGATGGAGAGCACCTCGCTCAGGTAGTAGACTAGGCGCTGGACGGCTTGGATCTTGCCCTTCTCTGGTCGCTCGACCACCAGCACCGTGCTGACCGCCCGCGAGGTTGCGGCTATGTAGAGCAACAGCGGCTCCTTGTCGGTCGGCGCGGCCAGGACTGGCGTGGTGGAGAGCATGCGCTTGAGGTCTTGGAAGGCCTCGTCTGCCTTGCCGTTCCATTTGAACGGGCTCGTCTTCTTCATCAGGTGGTACAGGGGTAGCGCCCTCTCGCCCAGCCGGCTTAGAAACCGACTGACCAAGGCCAAGCATCCGGTGAACTTCTGGACATCGCGCAGCCGAGCCGGCTTGCGCATGCGCTCGATGGCCTTGATCTTCTCCGGGTTCGCCTCAATGCCGCGTTCCGAGACGAGGAAGCCGAATAGCTTTCCGGCCGGGACGTCGAAGACGCATTTTTCCGGGTTAAGCTTGACCTTTTATTCGCGGAGGTTGGCGAAGGTTTCCTTGAAATCGTCGAGGAGCGTGAGGTGCTGCTTGGTCTTCCCCACGATGTCGTCCACGTATACGTGGATATTGCGGCCAAGTTGCGGCAGCAGGCATTTCTGCATGCAGCACTGGAAGGTGGCGCCGGCGTTCTTCAAGCCGAACGACATGGTGATGTAGCAATACGCCCCAAAGGGCGTGATGAAGGACGTCTTCAAGGCGTCGACCGGGTCCAGCTTGATCTGGTGGTAGCCGGAGTAAGCGTCCAGGAAGGATAGGAGCTCACACCCGGCGGTCGAGTCGATGACTTGGTCGATCCGCGGGAGGGCGAACGGATCCTTGGGACAGGCCTTATTGAGGCTGGTGTAGTCTATACACATGCGCCAGGTCTTGTTCTTCTTCAGGACGAGGACTGGGTTGGCCAGCCACTCGGGGTGAAACACTTCCATTATGAAGCCGGCCGCCAAAAGCTTCGCGACCTCTTCACCAATGGTTCTTCTCATCTCTTTGGAAAATCGTCGTAGGGGTTGATGGACAGGCTTGGCGTCCTTGCGGACGTGGAGTTTGTGCTCGGCGTACTTCCTCGGGATACCCGGCATGTCCTTGGGGGTCCATGCGAAGATATCCTGATTCTAACGGAGGATGTCGACGAGCTCGCCTTCCTATTTGCTGTCGAGGCAGGCGCCTACGACAACGTACTTGCTGCAGCTGGGGTCTTCTGGGTTGAGCTTCACTTTCTTGGTCTCCTTGGAGGGCTTGAAGGCAGCCTCGTCGGCCGGGTACGGGGTCGGGATTGACGCGGTGGAGGCCTCGCCTGCCAGGGCGACGACCCGGTCGAGCTGGCGCCACTCCTCGGTAATGACCAGCGACTCGGCCAACTTGGCGCCGTCTCGGGCGCACTCCAGGGACTTGCGGTAATCGCCGGCGACGGTTATGAGGCCCTTAGAACCCGGCATCTTCATCTTCAGATACGCGTAGTGGGGAACCGCCATGAACTTGGCGAGCGCGGGCCGGCCCAGCAACGCGTGATACGCGCTGGACAGGTCCACTACCTCGAACCAGACCGGTTCGCGCCGGAAGTGACCGCTGTCACCGAACAGGACATCTAGCCGGACCCGGCCAATGGGGGAGCAGGAGAGGCCGGGTACGATGCCGTGGAAGATCGTTCGAGTTGGCTCCAGGTCCTCGGCCTTGAGGCCGAGCTTGGTCATCGTGTCGCGGTAGAGGATGTTGATGCTGCTGCCGCCGTCGATGAGGACTCGGGAGAACTTGCATGTGCACCGCGCGACGATGGTGGGGTTGAGGACGAGGGCGTAACCACCCGGACTTGGCATGACTGCCGGTTGATCCTCCCGGGTCCAGGTGATCGGGCGATCCGACCAATGCATGAACTCCGGTTTGTTCGGGACGACGGTGTTCACCTCCTGCCGAAGGAGGCGCTCGATGCGCTTGTCGTTGTCGAGGCTGGTGAAGATGACGTAGGCCGCGCTCTGGTCCGGGTAGGTGTCGTTGCACATCGTGATGCTAGCTGGAGGCGGCGGTGGAGGCGGAGGCGGCTGTCCCGCGCCTGGAGCCGGAGTCGGAGGAGGCGGGACGTCGCCCCTCATGATGTGCTTGGTGATGGCGCACTACCGAAGCGTGTGCGTGGAGGGTCTTGCGCCGCTGTGGTGCTTGCAGGGGGCGTCAAGCATCTGCTCGAAGCTCATGGCGGGTTTCCATGCCGTCTTGCTGGTTTGTCGGCGCTTCGCCGAAGGGTCCGCCGCGGGCTCGGTGGCCGAGACGAGCCGGTTGTCGTGACGGGGCGCCGGCTGGTCGGCCTTGCGCTTGTTGTTCTGGTGATGCTACTGCCGGCTGCTTTCGCCGGCCGGCTTCGGAGGGGGAACCGGCTTCGCCTTGCTGGCTTCATCCAGCGCCACCTGGATCTTCATGGCAGAGTCGGCGTTGGCGTACTTGTCCGCCGTCACCATGAGCGCGGCCATGGTGGCCGGCTCGGAGCGTAAGAGCTTCTGCTTGAGGAGGGTGCCGTCTCGGCACCTGCTGACGAAGTACTGGATCGCCTGGACTTCATGGATGCCCTCGCAGCTGTTCCGGAGCTCGGTCCAGCATGCGAGGTACTCGCGACCGGTCTCCGTAGGCCCTTGCACGCACATGGCGAGCTGGCTAGGGCGGCCGGGTCGCTTGTAGGTCCCCGTGAAGTTGCAGACGAAGGCTTCCTCGAAATCCACCCACGTGTTGATGCTGCCCATCGGCAGGCTGTTCAACCATGTGCGGGCCGACCCTTGGAGCATGAGTGGTGCATAGCGCACGGCGAGACGACGATTGGCACCGGTGATGCCAATGGCCGTGGTGTTGTCGGTGAGCCAGTCTTCTGGCTTCACCGTCCCGTTGTACTTGGGGGTTTCGCGGGGGAGCATGAACCCTTTGGGGAAGGGCTCCTCCCGGATGCGCGGGCCGAACCACGCTGGCCCGATAGCGCCGCTCTCCTCCACTTCCAAGGAGCGAGCGAGCAGGCGGTGGTAAGCGTCGGTGTCGTCGATGGCGCGCGGGCCGAGTCGACTTGCGGCCAGGCCACGGGGGGCCGGGTCGGTTGGAGCCGGACGCCGGCCATGCTGGCCGGGTCTACGCTGGGTCTCTAGGACGGGTTCGTTGCCTAATCCGCCGGCGGCTGTAGCGGCCGGAACGCGCCGAGTCTGGGCTTGGCCGGAGTGCGCCTCGTCGGGTGGCGAGGAAGCAGTGTGCAGAAGTTCGCCGGGCCCGCTAAGGCGGGCGGAGCCGGATCCCGCCGGCTTGGCGAGCTGGTTGAGGCGGTCCTGCTGGGTGTTGGCGGCGTGGAGGAGTTCACGCATCTGCCCGATGCGCTCTTTCAGCTCCTCACCAGCTGCCTGGGGCGCGCGCATGTTCTTCACTGGGGTCTCGTAGACGGTTGGGATGGCGCCGAGGGCCCGGCCGATCGCTCCTCCCAAGGCACGCACATCGGCGACCCGGCTTGGCTCGGCCGCGGCAGGCATGAATCCGTAGGCGGCATCGCGCTCCAGCTGAGCGGCGTCCAGGCGACGCTGAGTGGCGGCGAGCGTCTCAAATAGGTCCAGCATCTGCTGGTGCCTTTCCTCGAGCTGGGTTCGGGCCTTAGCGACGTTGGTGGCGTCGACGTCGATGCCGATGGGGATGCGGAGGCTCTGCATCGCGGCGCGTAACGGATCGGACGGCTCGATCCGATCTGCTGCGGCCCTGGCCTCGGCAGCCTTCCTCGTCTTGCTCGACGAGGAGGAGGCGCCGTCGCCGGTGACGAGACCTCCACATGGACGCCCATTGCCCCGGCGGAAACGCCGCCGCCGAGGGAGAGGGGAGAGTCGGAGTAGCTGAGCACCTCGCTGGGGTACTCGTCGGCCACGAATGCATCGGAGATGCACAGCGTGGCGAAGGAGGCGGCGAGCGCGCCGACGACGTCGTCCGCCAGAGCGACAGACTCGTCGGCGTAGGAGAAGGGCCTCGTCCGAAGCATGCTCCCGGCCAGCTCCTCGAGCTGCCCCACGGTGGGCGCCAACTGTCGTGGTGGGCGCACGACAGATGCCAAGGGATGGCTAAAGAGAGGAGGAGGCTTGAGGGCGCTGGTGGGCTCCAGAGGCGAGGTTGGCATGAGCGGGGTGGGACGCCGGACATACCCAGGTTCGGGGCTCTCCGGAGAGATAATACCCCTAGTCCTGCCGAGTGTAGTTGGATGATCGATAGTACAATGTTGCTCCTGGAGCTGTATGAAGGAGGAAGGAAGCTGGCCAAGGCTTGGGCAGCTCCTTCTCTCCGGTGTTGCTGTTTTGTGGCTAGTCCTTCTGCTTCGCCTCCGAATGATCGTGGGCTCCCGGGGGTTTTATAGTCCAACCCCTCGAGGATACAATGGTAATGTTATAAGTCGGTGGGTCCGTGTAGCCGGTGTCCGGTGTCCCGGGCTGGGCTCCGCTAAGGGCTTGTGGTTCGCCGGGTTCCCCTAGGTGCAGGCCCCGCAAGCCTAGGGGGACTGTGCGTCGTCTTGTCGATCGTCAGGGCGTGGCCGAGTCAAGCCGCGTACAGTGCTCTCTGTCAGGTCGGCGCTTGCTGTCGTCAGCGGTGAGGGTGGGGGCACTGTTGGCACGCCAGCCCTGGTCAGCGGGTAGGTGAGGGGCACTGTTGCCACGTTCCTGCTGACCAGAGGCATGGGCGGGGCACTGTTGCCTCGGTCATCGTTGGTTGAAGTCTTGTCCCCGTCATACAGCCTGGATGGGATGGGAGTTGACCCGCGGCTGGATTGCGTAGCACGCCATGGGTGGCGCTGGCTTGGTGAGGAGGCCTTGGCCGTGCCGGGTTCGGCTGTCTTGCGCCAGTTGTTGGGGCTGAGTCGACGTGTCTTGCCGGGTCGGCCAGTCTGGCCGGCTTGGGGGGCTTGGCCGGGTCGAGCGACCCGGCCAAGCGCGCGCCGGTTTTGAGGGGCGGTGGCAGCCCCGTTGTTTTTGAAGAGGATCCGGGTTCCGTTGCCTGCCCGGGGTCCATCCCCACGACAACCAGTGATGTAGGTATGAAAATTGTTGCAAGACCCGTGTGGTGCAGAACCACCGTCAGTCAAGTCTGCAGATATTATCATACAGGTCAAACTCTTATGCTAGCCACGACAGGCGACAATCAAATATTTGGTATGGATCCGATACTCAAGACAGTGGAACGAGTTAAGATGATTCAGAAACTTCCGCGATAAGCCAGAATCTGTCAGGAAAGCGGTTATGACCCAACTCACTGTTTGGAACCCAAAGGACCTGCATTTAGTGGAGGAACCCAATGCAAGGAGTTAGAGCTTGGGTGTCCACTAGAAAAATCTGATCACCACTTCATGAAAGATTGTCAGTGCCGGATGACACACCCAGCGGAAATCACTCTTGGATTTGTGAGACCGACATATATTTCAGTCGTGAGAATCAATCACAGTCAGCTAAGTCAGCAGGTCTAAAAAGAAATTGGAGCTTGTATAAGCATGAAAAGGCAAGGTAAGATCTATCAAAATATGGATATATTTAAGCAAACCACCCCAGGGCTAGTCAGATAAAAATTTAGTGGGAACAAAAATAAGAAAAAGGATACCCGAGTTGGAAACGGTTTCCTTAAGCCAGTATCTTCATACTTGTTCCCTGAGCAACCAAATCTCGAGGATGAGATTTCTTTAAGGGGGTAAGGTTTGTGACAGCCTGATTTTTGGCCCTTTCTTTTTCTTTTGTTTTTCTGAGGTTTTTGCGTGAGATTTCCTTTTTCCGTGGCTATGTGGTCTGGAAACTGAAGAAGATGAACTCTTCTTTGCTTCCAGAGTGGCTTGTCATACCCAAATCCTTCCCTAGACCCTGTCATTTTCATCCTAGCCCAAATACCAATATTCTTTTTATTGGGAATATTCCTTTTCTATTAAAGGAATAACTCAAATTGCCCTAGGTTGTAAAGCAACCTTTATTTCCATCACTCCTAAAATTCCCAAATAATTCTCCTAAATTTTTTGGGTCATATATTTCTCTAATATGGCAAAATAATTCATTTTTCATGTTTATCATCATGCTCAAATAATTCATTTCCTATTCTGCCCTAAATGGCACATTGTGAAGCAAGTGCTATTTTCCTCTTCCCAATTGACCTCAAACTCGTTGGACACATTTTCCTGTCCATATCATTGCCACATGCCAAAATGCAACCTCATTTGCCTGGTAATTATTTAATTATGATTTTCCAAAGTTTCTATCCAGAAAGAAGCTTTGTGAAGGAGGTGCAAGATAGGCATACCCAAATGAGTTGCCATTTTGCATGATCCCTCATATCATCATATCATAGCCCTCCACCAAAGTAGAGCTCATGTTATGCCTCCATGTGAGCTCATCTTCAATTCTTTGATTCTGTCCAAAATTTTAGTTTGTGAAGCAAGTACATATTATCTTGCTCCATTATGTCTGCCAATTTTACTAGGCCTTCCATTATCCATATAACTTACCTCCACCCATTTTGGGCATGGTTCATCGAGTCATTATTCCTCTAGAAGTTTTGCAAGTCTCTGTCTAGAATGAAGCTTTGTGAAGCAAGTGCCACTTTGGTATTTCCAAATGGCATGAAATCTTTACAGCAGCTTCATAACATCATATAACCCCTCTCTGCAAAACTTCAGCTCACAGAGATCAAGTATGTGAGTGTATCATCCAGATCCCTAATTCTGGCCAGTTTTGCACTTTCTACAGCAACCCTCATCTAAACTCCTCCTTGGTCTGATTTTTGGTGATCAGCATCACCTTAGTGCATGATCATCAGCAGACAAACCCTTTACCACGTTACCAGGCTAGTTTAACCACAGAGAGTTACAAATACCTTCTTACTGATTTACTTTGGAGGTTAGTGCAAATCTCTTCTTTGCCCCTGGACCGATTTATTTCTTCAGTTGGACTAAGGGCACCAAGGTCAATCTACTGGACATGGTTGGCCACGCCAAAGAGCGCCGCTTGCGCCAGTGCGCGTGGTGATCACGCTTGCATCATGGATGAACGCGTGCTCTGGCTTGTTCCGGCCACTGTTCTCGTCTCCTCCCTCCTCGTCGCGACCTCCATTCGTGTCCTGGAGCTCGCCCGTGCTCGACTGCATCGCTGGCTCGTCGTGGTTCGCCATAAATGAGCCGCTAGCTCCATGCCCGTGTGATGCCCAGCCACTGACCTCCATTAGAGCACTACTCGAGCTCGCTAGCGTGCTCCAGAGCCTTCCCCTCGGCTATATAAGCATGCCCCGAGCCCTCCCGCAGCTCATCCACTCCTCACTTGCCTCCCTAGCCCACCGGAGTCCTCGGCCCTCTCTTCTTTTTGCCGGAGGTCGCCATGGCCGCCTCGGTCTCGGCATGATTCCGGCGAACCTAGCCCCTCTCCTGTCCTCCCGAGCTGTCCACGAGCTTCCCCTCGTCCCCGCGGTTCGCTCCAACCCCTTGCCCCTCGCCGGAGAGCCCCGTGGCCGCGTCTCCCAAGTTCGGCCGCCGCCTCCACCATTCGGTCGCCTCATCGTCCCGGCCATCCGGTGCTCTTCTCTCCCTCCAGTAGCCACCACCAGATTCCTCCCACTCCGGCGACTCTCCCCACGCCCTTCTCCTACCGCCGGAGCCACTAGGGCCGTCGTCCCCGCATGCAACAGCCGCCGCCCGCTCCTCTGTTCCCCTCGAAGCTCCGCTTCTTCTCATCCTCCCCGGCGCCTGCTAGCCCTCGGGATGGATGCGGGAGACCTGGCCACAGCCGTCGGTGCCCTCGCCGTCGCCTGAGGTGGCCGGAGTCGCCCGCCACGTCGTCGGCAGCGCCCCTGGTCGGGCCCTTCTCTGCTTCCGTCAGGGCAGGAAGCAGGAGGAAGAAGATGAGGCTAGGTGGGCCCCGCACTTTCCCCGACCCCACCTGGCAGTGTCTCGGCGTTGACCCCGCCCCGGGCCCGCGTCTGTAAGTGGGAACGTTTTCTTGAAATGTGTTTTCGCTATATGACAACCTATTTCCTTCCTCTTTTATCCAAAATGCGTTTTCCCTTCAGAAAAGCATATTCTCTACTTCTGTGGCTTAAAATACGTTTCGCTTTTCAGAAAACGTATTCGGCCCGAAGGCACGTTCAGTTTTTCCTCCAGGGGCCTGTTTGCTGAAGTTTATTCACCGATTGGTCCCTGATCTTCTACACCTCATAACTCCGCAACCGTAACTCCAAATGAGGTGAATCCAAAACTCACTTCTTCGTTTCGTCGAGCCCGTTCCGTTGGTCTCATTTTCACTATGGTTTGACACTGTGAAAATAGCCTTTTTGCCCTTGCACGTAAACAGCCCCTCTGAGAGAGAACTGTTTCCGGCAAATCTTTCCGCAGCTTCACCGCACTTCTCCCCGGTGCCTTCTTCATCCCCAGGCAAGCCACAATACCCACTTGCATGATAGTCAGGCAGTAGCCATGGTTTTCAACTCGAATATTTATTAAATGATTGCGTGTTTAAAATATGGTTATCGTTGTTTCGGTAATGCTTCTGGGTTAGTGCTTACTTGCTTGCTATGTTGTTATGCACCTGGTTATCATGCCCTGCTAGTTGCTAGTATTACTTTCATATTGCCATGCTCGATAGTAGTACATGTTGGGTTGGTCATGTTCTTCGGTGCATGACTAACGTCGGTTATCGAGTACTGTTAATATGCGTTGTTCCTTTGCCCTTAGTTGGTTAAGTGTTACTCGGTAATGTTATTGATGAGTTCTTTCATGGTATTTATGGTTGATGCTAGTGGTCATGTTATGCTATGAGTAGTGTTGCACTTGTAATATTTATGCTCGTCATTATGCCATGTTCAGTTGGAGATTATTCATAGTTGATATGGTGGATAGTTATGTTGCATCCCGTGCTTATGTTGATATCATGCTCATGCTTTGTAAATGCATCATATTATTTTATCATGGCTCAACATATTGCATTCAAGTTTAACCGGATTAAATTGAACTTGAACAACTGTTGGCTGAGTCATGGTGCCACCATATCGAAACTGACCAGTGCAACCACGCTTACCTTTATGGGAAGGTCCTAATTGGGTCTATTGTCGTGCCTCTCGCCGGTGCCTCCAACTAGGGAAGGTTATGGGCGGCCTACCTTGATCAGGTAGGCGGACATAACCTTGTGTGCCGTTGTTGTTATTATGGATCCGGTCCCCGTGAGGGACGTTTTGGCCATGACGGTGGTCGTTGTGTCTTTGGTAGACATGGGGCCACCCAGGACTAGCCCAGTTGGGAGTGGGTCGGAGCGGCCGGGAGAGTGTCATGGTAGTAGATCGGTTTTGTCGGAACGCCGTTGGTCCACCCGAATGGGAGTGCGAGGCCATGGGTTCCGTAGTGTCTGTATAGTGTACTAACCTCTGCAGAGTGTATATTAAATCTATCGATAGCCGCGCCCGTGGATAAGGGCCCAGTTCATGTCGGTCACACCGTGAGTCAACAGTATTTATTATAAATTGATTAATGACAACCCCGGTTCGATGAGGAGATAAGTTGGTTTTGATCGCCGGAACGATCACCGTTTGAGACCAAGTGTTGGTCATGGTTGTGATCGCCGGAATGATCACCGTGGTATCAAGGATACCGAGTTGTTGTACATTCGTGATGTTGTGGGAGAATTGTGGGTAAAAATCAAGCTCCTTGTGGTCATTTAATGATTACTACGGTATTGTTTATACCAAGCTTGATTTGATCCTGAGATGATCGTGTGATGTCCGAGGTTGGTAAGTGATGCATGTGATGGTTACGAGGTAACCCGAACAGAATAAATGGTGCATGTAGTGTCATCATGTTGCATGCTAGTATCATCAAATTTATATGTTCATGCCATGATCATATTGTTCTAGTGATATTATGTTCATGTTGTTCATGCCATGTTATCCTGATGATCTCATGATAATTCCTGCTTAACCTGTAATTGCCATGCTGATGTTTGTCTTGAATGCTTCTGGTTATTGTGAGCTTGCAAGTACATTCAATGTACTGACCTGGCGTGTCATGCCAGCTTGCAGGTCATGCCTGGATTGCTTGCTTGTTTGGTGTTGTTCCTGTGTTCGTGAGCTAGGATAAGCGTTCCAGCCAGAGTCCCTGCGGAGTGGAGTTCACCACCGTCATCGTTGTTCCGCTGCTAGAAGTTTTTCCACTGCTTCGAGTTGTTCTGCTGCTTGCATAGAGCAACTGAGGATGGCGTAGTGTCGTCGTGCCGATGTTATTCATTGTAATATCGGAGACCTTGTGTTCATATTCGTGTAATAATAGTAAGTTGGTTTGTTCTATACTAAGTAGTGTTGTATTCCAGAAGACTTCTCCTCGATCTCTGGGCTGGAATACGGGGCGTTCCGGTTTTCTCTGAGCCGGGGTGCCACAGGAAGGCCCATCCGAACAGGGTCCGGAAGGGGGACGTCCTCCATGTAAAACCACTCCGAAGGCCAATCTTCGGATGTCTTCTTCGGAGTACCGGACAGATATCATGTCCCGGCGCTGCGCCATATCTCGGCTCCGCCCACTTGATATATCGACCCCTCTTGTGTATGGGGTACGAGGCAGAACAGCCTCTTCCATAGCTCGAGATGAGCTTCGCAGCCCAGAAACAGCTCGCAAAGGGCGACATAGCCAGCGATGTGTAATATGGAGGCGGGAGTAAAATTATGCAGCTGGAGGCCGTAGAACTCCAGGAGCCCACGGAGGAACGGATGAATTGGAAATCCAAGCCCCCTTAATAAGTAAGGGACAAGGCATACCCGCTCCCCCATGGATGGGTTGGGAAAGCTCTCCGCTTGATCCCCGCCATTGTAGGTGGCGAGCCCGGCTCGAACGGGGACCATATACGCTAGAGGGAGAAATCCCTGGGTCTGCAACTCTAGTAATTGGCTGTGAGGGACGGAACACTTCTTCCAATTGCCGGGCTTAGGGCTACGGGAGCGAGAGGAGGAGCTGCGATGGCCGGCCATGTTGGAATGGGTTTTTCCGGGCGCGCTCCGATGGATACTCGCTGTGGGAGGATGGTGTGATCTGGATCTGAGAATCCCCGTCTCTTTAATAGACAATTTACTCACATGGCTAGGGTGGCAAATGTAAAAATGCCCTGGCTTCTCGCATTCGCTCAACGCGTGGAAGATAGCCATTATTAGGTGCGGAAGCCAAGGAGTGCAACATTTATGGGAAGTCGGACACTACTCAACAGATACTCAGAATTTGGAGAAGAGCCCGCCTTGCAATGCCGAAGACAATCTGCGCGCCGGACTCTTCGTCATTGAAGCCTGGTTCGGGGGCTACTGAGGGAGTCCTGGATTAGGGGGTCCTCGGACAGCCGGACTATATCCTTTAGCCGGACTGTTGGACTATGAAGATACAAGATTGAAGACTCCGTCCCGTGTCCGGATGGGACTCTCCTTGGCGTGGAAGGCAAGCTTGGCGATACGGATATGTAGATCTCCTCCCTCGTAACCAACTCTGTGTAACCCTAGCCCCCTCCGATGTCTATATAAACCAGAGGGTTTAGTCCGTATGACAACAACAATCATACCATAGGCTAGCTTTTAAGGTTTAGCCTCTATGATCTCGTGGTAGATCAACTCTTGTAATACTCATATCACCAAGATCAATCAAGCAGGAAGTAGGGTATTACCTCCATCGAGAGGGCCCGAACCTGGGTAAACATTGTGTCCCCCGCCTCCTGTTACCATCCTCCTTAGACGCACAGTTTGGGACCCCCTACCCGAGATTCGCTGGTTTTGACACCGACACCCGCCCCTTTATAAGAAGGGGAGGGGGATGGCACCCCTCAATCCTTCACCATCTGCCTCCTTCCACCCCGGCTTCTTTCTTTCTTCTGCTATGGTGAGAGGCCACGCCGGTGCTTCGACGGTGGCGACGAGGGTCTCTGCTCGACAGCGCACTCCTCCTTCCCAAGACCTCGTAGAGGCAGAGCCGGCCATGAGGGGAAGGGGGAGGGGGCGGGGCCGAGGTCGTCGTGGTGCTCGGGGAAGAGGAGGACAGGGCGGCGCACCGGCCTCGCCTCCGCCGGTGGTCCCTCCCCCAATGGAGGGCCACGTCGGGGACCAGCCTCGCGAGTTCTTCATCAGGCTGCATCAGCTAGCGCGCCGTCGTCTTCGTCTCCCTACTCCATTTGCTCGGGAGATGGAGCTCGACCCGCCACAGACTCTGAGATTGCACATGAGGGGTTGCGGGAATGGCGGCACGCGGGTTGATGTCGATTTCCCCGCCCTCACGTCATGTATCTTCGCCGCGGATGGAAGACCTTCGCTCGTATCCACAGCCTGACGGCGGGGCTCGTTCTCTATTTAAAATTAATGGAGAATGGCCTGCTCTCCGTCAAGGTCTTTGGAGACTTTGGGATTCGCCTAAAGTGCTGCACGGACAGCTCCTCCGATGACGAAGACTCTTCCTCAAGCAGGAGTGACGAGGACGACAGTGACAGCGATGAAGAGGGTAGCGGGCGGGAGGATGACGTGTCTGACTAGGCGTCAGACACAGTGTTCCTGGGCGACGGCGGCAGCACCATCATCTGCATCGCTAGCTCCTTGAACTTCTCGGGGTCGTCGCCTTGGCCGGCTGGCGTTGGAGGGACGGGGAAGACGAAGAAGGCGGGTGGCGGGCCGTCAAGTCGGAGTACGCGGGCACCGACGCATTCATCGCGTATTGGCGGGCTGCTGCCTCGTCTTCCAGCTCTTCCCCCGGCACCGTCTCACCGGCCTCCTTTCGGATGATCGCCGATATGTTCTCTAGGCGTCTTCTGCTGCTCGTACCTCGCCTAGGCGCTCCTTTTTCCCTTCTGCCATCTTGTTCCATTCCCTGAGGAGAGGGACAAGAAAGGGATTACGGGCATCTTATCTCTTTTTAGTTTGTAAGCCTACGTGCCTTTGTAAGATTTAAATCTCGTAACCCCCCTGCTCATGTATGCATTCCGTACGAATTCTACTTGTTTGCAACGTATTAATGAAAAGAAGGGTGTTAGCCGGGTTTTGTTTGCGCGTGGGCGAGGGCCACACCAATGGACGAGCCCTTGTTATCTTAAGATAAACATTGTACCCCGGCAACAGGCCTTGCCGTTCTCCTGCTCTGTAGCCCGGCTACACTCACGCCCTTGGCGGAGGTAGGGGCCGAGTAGGATTAGGCCCTTCGCCCGTCCCCTTCCCATCGCACTACAACCGAGTCCTGGCCCAAGGTAAGGTTTTCGGACATGGGACAGAGGGGGCAAGATGGTATGAGAGCGAGCAAAGTCTCGTACGTTCAAGTTTCATACGGAAGCAGAGAGTGGGGAAAAAGACTTATCTGATGTCGCAGCCCCCGGCAACCTTGGCTTGCCGTGGCTGAATCCTTGAACCTGCAGCCCTCGGCAACCTTGGCTTGTCGGGATCGGGGCGTCGGCATGTTCTCTTTTCTTCCCAAATAGCTCAGCAGGAAAATGTCCACGCACCCTGCGAACCAAAAAGGACGGAAAGGAACAGAGAAATGCATACTCAACCTCTATGCTAAGGGTTAGTTGCTGCCAAGCACTATCAACCCTAACACAGAGAGAGACTCAACCTAGCATGCATGCTAAAACATAGGGCGCCAGCGCTTCATTTATTTATGCTCAGGGTCTGCGCCTGGCTTTGCACAAAGGGTTACATGCCTTTCCAGCAAGGCTCGCACAAAAGATGGTTTGCCAGGGAGCCCGGCAACCGCGCCTCATGGGTAAAACTTGCGAAGATGTTCGATGTTCCAGGAGTTGCTCACTGGAATACCATCTTCGGTCTCCAGGCGGACTGCGCCGGGCATGGTGACTCGTAATACCCGATAAGGGCCTTCCCACTTCGGTGTCAACTTGTTGGAATTCTTGGCCGACTGAACGTGCCGAAGAACAAGGTCGCCTTCCTCAAAGCTTCGGGCATGAACATTGCGGCTATGGTAGCAGCGCAAGGCTTGCTGGTAGCGTGCTGCTCGCACAGCCGCCCGAAGACGATCTTCCTCAAGGAGCGTTGCTTCATCTTGCCGCAACTGCTCTTGCTCAATCTCAGCATAAGCGAGCACTCGAGGTGACCCGTGCGTGAGTTCCGTGGGGAGAACTGCTTCTGCCCCATATACCAGGGCAAAGGGTGTCTAGCCGGTGGCTCGATTTGGCGTCGTTCTGATCGACCAAAGAACCGCCGGCAACTCATCAATCCAGCGTCTTCCGCACTCGTGTAGCCTATCAAATGTTCTTGTCCGGAGGCCTCGCAATACTTCAGCGTTCGCCCTCTCAGCTTGGCCGTTGCTTCGTGGGTGTGCAACAGAAGTGAAACAGACCTTGCTGCTGAGGTCTTGGATGTATTCCATGAAGGTGCGGCTTGTGAACTGCATGCCATTGTCGGTGATGACTCTATTCGGCACACCAAAACGGCAAACTAGCCCCTTGAAGAACTTGACGGCCGACTGCGTTGTCACCTTCCTCGCTGCTTCCACCTCCGGCCACTTTGTGAACTTGTCGATTGCAACGTACAAGTACTCAAAGCGCCCGACAGCGCGGGGGAAGGGGCCCAGTATGTCGAGCCCCCAGACCAAAAATGGCCAGGAGAGAGGGATTGTTTGAAGGGCTTGAGCTGGTTGATGAAGCTTCTTCGAATGGAACTGACACGCTTCACACTTGGTTACTAGTGCCGTTGCATCCTGGAGGGCAGTGGGCCAGAAGAAACCTTGCCGGAATGCTTTGCCGGCAAGGGCCCTCGACCCTATGTGGGAGCCACATATGCCTCCGTGTATCTCTGCCAACAGCTCTAGTCCTTCCTCCCGGGGGATGCACTTCAATTTCACACCGTTCGGCCTTTTTCTGTACAGGACGTCGCCGACGAACTGATACATGGAAGACCGACCGGCTACTTTCTCCGCTTCTCCCTGCTCCTCAGGGAGTTCCCCTGTTTGGAGGAATCGGGCGGTATGTTGTGCCCATGCCGGAGCTTGGGGTGCGACGGCAAGGGCTAAAGGCATTTCCTCTGCCATGGGAGCAGCTGTCTCAACGGCCAGGGCTTGACGCCCTGCCGGAGTCGGTTGCCCCATGGCAGGCTCAGTGTCCATGGCAACACCTTTGCCGGCGGCTCCTAGGAGCTTAGCGGGAAAGTACTTGCCAGGATCTGATTTCCTTCGCTTGTTCTGCTTTGTTGAGAGTTCAACGGATGGTTGAGTTAACCGAAGCACAAAGGTACCTGGTTCCACAGGTAGTTGAGGGCAGCGCGCTTTGACAGGCAATCGGCGATGTCGTTCTCCACTCGAGGAACGTGCTCCACCTGTATACCATCAAAACTCTCCTCCAGCTTCCTCACCTCATCTACGTAGGCCTCCATCAATGGGCTTTGATAATCTTTGTTGACTTGCTTGACGATAAGCTGCGAATCACCCCTGACGATGAGCTTCTTGATCCCGAGGTCTGCCGCGATCCTGAGACCGGCAAGCAACCCCTCGTATTCGGCTATGTTGTTCGTTGACATCTCCCTGGGAAAGTGCATCTGGATTACATACTTGAGGTGCTCTCCGGTGGGTGCAATAAGCAGCACACCAGCACCGGCGCCTTGCAGCGAGAAAGCCCCGTCAAAGTACATAATCCAGTTGCGACTTGCTTCCTTGCCAGGGAGAGTGGTCTCCTGGATCTCTTCGTCGGGCGTTGGGGTCCATTCTGCAATGAACTCCGCCAAGACTCTGCTCTGGATTGTCGAAGTACTTTCAAACTTCAAACCAAACCTCGACAGTTCCAACGCCCATTCCACAATCCTCCCACTTGCGTCTGGGTTATGCAGTATCCGTTGCAACGGGAGGCAGGTGACGACGGTGATTTCGTGTGCTTGGAGGTAATGACGCAGCTTCCTCGAGGCCATAAGGAGGCCGAAGAGCAATTTCTACACACCGGAGTACCTTGACCTAGCCCCCTGCAAGAGGGGGCTTACAAAGTAAACCGGGTGTTGCATCATCTTCTTCTTCTGCACCACTTCATTCGGCTGCGCAGGCCCTGTCCCACCAGCGTCAGACTCTGTCGGGAGCCTTGCCTTGCCGGCACCAGGCTCTTCTGGGGGGAGCCCTGGCTCGCCATCCGCCCATCCAGCCATTGCCACTGCCTCTTCGTCGACCTCTCTCTATGCCACTAGTGCGGCGCTGACCACTTGATTTGTTGCCGCTAGATATAGCAGCAACAGCTCTCGTGGTTTAGGCGCAACCAGTATCGGCGTAGAGGAGAGGTATTTCTTCTAATCCCGTAGTGCTGCTTCGGCCTCTGGGGTCCATTCCATTGGGCCCACCTTTTTCAAGATTTTGAAAAAGGGGAGGGCACGCTCAGCAGACTTGGAGATGAATCTGCTGATGGCGGCAACACAGCCAGTGAGACGACGCACTTCCTTGATCCTCCTAGGCGCCTCAATCTGCTCAATGGCCTTGATCTTGTCTGGATTTGCCTCGATCCCGCGTTGTGACACAAAGAACCCAAGAAGTTTCCCGGACGGAACACCGAAGACACACTTCTCAGGGTTCAGCTTGAGGTTGATCTTGCGCAAATTCACAAACATCTCCTCTAAGTCTTGTATGAGTGTTGCCCTATCCTTGGTTTTGACCACTATGTCATCCATATAAGCTTCCATATTTCTATGTAGCTGGGGCTCAAAACCAATTTGGACTGCTCTTGCAAAGGTTGAGCCAGCACTCTTCAACCCGAAAGGCATTCGTAAGAAACAATACATACCACATGGGGTGATGAATGCTGTCTTCTCTTCATCTTCTTTCGTCATGAAGATCTGGTGGTATCCCGAGTAAGCGTCAAGGAACGATAACAAGTTACACCCGGCCGTGGAGTCAACTGGTCGATGCGCGGTAATGGGAAAGGGTCCTTTGGACAGGCCTTATTGATATTTGTATAATCAATACATAGTCTCCACTTCCCATTTGCCTTGCGCACCACCACCGGATTGGCCAACCACGTCAGATGGAGTACCCCTCTCACCAAACCTACCGCTTCCAACTTCCTGATTTCCTCTGTGATGAACTCTTGCCGTTCTAGAGCCTGCTTCCTGACCTTTTTCCTGACGGGCCGCGCATGAGGGCAGACAGCAAGATGGTGCTCAACCACTTCCCTGGGAACACCGGGGATGTCGGATGCTTGCCATGCAAAACACATCGACATTTGCCCACAGGAAAGTGACGAGCGCGCCTTCCTATTTGCTATTGAGGGTGGAGCTTATGGTCAAGCCCCCCCCCCCCATGCCATCCTCCTTGACGAACACCTTCTTGGTCTCTGGTGGTGCAGCTCTGGATTTCTTGTTCTTGCCGGTGGAGCTCTCTGGCACATCCTCGACGGGAGCACTACACTCCGAACAGGTGCGCTTGCCGAAGTGGGTGCGAGAGGTCTTACCGGTCTTCTTCCTCCCTGGGGTTTCAGCGGCAGGAGCAAGTGCCTTGGCGGCAGTTGTTGCGACTGCCTCCCGATAAAGTTGCTCAGCGCAGATCAGCGCATCCTTCTTGTTGGAGGGGACGGTGATGCTGGTCATCGGCCTAGGCATCTTCAGCGTGTTGCAGGCGTAGTGCGAGGCCGCCATGAACTTGTCTAGCGCTGGGCGGCCGAGGATCCCGTTGTAGGGCAAGGGGATCTCGGCAACGTCGAAAACAATCCTCTCCGTCCTGTAGTTCAGCTCGCCTCCAAACGTCACGGGCATCATGACCTTACCTTTCGGCTGACTCCTTCCCGGGTTGACCCCTTGAAACGTCCCCGTCTCTTCGAGGTCTCCATCAGGAATCTGCAGCCTTTTGATCACAACAGGCGAGATTAAGTTTAGACCGGCCCCGCCGTCAACTAGCATCTTTGTCACTTTGAGGTTGCGTATTTTTTGTGAAACCCACAACGGCAAACACCCAGCCGCAGTTGTGCGATCAGGGCGATCCTCGGTTTCAGATATGATAGGCGTGCTGGACCACTTCAGTGGCTTTTGAGCATCGACTGATGGTTCCGCTGCCATGATCTCACGCGCCCACTGCTTGAGCTGGCGGTGAGAGGTGTGCAGCGAGGCGCCACCATCGATGCACATGGCCTCTGTAGCCTTCTGGAACTCATGCTCGTCGGATTCGTTGTCCTCGTCATGACCATCGTCTTCTTGCTTCTTGTCACGACCCCGAGCGGGCCTCTCTTGCTGATTATCCTTGCCGCGGCGCCCTCCTTGGCCGCCGCGCTTCTTGCCGGATCCCTTGGCACCATCCTGACCCTTCTCCTTATCCCGTCTCTCATACTCGGCTTTTTGCTTCTCAGCGAGGAGCTCGACTTGCCGGCAAATCTGGAGGTCATGGCCCTTGGTGCAATGGATCTTGCAGTACTGCTTGTCGGAGCCTCCGGGCTTGTCGGCAGCCGCCAAGGCCCAGCAAGCTATCAGCACCCCGATTCTAACTCACACCGATCTAGCATGTAACACCTCATATCACTTTGCGGCCTCACGCACGGTATTCCCACGGGTGTCGCCTTACCATGGCCCGGGACCGTTTGCATCTTTTGGCTCACGTATATGATAGTGTCGCTAGCATCCATATGACAGAGAACCCGGGCCAACATGACTAGTCGTGAACCCAAAGTGGCACTAACTTACGGGGACAGGCATACATGAAACAACATCGAGCATGTCGGTCAGCAGCATGTGAATCCGGGCTGTAGCAACTGGGCTAACAGGACTCCGGGAACCCGGGCTGTAGCAGGCTAGGCAGGACTCCGGATGTCACCGCGTGACATTTCCCCGAAGGGACAGACACAGGAACGAAGTGAATCACATGCCGGCCAGTCTAAGTGTTCCGGAGCAGTAGTGCTGGGCTAGCAGGACTCCGGTAAACCGGGCTGTAGCGGACTATCATGGCTCGGTGGAAGCACTAGACTACATTTCCCCATAAGAGAGACTACCAAGGATAGACAACTAGGTTGTCGGATCCCACACATAGCAATACAGGTTACACGTACGCATAACATGCAAGTATGTGCTGTACAACATGGCATCACAACATAACGCAAACTCACATAGATAAAGGCCCAGAAGAGCCACATAGCATTAAATACAAACAGGGGTCACATGACCCATCATTCAGAGCATATAAGCAACGGAAGCATTACATGTCTGAGTACAGACAACTACAAAAGAAAAAGCTGAGAAGCCTGACTATCTACAAGACCCTCCCAAGGGTACAAGACCGTAGCTGAGGTAACAAGCTAGTCGTCGAAGTCCATGCAGAACAACTACTGAGACAGAAGTCTCATCTGCAAAAACATAAATTAAGCAACGTGAGTACAAAGGTACTCAGCAAGAATTACATCAGATCCTATCATACATGCATTAGTATCAAGGAGGCAATGTGGGGTTCAGTTGCAGCAAGCCAGCTTTCACTCAGTGGCTAACCTATTCTATGACTACGAGTAACTTCTTTGAGGTAAGAAAACGCACACGAGTCCACTAATCACCACCTCAATACACCACTATGGATTCCTTCCCGTCTCACTACGAGAAGCCATCCATAGCACTCACACTTATCTTGAGCATTTTAGAGTATCCACTTCAAGTTGTTTATGTACCACGTAAGCATCCAAGAAGTCCATAACCGCGGACCCGGCTATTCGAATAGATCATGTTAACCCTGCAGGGGTGTACTTCTTCACACACGCTCTCGCCACTTACCACCATGTACACGTCGTGTATCTCGGCAACCTTCAAGCGGAAGCCTGGCGAGGGAGTCGGCCACGACCTGACTAACCACACAAGACTCTAGTCCAGGTTTATCGCCTATTCGGGTTCCATCCGCAAGGAGATCCGGGCGGGGTGTCGCTCACGGCCCCAAACGATGTGAGCAGGGTTCCCAAGCCCACCATCCGGGTGCCACTTGGTACACCGTGCCACTGTGCCTAGTCTGTCCCAAGCCCACCTGGCCGGGTGCCACTTGGTAGACTACTAACACTACCTACAAACACCAGAAACTAACTACAACTCCTGGACAGAGATCAAGTTGGTTAATAAGTCGAGAGGGGCACTTAAGCATTCCAATGTGTGGTAGTAGCTAGTCATTGGACAACATACACATAACTCAGTGCTTAAGGATGGTTCCAGTGAGACAACCCACCATGTACTCCTACATGGCCTCTCACCGCTACCTTTACCAAATCGTGTTCACACACTTAACTCTCAGCACCAGAACATATCATAACACTCCAATTCATTCCCAATGAATCAGACCTGACACAACTCTAAGCAATAGCAGGCATGGCATGGTAGGAACACAACATGGCTCAATCAACTCCTACACAAGCTAGTGGGTTTCAACTATTTACTGTGGCAATGACGGGTCATGCAGAGGAATGGGTTCAACTACCGCAACATAAGTAGCAGTTGAATCGTTGTTGTCCTAATGCAATAAAAGAGAGCAGGAGCGAGAGAGTGGGATTGTATCGGAATGAACAAGGGGGGTTTGCTTGCCTGATAGATCAACAGAGGGGCACTGCTTCTCAGACAGGTACTCTGGAACACTCTCCGGAGTAGGACCTATCGAGAAGGAACGATGTCGGCAATCAATACACAAGCATATGCAACAATATGATGTATGAACGTGGCATGAATATGTGATGTTGTTTGTGCTAATGCATCAAGCATTCTATTTGGAAGAGGTCCATTTGAACCAAAGGTTCAAATGCAACTCTAAATTAAGTCTCTTAAAATGCCATGAATGTGTTTTCACATATACAGCAGGTATACCTTGGTTTTTCACGCATGAAAATGGTACAGATGCATAGATTGCATTTTTCTGATAATTTTTCATATATAAATTATTTCAATCTCAGCTACGGTTGAATTTCTATGAATTTTAGAAGTTTTACTAATTTTTTGGAATTTCCTGATTTATTTTCATACCAGAAAATGAATAACTGCGTCAGCATTACAGAGGCATGACGTCAGCGTGTCAACCGAGGCTGACCAGGTCAAACCTGACGTGTGGGGTCCACACGTCAGTGTCATGGTTAATTAATAGAGTTAATTAATTGTCAAACTAATCCTAAACTAAAAATTAGCAGGGCGGGGCCCCACATGTCACTGACCCACACGGGTCAAAGCTGGGTCAACAGGGGGTTAGACCCGGTCAATCCCGCCGGCGTTTAGCCGCCGGCGAGGCTGAACGCGGCGGAGGGGCTCAGGATCGTCGCTCCAGCGACCATTTGGGCGGCGGAGACCACGGGCGAGGAGCCAGCGCTCGTCCGCGTCATCTGGAGCAAGCGGGAGAGACGGGGGTGGCCGGAGCTCATCAGAAACAAGCTCGAGGCGGCGGCCGGGTGCGCACGGGTGCTGCAGGGCACGGCAGGAGCTGCAGCCGGTGGTGTTGACCTTCTGGGAGGCTGCTGAGCGCGGTGGCAGGTGCAGGCGCAGGCTGCGGTGGCTCTGGCCACGACGGGGAGGTACCACGGCGGCGCGACTGCTCGGGTCTGGCGGCTAGTGTGGCTACGGCACGAAATCGAGCGCGGGGAAGGAGGGGAAGCGGAGGAGAGCTCACGACGGTATCGATGGCGTCGTGCGCGAGCTCGGGGAAGCACTGGTGTGGCCGGAATGTCATCGGCGATCTCGGGCGGCCGGAGGTGAAGACGACGTTGGTGGCGGAGATGCAGGCCGTCCGGAGGTGCGTGGCTCGACAGAGAGGATGAGGGAGACGCGGCGAAGCTTCTGAGCTTGTCGGAGAGGCGAGGCCGTGGCGGTGGGCGCGTCAACGGCGAGCGGCGGCGTCGGTGGTGCTCGGGGGTCGCGCGACAGAGCGAGGGAGAGGAGGGGAATGGGCACGAGAGATTGAGAGGGGTACGGGGCGGCGCGTGGCGACGTTCGGGACGACCAGGGCGTCGAGGGAGAGGCCAGGCAGCCAGGTTGCGTGGCGCCCATGCGCGCGGGCGGCGAGCGCGTGCCTCTCGTCCTCCTGGTTCCAGGAGGACGACGACTGGCGCTGCCAGTCGGCTGGGCCAGCCTGTTGGCCACTGGGCTAGGCCAGGCTGCACAGGGAGGTAAGTGCAGGTGGGTTTTCTTCCCTTTTTGTTTCTTTTCTATTTTTCTGACATTTGTTCTGATTTAGTAAAATACTAAATCATTTTATTTACTTCTGTCAATTTTTGCAGGGACCTAAGGGATTAATCCAAAGCCCCTCACCACAATTCAGAATTTTTGGACATATATAACATATATCTATCCAATGCAAATAATTATTGCATTAATTCCAAATGGCCAAGATAAATATTTATGAGCTCCTAAAAATATTGGTTTGAGATTTACCTCTGACCAATATTTTCAGAGAGCAACATGAACATTTTCTTGGACCTTTTTGGAGCAATTTTTATTTGGGTCATTTCCAGAAATGATTTCTGAGGGTTTCACAAATCCCCATTTCAAATTTAACTGAAATTTAAACATGATGCACACATGAAGGCTAGCCTAGGTCATACCAGAACTAGGGATGTGACAACTCGCCCCCACTTGAAAGAATCTCATCCCGAGATTCAGGGGTCGATGGAAAGAAGGTGGGTACTCCAGTCGAAGACGATGTTCTCGCTCCCAAGTAGCTTCTCTCTCAGAGTGATGAGACCACTGAACCTTGAGAAACTTGATGTTCTGACGTCGGGTAACACGTTCTTCTTGATCAAGAATGTGAACAGGGTACTCTCGATATGTGAGGTTATCTTGGAGATCAAGCGTTTTGGGGTCCACTCCACGGATGGGATCCGAGAAGCAACGCCTGAGTTGAGAGACGTGGAAGACATCATGAACTTGAGAAAGATGTGGGGGTAGTTCCAACTGGTAGGCAACCTCTCCTTGTTTAGCGAGAATGCAAAAAGGACCAATGTAACGAGGAGCCAACTTGCCCTTGATACCGAATCGATGGGTACCCTTCAAAGGGGTAACCCGAAGGTAAGCCTTGTCGCCAACTTCATAAGCTACTTCCTTATGACGACGGTCATACTGGCTCTTTTGACGAGATTGGGCTGTTTTCAAATTCTCACAAATAATGCGAACTTGCTCTTTCGCTTCCTGAATCATATCCGGTCCAAAGAATTGTCTTTCCCCGGTTTCTGACCAGTTCAAAGGTGTTCGGCATCTTCGTCCATAGAGAATCTCGAAAGGAGCTTTCTTGAGACTGGATTGGTAGCTATTGTTATAAGAAAACTCGGCGTAAGGAAGACACTTCTCCCAATCCATACCGAATGAGATAACGCAAGCTCTGAGTATGTCTTCGAGATTTTGGTTGACCCTTTCCACCTGACCACTCGACTGAGGGTGGAAAGCGGTACTGAAAGAAAGATGGGTGCCCATGGCAGTTTGGAAACTCTCCCAGAAATGAGAAGTGAAAAGACTACCACGGTCTGAATTGATCTCTAGTGGAACACCATGAAGTGAAACTATTTGAGAAATATATAAGTTAGCGAGCTGACTAGCGGTGATATTCTCTCGAACAGGTAGGAAGTGAGCCACTTTGGAAAGACGATCAATGACTACGAAGATAGCATTATTCCCTTTCTTGGTCCAGGGAAAGCCGGTGATGAAGTCCATACCAACTTTATCCCATTTCCACTCAGGAATAGCTAAAGGCGGAAGGGTGCCAGCAGGTCTTTGATGTTCTTCCTGAACGCGATGACAAACGTCACAGTTAGCAATGAACTGAGCGATTTCTCTCTTCATCCTAGTCCACCAGAACCTCTGGCGTTGGTCATGATACATCTTAGTACTACCGGGATGGATCGTGAGAGGAGATTCATGGGCCTCCTGAAGGATCAGTTGTCGCAGATGTTGATTCTTGGGAACCACCAAGCGATTCTCAAAGAAAACAACACCTCGATCATCCATAGAGAAACATCCACCAACTCCCTTCTTAATGTTTCTCTTGATGCGGATAACACCCCTATCAAACTTCTGGTCAGAAATGATCTAATCCTCAAGGGTAGGTTTCGCCACCAAGGTAGAAAGGAATCCGTGAGGAGCAATGTGAAGATTAAGCTTACAGAATTCCTCATGGAGAACTGGTTGGCCCTGCTGCAACATAAGATTGTTGCAATAGGACTTACGACTTAGCGCATCAGCCATGACATTGCCCTTGCCTGGGGTGTAGGTAATCCCTAAGTCGTAATGTGAGATCAACTCCAACCAACATCTTTGCCTAAGGTTCAAATCTGGTTGGGTGAAGATATACTTGAGACTCTGGTGATCGGTGTAAATCTCGCAACGCTTACCAAGAAGGTAATGTCGCCATGTCTTAAGTCCATACACTACGGCTTCAAGCTCTAGATCATGTGTAGGATAATTCTCCTCATGTCGATGCAACTGTCGAGATGCATAGGCAATCACATGGCGATCCTGCATAAGAATGCAACCTAGTCCCTGTCATGAGGTATCGCAGTAGATAACAAAGTCTTTAGTGAAATCCGGTGGCACAAGTATGGGAGCAGAAGTCAGGCGTCTTTTCAGTTCCTGAAAACTGTACTCACACTGTGGGGACCACTCAAACTTTTTATCTTTCTTGAGAAGTTCCGTGAGAGGGTTGGCCACTTTGGAGAAGTTCTCAACAAAGCGGCGACAATAACTGGCTAGACCAAGAAAACTCCTAACTTGTTTAACTGTTTCAGGTGGAGTCCAATGAAGAATGGCCTGAACTCTCTCGGGATTGACAGCAATGCCCTTACCAGATATCACGTGGCCTAGATAGGTCACTTCTGGCAACCAAAATTCTCACTTGGAGAACTTGGCATAAAGGCGATGCTCTCTAAGTTTCTCTAACACAAGTCTAAGATGTTCGGCATGCTCCTCCTCGTTCTTCGAGTAAATAAGAATATCATCGAGGTAAACCACGACGAACTTATCTAAGTACTCCATAAAGATCGAGTTCATCAAGCGGGAGAATGTAGCTGGAGCATTGGTTAGACCAAAGGACATGACGGTGTACTCGTACTAGCCATAACGAGTGACAAAAGCCGTCTTAGGAATGTCCCCGTTTCTAATCTTGATTTGGTGGTAGCCTAACCTCAAATCCATCTTGGAGAAGACTGAGGATCCAGCGAGCTGATCATACAGGTCGTTGATCCTGGGGAGCAGATACTTGTTCTTTATCGTGACCAAATTAACGGGACGATAATCTACAACCATCCGGTTCGTACCATCCTTCTTCTTGACAAAGAGAACAGGGAAAGCCCAAGGAGAAGAACTAGGACGTATGAAACCTTTTTGCAAGGACTCATCAAGTTGTTTCTTAAGCTCAGCTAGTTCTAAGGGTGCCATCTTGTAAGGTCTCCTAGAAATTGGGGCGGTTCCTGGGATAAGATCTATGACAAACTCTACATATCTGTCAGGTGGAATACCTGGCAGTTCCTATGGAAAGACATCCGGAAAGTCACGGACTACCGGGATATCTTCAAGGTCTGGAAGAGGGATGGCATTAAGAGAATAGAGTTGACGCTTTGCAACTCTGGTGGAGACAGTGAGTATCTTGCCAGATGGGTGTGTAAGCTGAACAGACCTAGTGTAACAATCAATCTTGGCATAATGAGCTTTCATCCAGTCCATACCCAAGATGATGTTAATATCTATAGACTTGAGGGCTATAAGTGATGCAAGGAATACAAGTCTGTTGACAAGGATTTCATTACCATGGCTTACACTAGAAGTTTGCCATTTGGATGCAGGAGTTTGAATGACTAGTGGAGAGGGCATATCACAAAATGATATGCTGTGCAAGCTGGCATAGCTTTCAGAAATGAAAGAATGAGATGCTCCAGTATCGAACAAAACCGATGCTGGATGACAATTGACAAGGAGTGTACCAAGAACGACATCCGGATCATCATGAGCGTCTTTAGCTGAGACGTGATGCACACGTCACTACTACAAAAACAGCTATAGCCAATATGGACACTAATGGCGCACTATGCATGTGGTGCGCCATTAATAAATAGTAATGGCGCACCATGTGTTGGTGCGCCATTAGTGTGCAAATACTAATGGCGCACCACATCCACGGTGCGCCATTAGTAATTTTTTTTTCAAAACTAGTAATGGAGCACCAGGGGATAGTGCGCCATTACTAGTTAACTAGTAATGGCGCACCACTCCAACGGTGCGCCATTAGTAAATATGTTTCAAATTTTTTTCAAATTTTATTTTATTTTATTTTTTAAACTACTAATGGCGCACCGTGGGTGTGGTGCGCCATTACTAGTTGAACTAGTAATGGCGCACCACTCCCACGGTGCGCCATTAGTAGTTTGGCCCAAACATTCCCCCGAATGCACCCCCCCTGGACCGCCTTTTCAGTTTTAAAAAAATAAAAGAAAATGGTAGAAATGTCAAAAAAAATAAAAGAAAATAAGATTCCCATGTTGTCGTGGAATTGTCACGGCAGATGTCCTCAAGCTAGGACTTAGTCGTGGAGCCATCGCCGCTAGGAAGCTTGAAGGGGTTAAATGGGACAAGGAACATGAGGGTTTATACTGGTTCGGCCCCTTACGGTGAAGGTAAAAGCCTATGTCCAGTTGAGGTGGTATTGATTAGGGTTTCGATGACCAGGGAGCTTAGCTGCTATGCCTGGCTCTCGACGAGATCTTTCTTACCCCTAAACCGCTGCCGGGTCATCCCTTTATATAGAGGGGTTGACGCCCAGCAGCTCTGAGAGTCCCGGCCGGCTCATAAGAGTGTCCGGCTCGGACTCTCAACTATTCTTGCCTTACACTACAAGTTCTACCATAATTACGGTTGTAACTACGGGCCTTAAGCCATCTCCGGGTCTTAAGCCCATCTTTGGCCCACCTTCTTCAAGCTTGGCGCCGGGCTTCAGGTGATGACCCTTATGAGTAACCCGGCCCCACCGGGCGGGTGACTCCAAGGTTTATAAGCTGGCTCATGTCAATCTTCAATCCTTTCGACAGAAAATCTCCGGCTTACAATTGTGTGAAGGCCATAACCCGGCGTGACGTCATCCTCTGGATTCCAGGTAATCCGCCGTGACGTCATCTTCCATTAAGTCCATTTTTTACTCCACCATATCCGCAACGGATCTTATCTTTACTGCCATCCCGAAAATCGAGGCGTTTTTATGGCGAGATAACCGTGCCGTGGCCTCCTCGTTTCTCGCGCCCACTTATGAGCTTGCCCTTATAAGTAGTCCGGCCCGATGAGTCTCCAGCCACCCGTCTTCCTCCTCGCGCCACTGTTCTTCCGCTCGAGCTCCGTTGCCGTCGCCACCGCGGGTCTTCTCGTCCTCACTGACTCCGGCTGCTGCATCAACCTGTTGCATCCAGAGAAAACGGCGGCGACCTCCGCGACTCACTAGCACCTGTAAGTCTTTGCTGCCCTGTAGAACAGATCTGCAGTAGGGTTTCTTCCTGTTCTTCCCGTGTTCTTCACCGTTCCTCGCAGGTTCTCGGTAGATTTGATTTTTACCACCCTTTCTTGATCTTAGACTTGTATAGAACTGTTGCGGTAGCTGTTTCACTTCCATTCCCAATGTACATAGATCCCTTTTTACTGCATAGAAACTCCGTTCGAACCCGCGAACTTCTTCTGCGTCTGTTTTAGGTCTAGAAACTTTCCTTTTTAGCCGACCGTTTTGATCCAAATTAGTTACTGCGATGTGTGAAACCTGTTTTCACCACACTTAGTAAAAAACTGCACCTGCTGAGTCATGGCGGTTTACATTTCCGGCTTAAAGAAGCCACGCGCCGTAAAACTTTCCGGCTTAAAAGAAGCCACGCGCCGTAAAATTTTGCCGGCTCATTTATGATAAAGCTGTAGACAATTTGAATTACTCTCGCTACCTTCAGCGGCTTAAATAACCCGATGCATTTAGCCATATGTCATTAGGCCCCTTCATAAACCTGCCCAAGAAGGACGTCATGTCTTACCGCGCCCCTGACCCGTCAGAGGAGAGACCACAGCCAAAGGACGGGGAGGTAGTAATATTTGCGGATCACATGAGCCGGGGCTTCGCACCGCCCGGCTCAAAGTTCTTTAGAGATGTACTGAATTTCTTTGACCTGCGGCCACAAGACATAGGACCCAATTCGGTGTCGAACATATGCAACTTCCAAGTATTCTGCGAGGTCTACCTTGGAGAGGAACCCAGCCTTCTGCTCTTTAGAGAGTTGTTCTATTTGAACCGCCAGAACGAGTGCGCCAACGGGCCGAGCTTAGAACTTGGTGGAATCTCCATTCAGCGACGAAGAGACTGCCTTTTTCCGTACGCCGAGCCACCAAGCCACCCAAAGGACTGGAACCAGACGTGGTTCTACTGCCAAGACACTTCGCCGGCTGACGAGAGCCCGCTGCCTGGCTTTCGTCCTTCACGTCTGGAACCAACTCACCCTCTGTCAGACAAGTTATCTCAGGCGGAGCGCCAACCTCTGATCCCCACTATCAACAAAATCAAGGCTCTCCTGGGGAATGGCCTTAATGGCATTGATCTGGTCCGAGTCCGGATCTCATGGCGGGTGATCCCCTTAAGCCGCCGCCCCGGCTTAATGTGTGAGTACACGGGCCGGAAAGATGACCCCCTGAGACACAGCCGCAACGATCTTCCTGAAGACGTTGCTAAAGACATGACCAAGGCTCTTTTGAATGAGAGCTTGGCAGACTGCGGGAGGACCGGCTTAAGCCCCTTCTGCAAGACCAACCCGGCCCCAGCGGTAAGCCGCTGCTCTGAACATCTTATTTTCTTCTATAGATGGCTTTCATCTGAACCTTAAGAAATCATCATTGTATTTTTCAGGCTGATGACAAATTCTGGAAGGTTAAATATGACCATGAGGCGGCCAAGAAGGCCAGGAAGGCTAAGAAAGCCGCCAAGAGAGCCGCTCCCCGCAAGAAGGGAAGCAGGCCCACTGCCTCAGAGCTGCTTCAACTGAGTGACAGCTCCGAGTCAGAGGTAACCCCTAAACCTGTAAGCTCTTGTTATATTTCTTGTTTATTTCTGTCCACCTTATCAATACTGTTCATCAACAGGATGACACCGGAGCAAGTAACCCGGTGGTTGAAGAGGTAATGACACTTTCCTCCGACTCGGAGCCCTTGCCAAGGCTGAAAGTCCGAAGGGTAACCCGGAAAGTAAGATTTTCACATCCTTTAGCTTATCAAGATCCTCAATTTCTTTTGAAGCAACAGATTCATGAGAGCCGGCGGCACACCCGGACCAACAAGGATGCTGACCTCTCCTCCGGCTTACCTGAGGCCTCAAAGAAGCGCCGGACCGAGGTTATTTCCAACTTATATCCTCTTCATCCTCTGGCGGGTGTTATACGTCGACCTCTCAATTCTTCTGATTCAAATTATCAGGAAACGTCTCCTTCCTCTGGTGACTCGATGCAGTCGAATCTGCCGGCTTTCAAGACCGTACCCGGGTAATGATGATCATCCCTTGCTGTGCTTTATCTTTACTCATACTTTTGTACTAACCTCTTGTCCTTTCAGTGCTCAAGCCAAGCTCAGTAAAAGAGCAAAGAAGAATAAGCCGGCGGAGGAGTCGGTCGTGACAGAACCGGAAGTTTCCGCTCAAGAGCCGCCAGCCGCCTCTGCTCCTGAAGCCACTGCTCCCACCGACGAGCCAGCCATGGAGACTTCCACCAACCCGGACATCTCCAGCCCGGCTCAGCCAGCCGATGACCCGGACGTGGTAATCACCCGGACGGAGTTTGTTGAGCCGGGGAGACCCACTGTGCTGGCCAAGCACTCCGCCAAGGAAGAGCTGCTAGAGCGCAGCCGGGCCAATCTGGACCTCACCAACTACACGAACTTGAGCGTCGGAGAGATCGTCTCCGGCTATGTGAGTCAGGTGCACAAGAGCCAGGATTTGGAGATCAACATGGTGAATCAGATACAGCAGAAGTCTGAGGTACCACTCTACTGCTTACTGCATAGTTATCTTTACCATACTAGCCCCCAAGTCGACGACTTATGATTGAATATGTTGTAGACTTAAGTTCCGGCTTACTTCCATGAACCGGTAATTTGTAAATAGAAACGTTCGACATGCATTAGCCCCCAAGTGTCAAGTGTCTTTGCTTGGAAAGTGCTTGGGACTTTAAAATTGCATAATAACTCTTCATACTATAACCCGGAAATTGTGCAGGCTGCTTGCAAGAAGTTTGAGGCTGACATCTCCGATCTGAAGACCCGCCTGAGGACGCAAGAAACTGAGACCCGGAAGGCCAACGCAAAATTTGTGTCCAGTATTGCTGCTCAAGAGAAGCTGAAGAAGGACTTTGAAGCTGAACGGAAAACTTGGGCCGAAGAGAAGGCTACTCTGGTGAGCCGGGCCGAACAGGCGGAGAAGGCTCTGACGGAGAGAACCGCCGAACTCTCCGACTTAAAGCGCCACGTGTCACAGATGGTCGCCGCAATCTTTGGTAAGTTATTCCACCGGCTTTCATCCAGTTTATAATCTTTATGTCTCGTAACTCCCTATCATTGCCAGCGGCTTATCTTACTCTGTTAAACAAGTCCAAGAAGTGCTAACCTCAACCAAAGTGTGCTGACCAAGTTGAAGGCCATGTACACTCTGGTGGAGCAACTCTACACCGGGTCACAGCGCGCCTTGGCCATGGTGGCCCTATCCAATGAGGTGCCGACTCACCTGGCGGAAGTTCTTCGCCGGCTTGCCGTTCTTACTCAGCGTGTCCAAGAGCTGCGACGGGCCTTTGCAAGAGCCGGAGCAATAGCTGCTCTGAGCCGGGCCAAGGCTTTCCTTCCAGAGCTAGACCCGGCGGACATTGCACTTGGTTATCCCGGCTTGAAGGAAGACGGCACCCCTTTCGACCAAAAGGACTTTGCTGCCTGTGTGAAAATCGTTCGCCCGGTGGCCACCCTGATTGGGAACAACACCGATCTGACCAAGTACCAGCCGGGCTACGACGCAGAGAATCAGAGGATCCCCACTCCGCGTTATGAAGCCCTCAGCTTAGTCCCGCCGACTCGTAAGCACACCTTTGCCCCAGACATTGACCCGGCCGGGTTAATTGACGAGGAGGCGCAATTTGAAGCTCTGAGCGGCATTGACTGGAAATCGTCAACCTTCCAGGTCATAGGAACAGCCGGAGGAGCGGAGAGGGATGAGCCGGAAGCTTCGACCCGTCCAACATCTTGACTCTTCAGGCGGCTTATTAAACAATGCTTCCCCCTTTTGGACTCGGGGAGTCTTGTAATAGAATAGGACCAACATTTTAACTTTGTCATGCCATCGCGCACGTGTTGAATGCTGAATTCCATTGAAGTTACTTCCGTATATTCCTTCGGGTCATAATTGATCATTCATTTTCCTTAAGCTCAAATAGTTGTTTTTAACTATCCTGCATAGAAAAACAAATCACAAGTCTCTAGGCGGCTTACCGCACTAAGAATCATAGCTTCATACATATAACCCGGAATATGAATCTAAGTCACAAAAGACTGATCCTCAATTATGTCCTTGATATAATCGTAATAACACACTTACCGGCCTTCAAGCACACTTCCGGTTTATATAACCCGGGTAATAAGGTTGGTACCTCAATCCGGTTTACCAGTCTTAATAACGCCGATTGTGTTCGACTAGCACTGTGAATCAAAGTTAAGCCGGCAAAGTGAGACCCGCCGTGCACACTATTGAAACAATCAGAAGAATTCATTGTAAATCAGAAAAGCTTAGGGGCTTCCGGTTCGAATACAACCAGAGACCCGTCCCAAAGGGGTTATGCTAAGATTCGAACGCGATCATATAGCCCCTAGTGGGTGTGGCGATGCCAATCAAGAGGGTACCGACAGCTATGTTCTCTTTGGTTCGAATACGACCCATGTTTGAACAGGAAGCCCCCAAATGACCTTAGGAGTTGTTTAACGACGCTGATTCGAATATGATCCACGTCGGTTCCCAAAGGGGTCAAACTATGATTCAAATATGATCAAAGAAACCTCCCCAATGAGCTCGGCACTTTGCCAATCAAATGGGTATCGACAGCTATGTTCTCTTTGGTTCGAATACGACCTATGTTTGAACAGGAAGCCCCCAAGTGATTATATTGCGTACGGCTAGATTCGAATACGATCATAAGCCGCATCCTCCTTCAAGTTATCATGTGATCTTGCAATGAAAACAACACGTTCACCTTTGGAGGAGAAAAAAGGACAGAGGTCCTGCTTTATTGCTTATCCTAATATATACATGGCTTTAGAGAAATATGTACATTATGAGAGCCGGTGGCTTAAGTGTAATAAGGCCGAAGCTGAGCTATGTTCCACGGCCGACGGGTCTCTTCCTCCGACTTACGTGAATCTTTGTGCTCCTGAATGTCAATGAGGTAATATGACCCGTTGTGCAAATTCTTGCTGACCACAAAGGGCCCTTCCCAAGGCGGGGATAGCTTGTGCGCATCTGCTTGATCTTGGATGAGCCGGAGCACCAGATCGCCTTCCTGGAAGACCCGGGATTTAACCCGATGACTGTGATAACGGCGCAGGTCTTGTTGGTAAATCGCTGAGCGAGCTGCTGCCACATCACGCTGTTCGTCCAACAAGTCAAGAGCATCTTGGCGTGCCTGTTCATTATTCGCCTCAACATAAGCCGCCACTCGAGGCGAGTCATAACGGATGTCACTGGGGAGGACTGCTTCCGCTCCATAAACCATGAAGAAAGGCGTGAAACCTATAGACCTGTTAGGAGTAGTGTTGATGCTCCACAACACAGAAGGTAACTCCTCCACCCAACAACCCGGCGTCCGTTGTAAAGGGATCAAAAGTCGGGGCTTGATGCCTTTCAGAATCTCCTGATTAGCCGTCTCAGCTTGACCATTGGATTGAGGGTGAGCCACTGATGAAACATCAAGTCGAATATGCTCTCGTTGACAAAACTCCTCCATGGCGCCTTTGGATAGATTGGTACCATTGTCAGTTATAATGCTATGTGGAAAGCCGAAGCGAAAAATCACCCTTTTCATGAACTGAACCGCCGTGGCTGTGTCACACTTGCTAACTGGCTCTGCTTCAACCCACTTTGTGAATTTGTCAACTGCCACCAAGAGGTGGGTCTTCTTATCCTTGGACCTTTTAAAAGGCCCAACCATATCAAGCCCCCAGACCGCAAAGGGCCAAGTAATTGGGATCATCCTCAGCTCCTGAGCCGGCACATGAGCCCGTCGCGAGAACCTTTGGCAACCGTCACATTTACTGACCAAGTCCTCCGCATCAGCATGAGCCGTCAGCCAATAAAAACCATGACGAAAAGCCTTGGCCACAAGGGATTTTGAGCCGGCATGATGGCCACAATCCCCTTCATGAATCTCACGCAAGATCTCTTGACCTTCCTCAGGGGAGACACAATGCTGGAACGCTCCCGTAACACTGCGGCGATGCAGCTCACCATTGATAACAACCATTGACCTAGACCGTCGGGTTATTTGTCTGGCCAAAGTTTCATCCTCAGGCAAATCTCCCCGGGTCATGTAAGCCAGATAGGGCACTGTCCAGTCCGGGATGATGTGGAGAGCCACCACCAGTCGTGCCTCCGGGTCAGGGACAGCCAAGTCTTCCTCTGTAGGCAACTTAACAGAAGGGTTATGCAGGACGTCCAGGAAAGTATTAGGCGGCACCGGTTTCCGCTGAGAGCCCAGCCGGCTTAAAGCATCAGCCGCCTCGTTCTTCCTGCGATCGATGTGCTCTACTTGGTAACCCTGAAAGTGCCCAGCAATGGCATCAACTTCACGGCGATAAGCCACCATGAGAGGGTCCTTGGAGTCCCACTTTCCTGATACTTGTTGAGCCACCAAGTCTGAGTCGCCGAAGCACCTTACCCAGCTCAAGCTCATCTCCTTAGCCATCCGAAGACCGTGGAGCAAGGCCTCGTACTCGGCCGCATTGTTAGTGCAAGGAAACATCAACTGTAGCACATAATGGAACTTGTCACCCTTAGGGGAAGCCAACACGACTCCAGCCCCCGAGCCCTCCAATTGCCTGGACCCATCGAAGTGAATAGTCCAATATGTGTTATCCGGCTTTTGTTCGGGCACTTGTAGTTCTGTCCAATCGTTGATGAAATCCACCAAAGCTTGAGATTTAACAACAGTGCGTGGTACGTATTTCAGACCATGAGGTCCGAGCTCTATAGCCCACTTGGCCACTCTCCCTGTGGCCTCTCTGTTTTGAATGATATCTCCAAGGGGGGCAGAACTGACCACAGTAATGGGGTGACCCTGGAAATAATGCTTTAGCTTCCGGCTTGCCATGAACACACCATAAACAAGCTTCTGCCAATGCGGATACCGCTGTTTGGACTCGATGAGCACTTCACTGACATAATAAACCGGCCGCTGAACCGGATGCTCCTTACCCTCTTCCTTGCGCTCCACCACCACAGCCACACTGACGGCTCGTGTGTTAGCAGCCACATACAACAATAAAGGCTCCTTGTCAACTGGAGCGGCAAGGACTGGGGGCTCTGCCGGGTGCCTCTTCAAATCCTAAAAAGCAGTATTAGCTGCATCATTCCAGACAAAGTCATCAGTTTTCTTCATCAACTGATATAATGGCATGGCCTTCTCACCCAAACGGCTTATGAACCGGCTTAAAGCAGCGATACGACCCGCCAAGCGCTGGACGTCGTTTATACACGCCGGCTTAGCCAGGGAGGTGATGGCCTTGATCTTCTCCGGGTTAGCTTCAATGCCTCTGTTAGAAACCAAGAAACCCAAGAGCTTGCCTGCAGGAACACCAAAAACACACTTGGCCGGGTTAAGCATCATCTTGTAAACCCGGAGATTATCAAAGGTTTCCCTCAGATCATCTATCAAGGTTTCTTCCTTCCTGGATTTAACCACAATATCATCCACATAAGCATGAACATTGCGCCCAATCTGGTTATGAAGACAGTTCTGCACGCAACGCTGATAAGTCGCCTGTGCACTCTTGAGTCCAAAGGGCATAGACACATAGCAGAAGGCTCCAAAGGGAGTGATGAACACCGTCTTCTCCTGGTCCTTAACTGCCATTTTAATCTGATGATATCCAGAATAAGCATCCAAGAAACTTAAGCGCTCACAACCTGCCGTGGCATCAATGATTTGATCGATACGGGGAAGGGCAAAAGGATCAGCCGGACACGCCTTGTTTAAGTCCGTGTAGTCCACACACATCCGCCAGGTGCCGTTCTTCTTGAGCACGAGCACCGGGTTAGCTAACCACTCTGGGTGAAATACTTCAACAATAAACCCGGCCGCCAAGAGCCGGGCCACCTCTTCACCAATAGCTTTCCGCCTTTCTTCATTAAACCGCCGAAGGAATTGCCTGACCGGCTTAAATTTCGGATCAACATTGAGAGTGTGCTCAGCGAGTTCTCTAGGTACACCTGGCATGTCAGAAGGTTTCCATGCAAAAATGTCCCTATTCTCACGGATGAACTCGATGAGCGCGCTTTCCTATTTTGGATCCAGATTGGCACTGATGCTAAACTGCTGAGATGAATCACCTGGAACGAAATCAACAAGTTTAGTCTCATCAGCCGACTTAAATTTCATTGCCAGCTCATGCTCCGTAGTCGGCTTTTTCAGAGAGGTCATATCTGTTGGGTCAACATTGTCCTTGTAAAATTTTAACTCCTCTGTTGCACAAACAGATTCTGCATAAGCTACATCGCCTTCCTCACACTCCAAGGCCACCTTCCGGCTACCATGAACCGTAATGGTCCCATTGAGACCCGGCATCTTGAGCTGTAAATACACGTAACACGGCCGTGCCATGAACTTGGCGTAAGCCGGCCGCCCAAATATGGCATGATACGGGCTTCTTATCTTGACTACCTCAAAGGTCAATTTTTCCACCCTGTAGTTGTGCTCGTCTCCGAAGGCCACTTCCAACTCGATCTTGCCGACTGGATAAGCCGACTTACCAGGTACCACACCATGGAAAATAGTATTTGACTGGCTGAGGTTCTTATCAATCAACCCCATACGACGGAAAGTCTCATAATAGAGGATGTTGATGCTGCTGCCTCCATCCATGAGCACCTTAGTGAACTTATATCCTCCCACCTGAGGAGCCACCACCAAGGCCAAGTGACCCAGATTATCCACCCGGGGAGGGTGATCTTCCCTACTCCACATGATAGGCTGCTCAGACCATCTTAAATAGCGTGGAACTGCCGGCTCAACAGCATTCACAGCCCTCTTATGAAGCTTCTGATCTCGCTTACACAAACTGGTGGTAAATACATGATACTGTCCACCGCTGAGCTACTTTGGATTGGTCTGGTAACCTCCCTGCTATTGTTGATGACCCTGGCCAGACTGTTGATTAAAGCCCCCTTGACCGTTCTGAGGATTAGAATTTGAGCCGCCGCCCGGGCCATGAAAACCGCCGGCGCCTGAGCCACCGCCCGGGCCATTGTTGCCGTTAAAGGCGTTGGAATTCTTAAAGGCTTTCATGAGTGCACAATCCTTCCATAGATGAGTAGCTGGCTTCTCTCTAGAGCCATGCCTTGGACAGGGCTCATTCAACAGCTGCTCCAACGTCGGGCCTGACCCGCCGGCTCGGGGAGGGGGCCTCCCCTTGCGTCTCTGGCTATTACCCTGTGAGCTGGCATTGGCCACGAACTCTAGGCTGCCGTCGGCCTTACACTTGCCACCTCCTTGGTTCCCCGGGTTATGCTGAGGACCCTTGGCATTGCCGTTCTTCTTTCCCTTCCCTGTCCTTTCATCATCTGAAGCGGGGTCCTTGGTATTATCAGAATCGGCGTACTTGACGAGAGCCGCCATCAGCGTACCCATATCATTGCAGTCGCGCTTAAGCCGCCCGAGTTTCATCTTTAGGGGCAGAAAACAACAGTTTTGCTCCAACATTAAGACTGCAGAGCTGGCATCCATCTTATCCGATGAATGTATGATCTCTTTGACCCGGCGAACCCAATGTGTCGTAGACTCACCCTCCTGCTGTTTACAGTTAGTCAAATCCACTATTGACATAGACTGCCTACAAGTGTCTTTGAAGTTTTGTATGAAACGGGCCTTCAGCTCAGCCCAAGATCCGATGGAATTCGGCGGTAGCCCTTTCAACCAAGTGCGGGCAGTCCCATCTAGCATGATCTCTTTGACCCGGCGAACCCAATGTGTCGTAGACTCACCCTCCTGCGGTTTACAGTTAGTCAAATCCACTATTGACATAGACTGCCTACAGGTGTCTTTGAAGTTTTGTATGAACTGGGCCTTCAGCTCAGCCCAAGATCCGATGGAATTCGGCGGTAGCCCTTTCAACCAAGTGCGGGCAGTCCCATCTAGCATCATGGTGAAATACTTGGCCATCGCCGCCTCACTGACCTCCAGCAGTTCCATGGCCATCTTGTAACTTTCGATCCAGGCTCCGGGTTGTAAGTCAGCCGTGTAATTAGGCACCTTCCTAGGGCCTTTGAAGTCCTTGGGCAGACGTTCATTGCGGAGAGCTGGCAGTAAACAAGGGACACCTCCAGTCCTCGTAGGGATACCCACGTCGACGGTGGTCGTCGGATAAGCCGGGGGAGTCTGGTAAGCCGTCAACTGAGGCACCTGCTCCGCCTCTTGCCGCGCTCTGTCTTGGTCTGCTGCGTGAAAGGCTCCGTTATGAGCCGGCCATGGCCAGGGGGCGGGTCATGGCGTTGGACATTACTTGAGCCGGTCGCTGAGACCATGTGTCTGCTATAACTCGGGCTCCGGCCTGGACGAGGGGTCGAGTGGATCCTGTCCCGGCTGTAAGAGTATGCCTCTTGCTGCGCCAGCGCTGTCTGAAGGAGTTCTCTGACCCGGCGGGTTTCAATAGCCGTTGGAGAGTCGCCGTCAATTGGGAGGGCCGCCAGCCGTGCTGCTGCGGCGACCATGTTCTCCAGCGGGTTAGCATAATGACCCGGTGGTATTGGCACATACTGAGGCGGGGTAGGGTTCACCCGGGGGGGCCCATCACTTGTGGCTGAACAGGGGTCCCAGCCCCGGGCACTATGATCCCTGGCGGGTTACTAGACCCTGCACCTGGCGTGTTGAAGAGGTTTCGAGGATCGTAGACCGGAGGGAGTCGAGATTGGGCCTTTTGATGCCTCCTTCTCATGACCTCATTGGACGCGTTCTGATCCATCGTGAGCCGGAAGGACTGCGCCTGAATCAACTGAGTTTGGGCGTCGAGAGCCGCCCTCTCCGCAGCCATCCTGATCCCTTCCGCTGCCAGATCCTCCTTGGCTTTCACTAGATCTAACTTTAACTGCGCTACCTCCGCGTCATGCTGAGCTTGATCCGCTGGGTCAACCGCGGCGGTCAACAGGGCCGTCATCTTGTCTGTGAGATCCATCAGCACCTGAGCCGGCGAGGGCACCAGGCTTCCCGCCCCAGCAGCAGGGTTCTGAACAGGCTGCGCACCGGCCATGAAGATTCCAACCCGGCTCGGCGGCTCAAATGGGTCCGGAATACTGTCACCATCGGAACAACCCATGAGCCTGCCATCTTGAAGTTGATACAACGAGTTTGACTCATCTGTGGACGACTCGCCGTCAGAGTCGGCGGCCGTCTCATCACCAGATCCAGATCCATCAGAGAGCCCTCCATGGATACATCCCACAAAAGCATGCTTCAAAGCAGGCAGGGCCCGGGCGGGTCGTGCGCGCTGAGCCGTCTCGATGAGATCGGCGCAGAGATCCGGCTCCGGGCCCGGCTCACCAATCTTGCCAATGAAAACATGAATTCTGCCAAAGGGGACCCGGTATCCGTACTCAATTGAGCCGGCGTCGGGGCCCCAGTTTGCATCGTCGATGTAGAGCTTGCCGCGGTGACTCTTGGTCATCCGGCCCACAGCGTACCCCTTGAGCCCTTCGAAGCTGCCCTTCAAGAACTCGAATCCACCGTGCGCTGGCCCCGCGGTGGGCGCCAACTGTCGTGGAATTGTCACGGCAGATGTCCTCAAGCTAGGACTTAGTCGTGGAGCCATCGCCACTAGGAAGCTTGAAGGGGTTAAACGGGACAAGGAACACGAGGGTTTATACTGGTTCGGCCCCTTACGGTGAAGGTAAAAGCCTACGTCCAGTTGAGGTGGTATTGATTAGGGTTTCGATGACCAGGGAGCTTAGCTGCTATGCCTGGCTCTTGACAAGATCTTTCTTACCCCTAAACCGCTGCCGGGTCGTCCCTTTATATAGAGGGGTTGACGCCCAGTAGCTCTGAGAGTCCCGGCCGGCTCATAAGAGTGTCCGGCTCGGACTCTCAACTATTCTTGCCTTACACTACAAGTTCTACCATAATGACGGTTGTAACTACGGGCCTTAAGCCATCTCCGGGTCTAAAGCCCATCTTTGGCCCACCGTCTTCAAGCTTGGCGCCGGGCTTCAGGTGATGACCCTTATGAGTAACCCGGCCCCACCGGGCGGGTGACTCCAAGGTTTATATCCTCAACACATGTGATATGTGGTCTAGTTGTTAGCAAAATTTACAAACATGAATTTTCGACTTTTTTGCAAAATCTCTCGAGAATTTGTAAAATGGGCATAACTTTTGCATACGAACTCGGATGAAAAAGTTTTTTATATGAAAAATCACCTACTCGAAAAGTTACATTTGAATTTAAAGGAGGGAACCCCGTTAAACATTTTCAAAATCCTCAAAAACCTAACAGAAAAAAGATACGGGGCTTTTAAGATCTGGAGAGGCAAAAAAATTCAAACTTACTAATGGCGCACCTGCCCATGGTGCGCCATTACTATCTTCCCGCCTTCAAAATTCAAAATAAATCAAAAAAAAAGTTAGTAATGGCGCACCTGCCCACGGTGCGCCATTACTATGCCGTATATATGGCTGGGCGTGGTCCTCTCCTCCTTACCTCTTCATTCTTCTCCTCCACTCCACCTCTCTCCACTCCATCTCCTCCTCTCCTCCACTCCATCTCCCCTTCTCTCCTCCACCATACTACCCTCCTCCTCTCCGGCGACCTCCTCCTCCTCTCCGGCGACCTCCTCCTCCCTCCTCTCCTCCCCTCCCCTCACGGTTTCTCCTCCCTCCTCTCCGGTGATCTCCTCCTCCCTCCTCTCCGGTGAGCTCCTCCTCCCTCCTCTCCTCCCCTCTCCTCAAGGTTTCTCCTTCCTCCTCTCCGGTGCTCCGGTGAACTCCTCTCCGGCGACCTCCTCCTCCTCTCCGGTGATGTAGGCGAACGCCTCTCCGGTGACCTCCTCCTCCTCCTCTCCGGTGACCTCGGCCCTCCTCTCCGGCGAACTCCTCTCCGGCAAAAGAACACGTCAAAAGAACGTACAAGATCCAAAAACGAGAACAAAATTTGAAAAAAATTCATGAAAAAAACAAGCAAAAAAACGAGCAAAAAATGGGCAAAAAAATCGCGATCCAGATCCAAATTCAAAAATAGCAATGGCGCACAGTGGGGGTTAGACGGTGCGCCACTACTATTTTTCCGCCTTCAAAATTCAAAAATACTAATGGCGCACCGCGGCCTATACTAATGGCGCACCAGTGGCCTATACTAATGGCGCACCGTGGCCTATACTAATGGCGCACCAGTGGTGCGCCATTAGTATTTAATACTAGTGGCGTGGTACTAGTGGCGCACCAGTAGTGCGCCATTAGTAGGCAAAACTGGCGCGCCACTAGTAGGCCTTTTCCTAGTAGTGCGTCCACGTTCAGTGGGAGCTGACTTGACACTGATCATCTTGCATGGTGGCTTACCACGGCCAATAGGCTTCTCTGGCTGGGGTGGAGCATAACTGGCTTGAGAGCAGTCACGTGCATAGTGTCCTGGCTTTCCGCATGTGAAGCAAGTCCTTGAAGTTGGATGTGGACCCGCATTGACAAGCGGTCTACCAATAGGCCTGGGTGGAGCATACTGCTGAACTGACTGAGGCGCCACATAAAATGGCCTCGGTGAATATCCAGGTGGAAGAGCGGAGTTCAGAACCCAAATTCGGCGCTTTTGAGAACTAGAACCGGAGGAAGAACCCAAATCACGGGTGTGCTTACGAGACTCCTCGTAAGTGAGCTGACCTGTCTCCGCATTAATGGCCCTGTTCACAAGAGCCTGGAATGTATTGCAATGGTGCAAGTGGAGATCACGATGCAACTTGGGGTTTAGCCCTTTCTGGAACCTAGCCTGCTTCTTGGCGTTCGTGGACACTTCTTCTGTAGCATAGCGAGCGAGGTTCTCAAACTCTCTACTGTAAGCATCAACAACCATCTTACCCTGGGTGAAACTACAGAACTCTTCTCTCTTGCGATCAATGAGGGCTTGAGGAATGTGATGCTCACGAAAAGCCTCGGTGAAATCTTTCCAGGTAGGTATCTGGCCAGCTGGAAGCATCGCCTCATAGTTCTGCCACCAAAGACTAGCAGGACCTTCCAGGTGATATGCAGCATAGGTGACCTTGTCACTTCTAGCTACGTTCGCAGAACGCAGCTTGTGTGTGATACTACGGAGCCAGTCATCTTCATCGAGTGGTTCAATGGAATGATGGAAGGTGGGTGGTTTCAGACCAATGAAATCATGGATGGTCGCTGACTCTTTGCACTGGGGGTGCGGTGTTCTCCTCGATACGTGCTAACAAGCGGTTAAACTCACGCTTGTTACTCTCCATCTCTAACATGAACTCTGCCAACGAAGACTGGTCGGGAGGATCCTCATCCCTACCATCTCCGTGGTTCCGACTACGAGCAACAGAACTTCGGTTAGTTGACGACATCTAGAGAAACGAAACCAAGGACGGGATCAACATCAACTATAGGATGGAGAATGTAGCACAAGGGAATTAGTATCTCTCGAACTCCTAGGACAATTCCGGCAGCATAACGGCAGTAAAATGCTCAAAATTAGACATCCTGCAAACGATGGGGTAGTACCATACTCAACATCATCACTCAAGGTTCTGTGATAGTAATAAACAGACTACACCGGAAGTACTTGAAAACTGGAATATGACTCTGATCAACCAATCCTAAGAGACTACGGAGTAGTAACACGTGATCCTGATAGACAGAAGAGGAAGCCTAGTTCCTTAACCCCGTAGGAAAGATAGGATCACTCAGATCAGAAGGCATGAGGTAAAAGGAGTAAAAAGAGCCTTACGTTCCCTTCCACAATCAATTCCCTTATATAACTAAAGAATTTCTAGACTCAACTTCGACCAGGTTGGCCTGGAAATCCTACAGGCAGTCAGGCTCTTATACCAAAGCTTTTAGGACCCCGATTCTAAGTCACACCGATCTAGCATGTAACACCTCATATCAGTTTGCGGCCTCACGCACGGTATTCCCACGGGTGTCGCCTTACCATGGCCCGGGACCGTTTGCGCCTTTTGGCTCACGTATATGATAGTGTCGCTAGCATCCATATGACAGAGAACCCGGGCCGACATGACTAGTCGTGAACCCAAAGTGGCACTAACTTACGGGGACATGCATACATGAAACAACATCGAGCATGTCGGTCAGCAGCGTGTGAATCCGGGCTGTGGCAACTGGGCTAACAGGACTCCGGGAACCCGGGCTGTAGCAGGCTAGGCAGGACTCCGGATGTCACCGCGTGACATTTCCCCGAAGGGACAGACGCAGGAACGAAGTGAATCACATGCCGGCCAGTCTAAGTGTTCCGGAGCAGTAGTGCTGGGCTAGCAGGACTCCAGTAAACCGGGCTGTAGCGGACTACAATGGCTCGGTGGAAGCACTAGACTACATTTCCCCATAAGAGAGACTACCAAGGATAGACAACTAGGTTGTCGGATCCCACACATAGCAATACACGTTACACGTACGCATAACATGCAAGTATGTGTTGTACAACATGGCATCACAACATAATGCAAACTCATATAGATAAAGGCCCAGAAGAGCCACATAGCATTAAATACAAACAGGGGTCACATGACCCATCATTCATAGCATACAAGCAACGGAAGCATTACATGTCTGAGTACAGACAACTACAAAAGAAAAAGCTGAGAAGCCTGACTATCTACAAGACCCTCCCAAGGGTACAAGACCGTAGCTGAGGTAACAAGCTAGTCATCGAAGTCCATGCAGAACTACTACTGAGACAGAAGTCTCATCTGCAAAAACATAAATTAAGCAAGTGAGTACAAAGGTACTCAGCAAGACTTACATTAGATCCTATCATACATGCATTAGTATCAAGGAGGCAATGTGGGGTTCAGTTGCAGCAAGCCAGCTTTGACTTAGTGGCTAACCTATTCTACGACTACGAGTAACTTCTTTGAGGTAAGAAAGCGCACACGAGTCCACTAATCACCACCTCAATACACCACTATGGATTCCTTCCCGTCTCACTACGAGAAGCCATCCATAGCACTCACACTTATCTTGAGCATTTTAGAGTATCCACTTCAAGTTGTCTATGTACCACGTAAGCATCCAAGAAGTCCATAACCGCGGACCCGGCTATTCGAATAGATCATGTTAACCCTGCAGGGGTGTACTTCTTCACACACGCTCTCGCCACTTACCACCATGTACACGTCGTGTATCTCGACAACCTTCAAGCGGAAGCCTGGCGAGGGAGTCGACCACGGCCTGACTAACCACGCAAGACTCTAGTCCAGGTTTATCGCCTATTCGGGTTCCATCCGCAAGGAGATCCGGCCGGGGTGTCGCTCACGCCCCCAAACGATGTGAGCAGGGTTCCCAAGCCCACCATCCGGGTGCCACTTGGTACACCATGCCACTGTGCCTAGTCTGTCCCAAGCCCACCTGGCCAGGTGCCACTTGGTAGACTACTAACACTACCTACAAACACCAGAAACTAACTGCAACTCCTGGACAGAGATCAAGTTGTTGGAAATATGCCCTAGAGGCAATAATAAATGGTTATTATTATATTTCTTTGTTCATGGTAATTGTCTATTATTCATGCTATAATTGTGTTATCCGAAAATCGTAATGCGTGTGTGATTCCATAGACCACAATGTGTCCCTAGTAAGCCTCTAGTTGACTAGCTCGTTGATCAACAGATAGTCATGGTTTCCTGACTATGGACCTTGGATGTCATTGATAATGGGATCACATCATTAGGAGAATGATGTGATGGACAAGACCCAATCCTAAGCATAGCATAAAAGATCGTGTAGTTTCGTTTGCTAGAGCTTTTCCAATGTCAAGTATCTTTTCCTTAGACCATGAGATCGTGCAACTCCCGGATACCGTAGGAGTGCTTTGGGTGTACCAAACGTCACAACGTAACTGGGTGACTATAAAGGTGCACTACGGGTATCTCCGAAAGTGTCTGTTGGGTTGGCACGGATCGAGACTGGGATTTGTCACTCCGTGTGACGGAGAGGTATCTCTGGGCCCACTCGGTAATGCATCATCATAATGAGCTCAATGTGACTAAGGCGTTAGTCACGGGATCATGCATTGCGATACGAGTAAAGAGACTTGCCGGTAACGAGATTGAACAAGGTATTGGGATACCGACGATCGAATCTCTGGCAAGTAACATACCGATTGACAAAGGGAATTGTATACGGGATTGATTGAATCCTCGACATCGTGGTTCATCCGATGAGATCATCGTGGAACATGTGGGAGCCAACATGGGTATCCAGATCCCGTTGTTGGTTATTGACCGGAGAGGCGTCTCGGTCATGTCTGCATGTCTCCCGAACCCGTAGGGTCTAGACACTTAAGGTTCGGTGACGCTAGGGTTGTAGAGATATGTGTATGCGGAAACCTTAAAAGTTGTTCGGAGTCCCGGATGAGATCCCGGATGTCACGAGGAGTTCTGGAATGGTCCGGAGGTGAAGAATTATATATAGGAAGTCAAGTTTCGGCCACCGAGAAAGTTTCGGGGGTTACCGGTATTGTACCGGGACCACCGGAAGGGTCCCGGGGGTCCACCGGGTGGGGCCACCTATCCCGGAGGGCCCCGTGGGCTGAAGTGGGAAGGGAACCAGCCCCTAGTGGGCTGGGCACCCCCCCATGGGCCTTCCCCCTGCGCCTAGGGTTGGAAACCCTAGGGTGGGGGGCGCCCCACTTGCCTTGGGGGCAAGTCTCCCCCCTTGGCCGCCGCGCCCCCCCCCCCCATCAGATGGATCTTGGCCGGCGCCCCCCCTCCCAGGGGGCCTATATAAAGGGGGGAGGGAGGGCAGCAACACAACAGCCTTGGGCGCCTCCCTCCTCCCCTGCTACACCTCTCCCTCTCGCAGAAGCTCGGCGAAGCCCTGCCGAGACCCGCTACATCCACCACCACGCCGTCGTGCTGCTGGATCTCCATCAACCTCTCCTTCCCCTTGCTGGATCAAGAAGGAGGAGACGTCGCTGCACCGTACGTGTGTTGAACGCGGAGGTGCCGTCCGTTCGGCACTCGGTCATCGGTGATTTGAATCACGGCGAGTACGACTCCGTCATCCACGTTCATTGGAACGCTTCCGCTCGCGATCTACAAGGGTATGTAGATGCACTCCTTTCCCCTCGTTGCTAGTATACTCCATAGATGCATCTTGGTGAGCGTAGGAAAATTTTAAAATTATGCTACGATTCCCAACAGTGGCATCATGAGCCAGGCCTATGCGTAGTTACTATGCACGAGTAGAACACAAAGCAGTTGTGGGCGTTGATGTTGCCAATTCTTCTTGCCGCTACTAGTCGTATCTTGTTTCGGCGGCATTGTAGGATGAAGCGGCCCGGACCGACCTTACACGTACGCTTACGTGAGACAGGTTCCACCGACTGACATGCACTAGTTGCATAAGGTGGCTAGCGGGTGTCTGTCTCTCCTACTTTAGTCGGAACGGATTCGATGAAAAGGGTCCTTATGAAGGGTAAATACAAATTGGAAAATCACGTTGTGGTCATACGTAGGTAAGAAACGTTCTTGCTAGAAACCTACAAACCACGTAAAAAAAACTTGCAACAACAATTAGAGGACGTCTAACTTGTTTTTGCAGCAAGTGCTATGTGATGTGATATGGCCAGAAGATGTGATGAATGATATATGTGATGTATGAGATTGATCATATTCTTGTAATAGGAATCACGACTTGCATGTCGATGAGTATGACAACTGGCAGGAGCCATAGGAGTTGTCTTTATTATTTTGTATGACCTGCGTGTCATTGAATAACGCCATGTAAATTACTTTACTTTGTTGCTAAACGCGTTAGCCATAGAAGTAGAAGTAATCGTTGGCGTGACGACTTCATGAAGACACAATGATGGAGATCATGATGATGGAGATCATGGTGTCATGCCGGTGACGAAGATGATCATGGTGCCCCGAAGATGGAGATCAAAGGAGCATAATGATATTGGCCATATCATGTCACTATTTGATTGCATGTGATGTTTATCATGTTTTTGCATCTTATTTGCTTAGAACGACGATAGTAAGTAAGATGATCCCTTATGATAATTTCAAGAAAGTGTTCACCCTAACTGTGCACCGTTGCGAAGGTTCGTTGTTTCGAAGCACCACGTGATGATCGGGTGTGATAGATTCTAACGTTCGCATACAACGGGTGTTGACGAGCCTAGCATGTACAGACATGGCCTCGGAACACACGCAATACACTTAGGTTGACTTGACGAGCCTAGCATGTACAGACATGGCCTCGGAACACGGAGGACCGAAAGGTCGAGCATGAGTCGTATAGAAGATACGATCAACATGGAGATGTTCACCGATCTTGACTAGTCCGTCTCACGTGATGATCGGACACGGCCTAGTTAACTCGGATCATGTTTCACTTAGATGACTAGAGGGATGTCTATCTGAGTGGGAGTTCATTGTGTAATTTGATTAGATGAACTTAATTATCATGAACTTAGTCTAAAATCTTTACACTATGTCTTGTAGATCTAATGGCCAACGTTGTCCTCAATTTCAACGCGTTCCTAGAGAAAACCAAGCTGAAAGATGATGGCAGCAACTATACGGACTGGGTCCGGAACCTGAGGATCATCCTCATAGTAGCCAAGAAAGATTATGTCTTAGAAGCACCGCTAGGTGAAGCACCAATCCCAGAGAACCAAGACGTTATGAACGCTTGGCAGCAGCGTGCTGATGATTACTCCCTCGTTCAGTGCAGCATGCTTTACAGCTTAGAACCGGGTCTCCAAAAGCGTTTTGAGAAACATGGAGCATATGAGATGTTCGAGGAGCTGAAAATGGTTTTCCAAGCTCATGCCCGGGTCGAGAGATATGAAGTCTCCGACAAGTTCTTCAGCTGTAAAATGGAGGAGAATAGTTCTGTTAGTGAGCACATACTCAGAATGTCTGGGTTACACAACCGCTTATCCCAGCTGGGACTTAATCTCCCGGATGACGCGGTCATTGACAGAATCCTCCAGTCGCTTCCACCAAGCTACAAGAGCTTTGTGATGAACTTCAATATGCAGGGGATGGAAAAGACCATTCCTAAGGTATATTCAATGCTGAAATCAGCAGAGGGGGAGATCAGAAAAGAACATCAAGTATTGATGGTGAATAAAACCACTAAGTTCAAGAAGGGCAAGGGTAAGAAGAACTTCAAGAAGGACGGCAAGGGAGTTGCCGCGCCCGGTAAGCCAGTTACTGGGAAGAAGTCAAAGAATGGACCCAAGCCTGAAACTGAGTGCTTTTATTGCAAGGGAAGTGGTCACTGGAAGCGGAACTGCCCCAAATACTTAGCGGACAAGAAGGCCGGCAACGCCAAAGGTATATGTGATATACATGTAATTGATGTGTACCTTACCAGTACTCGTAGTAGCTCCTGGGTATTTGATACCGGTGCGGTTGCTCATATTTGTAACTCAAAACAGGAACTACGGAATAAACGGAGACTGGCGAAGGACGAGGTGACGATGCGCGTCGGGAATGGTTCCAAGGTCGATGTGATCGCCGTCGGCATGCTACCTCTGCATCTACCTACGGGATTAGTTTTAAACCTCAATAATTGTTATTTAGTGCCAGCTTTGAGCATGAACATTGTATCTGGATCTCGTTTAATTCGAGATGGCTACTCATTTAAATTCGAGAATAATGGTTGTTCTATTTATATGAGAGATATGTTTTATGGTCATGCCCCGCTGGTTAATGGTTTATTCTTGATGAATCTCGAACGTGATGTTACACATATTCATAGTGTGAATACCAAAAGATGTAAAGTTGATAACGATAGTCCCACATACTTGTGGCACTGCCGCCTTGGTCACATTGGTGTCAAGCGCATGAACAAGCTCCATGCAGATGGACTTTTGGAGTCTCTTGATTACGAATCATTTGACACGTGCGAACCATGCCTCATGGGTAAGATGACCAAGACTCCGTTCTCCGGAACAATGGAGCGAGCAACCAACTTATTGGAAATCATACATACCGATGTGTGCGGTCCAATGAGTGTTGAGGCTCGCGGAGGATATCGTTATGTTCTCACTCTCACTGATGACTTAAGTAGATATGGGTATGTCTACCTAATGAAACACAAGTCTGAAACCTTTGAAAAGTTCAAGGAATTTTAGAGTGAGGTTGAGAATCAACGTGACAGGAAAATAAAATTCTTACGATCAGATCGTGGTGGAGAATATTTAAGTCACGAGTTTGGTGCACACTTAAGAAAATGTGGAATAGTTTCACAACTAACGCCGCCTGGAACACCTCAGCGAAACGGTGTGTCCGAACGTCGTAATCGCACTCTATTGGATATGGTGCGATCTATGATGTCTCTTACCGATTTACCGCTCTCATTTTGGGGCTATGCTTTAGAGACTGCCGCATTCACTTTAAATAGGGCTCCGTCGAAATCCGTTGAGACGACACCGTATGAATTATGGTTTGGGAAGAAACCTAAGCTGTCGTTTCTAAAAGTTTGGGGATGCGATGCTTATGTCAAGAAACTTCAACCTGAAAAGCTCTAACCCAAGTCGGAAAAATGCGTCTTCATAGGATACCCTAAGGAAACTATTGGGTATACCTTCTACCTCAGATCCGAAGGCAAGATCTTCGTTGCCAAGAACGGGTCCTTTCTGGAGAAGGAGTTTCTCTCGAAAGAATTGAGTGGGAGGAAAGTGGAACTTGATGAGGTGATAGTCACCCCTTCCGTGCCGGAAAGTAGCGCAGCGCGGGAAAATGTTCCTGTGGTGCCTGAACCGACGGGGGAGGAAGTTAATGATGATGATCATGAAGCTTCGGATCAAGTTACTACTGAACTTCGTAGGTCCACAAGGACACGTTCCGCACCAGAGTGGTACGGCAACCCTGTCCTGGAAATCATGTTGTTAGACAACGGTGAACCTTCGAACTATGAAGAAGCGATGGCGGGCCCGGATTCCGACAAATGGCTAGAAGCCATGAAATCCGAGATAGGATCCATGTATGAAAACGAAGTATGGACTTTGACTCACTTGCCCGATGATCGGTGAGCCATAGAAAACAAATGAATCTTTAAGAAGAAGACAGACGCGGATGGTAATGTGACCATCCATAAGGCTCGACTTGTCGCTAAGGGTTATCGACAAGTTCAAGGGGTTGACTACGATGAGACCTTCTCACCCGTAGCGAAGCTGAAGTCCGTCCGAATCATGTTAGCAATTGCCGCAAACTATGATTATGAGATATGGCAGATGGACGTCAAAACGGCATTCCTTAATGGCTTCCTTAAGGAAGAGTTGTATATGATGCAGCCGGAAGGTTTTGTCGATCCTAAGAATGCTAACAAAGTATGCAAGCTCCAGCGCTCAATCTATGGGCTGGTGCAAGCATCTCGGAGTTGGAACATTCGCTTTGATGAGATGATCAAAGCGTTTGGGTTTACACAGACTTATGGAGAAGCCTGTGTTTACAAGAAAGTGAGTGGGAGCTCTGTAGCATTTCTCATATTATATGTGGATGACATACTATTGATGGGAAATGATATAGAATTCTTGGAAAGTATAAAGGCCTATTTGAATAAGTGTTTTTCAATGAAGGACCTTGGAGAAGTTGCTTATATATTAGGCATCAAGATCTATAGAGGTAGATCGAGACACCTCATTGGTCTTTCACAGAGTACATACCTTGACAAGATATTGAAGAAGTTCAATATGGATCAGTCCAAGAAGGGGTTCTTACCTGTATTGCAAGGTGTGCAATTGAGCACGGCTCAATGCCCGACCACGGCAGAAGATATAGAAAAGATGAGTGTCATCCCCTATGCCTCGGCCATAGGGTCTATTATGTATGCCATGCTGTGTACCAGACCTGATGTAAACCTTGTCGTGAGTTTGGTAGGAAGGTACCAAAGTAATCCCGGCATGGAACACTGGACAGCGGTCAAGAATATCCTGAAGTACCTGAAGAGGACTAAGGATATGTTTCTCGTTTATGGAGGTGACGAAGAGCTCGTCGTAAAGGGTTACGTCGACGCTAGCTTCGACACAGATCTGGATGACTCGAAGTCACAAACCGGATACGTGTATATTTTGCATGGAGGAGCAGTAAGCTGGTGCAGTTGCAAGCAAAGCGTCGTGGCGGGATCTACATGTGAAGCGGAGTACATGGCAGCCTCGGAGGCAGCACAGGAAGCAGTCTGGATGAAGGAGTTCATTACCGACCTAGGGGTGATTCCCAATGCGTCGGGCCCGATGACTCTCTTCTGTGACAACACTGGAGCTATTGCCCTTGCGAAGGAGCCCAGGTTTCACAGGAAGACCAGGCATATCAAGCGTCGCTTCAACTCCATTCGTGAAAGTGTTCAAAATGGAGACATAGATATTTGTAAAGTACATACGGACCTGAATGTAGCAGATCCGTTGACTAAACCTCTCCCTAGGGCAAAACATGATCAACACCAGGACACAAAGGGTGTTCGATTCATCACAATGTAACTAGATTATTGACTCTAGTGCAAGTGGGAGACTGTTGGAAATATGCCCTAGAGGCAATAATAAATGGTTATTATTATATTTCTTTGTTCATGGTAATTGTCTATTATTCATGCTATAATTGTGTTATCCGGAAATCATAATGCATGTGTGAATACATAGACCACAATGTGTACCTAGTAAGCCTCTAGTTGACTAGCTCGTTGATCAACAGATAGTCATGGTTTCCTGACTATGGACATTGGATGTCATTGATAACGGGATCACATCATTAGGAGAATGATGTGATGGACAAGACCCAATCCTAAGCATAGCATAAAAGATCGTGTAGTTTCGTTTGCTAGAGCTTTTCCAATGTCAAGTATCTTTTCCTTAGACCATGAGATCGTGCAACTCCCGGATACCGTAGGAGTGCTTTGGGTGTGCCAAACGTCACAACGTAACTGGGTGACTATAAAGGTGCACTACGGGTATCTCCGAAAGTGTCTGTTGGGTTGGCACGGATCGAGACTGGGATTTGTCACTCCGTGTGACGGAGAGGTATCTCTGGGCCCACTCGGTAATGCATCATCATAATGAGCTCAATGTGACTAAGGCGTTAGTCACGGGATCATGCATTGCGGTACGAGTAAAGAGACTTGCCGGTAACGAGATTGAACAAGGTATTGGGATACTGACGATTGAATCTCGGGCAAGTAACATACCGATTGTCAAAGGGAATTGTATACGGGATTGATTGAATCCTCGACATCGTGGTTCATCCGATGAGATCATCGTGGAACATGTGGGAGCCAACATGGGTATCCAGATCCCGCTGTTGGTTATTGACCGGAGAGGCGTCTCGGTCATGTCTGCATGTCTCCCGAACCCGTAGGGTCTACACACTTAAGGTTCAGTGACGCTAGGGTTGTAGAGATATGTGTATGCGGAAACCCGAAAAGTTGTTCGGAGTCCCGGATGAGATCCCGGACGTCACGAGGAGTTCCGGAATGGTCCGGAGGTGAAGAATTATATATAGGAAGTCAAGTTTCGGCCACCGGGAAAGTTTCGGGGGTTACCGGTATTGTACCGGGACCACCGGGTGGGGCCACCTATCCCGGAGGGCCCCGTGGGCTGAAGTGGGAAGGGAACCAGCCCCTAGTGGGCTGGGCGCCCCCCCATGGGCCTTCCCCCTGCGCCTAGGGATGGAAACCCTAGGGTGGGGGGGGGCGCCCCACTTGCCTTGGGGGGCAAGTCTCCCCCCTTGGCCGCCGCCCCCCCCCCCCATCAGATGGATCTTGGCCGGCGCCCCCCCTCCCAAGGGGCCTATATAAAGGGGGGGAGGGAGTGCAGCAACACAACAGCCTTGGGCGCCTCCCTCCTCCCCTGCTACACCTCTCCCTCTCGCAGAAGCTCGGCGAAGCCCTGCCGAGACCCGCTACATCCACCACCACGCCGTCGTGCTGCTGGATCTCCATCAACCTCTCCTTCCCCTTGCTGGATCAAGAAGGAGGAGACGTCGCTGCACCGTACGTGTGTTGAACGCGGAGGTGCCGTCCGTTCGGCACTCGGTCATCGGTGATTTGAATCACGGCGAGTATGACTCCGTCATCCACGTTCATTGGAACGCTTCCGCTCGCGATCTACAAGGGTATGTAGATGCACTCCTTTCCCCTCGTTGCTAGTATACTCCATAGATGCATCTTGGTGAGCGTAGGAAAATTTTAAAATTATGCTACGATTCCCAACACAAGTTTGTTAATAAGTCGAGAGGGGCACTTAAGCATTCCAATGTGTGGTAGTAGCTAGTCATTGGACAACATACACAGAACTCAGTGCTTAAGGACGGTTCCAGTGAGACAACCAACCATGTACTCCTACATGGCCTCTCACCGCTACCTTTACCAAATCGTGTTCACACACTTAACTCTCAGCACCAGAACATATCATAACACTCCAATTCATTCCCAATGAATCAGACCTGACACAACTCTAAGCAATAGCAGGCATGGCATGGTAGGAACACAACATGGCTCAATCAACTCCTACACATGCTAGTGGGTTTCAACTATTTACTGTGGCAATGACAGGTCATGCAGAGGAATGGGTTCAACTACCGCAACATAAGTAGCAGTTGAATCGCTGTTGTCCTAATGCAATAAAAGAGAGCAGGAGCGAGAGAGTGGGATTGTATCGGAATGAACAAGGGGGGTTTGCTTGCCTGATAGATCAACAGAGGGGCACTGCTTCTCAGACAAGTACTCTGGAACACTCTCCGGAGTAGGACCTATCGAGAAGGAACGATGTCGGCAATCAATACACAAGCATATGCAACAATATGATGTATGAACATGGCATGAATATGTGATGTTGTTTGTGCTAATGCATCAAGCATTCTATTTGGAAGAGGTCCATTTGAACCAAAGGTTCAAATGCAACTCTAAATTAAGTCTCTTAAAATGCCATGAATGTGTTTTCACATATACAGCAGGTATAACTTGGTTTTTCATGCATGAAAATGGTACAGATGGATAGATTGCATTTTTCTAATAATTTTTCATATATAAATTATTTCAATCAGAGCTACGGTTGGATTTCTATGAATTTTAGAAGTTTTACTAATTTTCTGGAATTTCCTGATTTATTTTAATACCAGAAAATGAATAACTGCGTCAGCATTACAGAGGCATGAAGTCAGTGAGTCAACCGAGGCTGACCAGGTCAAACCTGACGTGTGGGGTCCACACGTCAGTGTCATGGTTAATTAACAGAGTTAATTAATTGTCAAACTAATCCTAAACTAAAAATTTGCAGGGCCGGGCCCCACATGTCACTGACCCACACGGGTCAAAGCTGGGTCAACAGGGGGGGTTAGACCCGGTCAATCCCGCCGGCGTTTAGCCGCCGGCGAGGCCGAACACGGCGGAGGGGCTCGGGATCGTCGCTTCGGCGACCATTTGGGCGGCGGAGACCACGGGCGAGGAGCCAGCGCTCGTCCACGTCATCTGGAGCAAGCGGGAGAGACGGGGGTGGCTGGAGCTCGTCGGAAACGTGCTCGAGGCGGCGGCCGGAGTTCGGCCGGGTGCGCGCGGGTGCTACAGGGCACGTCAGGAGGTGCGGGCGGCGGCGTTGGCCTTCTGGGAGGCTGCTGAGCGCGGTGGCAGGTGTAGGTGCGGGCTGCGGTGGCTGTGGCCACGACGGGGAGGTACCACGGCGGTGCGACTGCTCGGGTCCAGCGGCTAGCGTGGCTACGGCACAAAATCGAGCACGGGGAAGGAGGGGAAGCGGAGGAGAGCTCACGGCGGTCTCGATGGCGTCGTGCGCGAGCTTGGGGAAGCACTGGTGTGGCCAGAATGTCGTCGGCGATCTCGGGCGGCCGGAGGTGAAGACGATGTTGGTGGCGGCGATGCAGGCCGTCCGGAGGTGCATGGCTCGACAGAGAGGATGAGGGAGACACGGCGAAGCTTCTGAGCTTGTCTGAGAGGCGAGGCCGTGGCGGTGGGCGCGGCAACGGCGAGCGGCGGCGACGGTGGTGCTCGGGGGTCACGCGAGAGAGCGAGGGAGAGGAGGGGAATGGGCACGGGAGAGTGAGAGGGGTACGGGGCGGCGCGTGGCGACGTTCGGGACGGCCAGGGCGTCGAGGGAGAGGCCAGGCAGGCAGGTTGCATGGCGCCCATGCGCGCGGGCGGCGAGCGCGTGCCTCTCGTCCTCCTAGCGCCACGAGGACGACGACTGGCGCTGCGAGTCGGCTGGGCCGGACAGTTGGCCACTGGGCCAGGCCAGGCTGCAGAGGGAGGTAAGTGCAGGTGGGTTTTCTTCCCTTTTTGTTTCTTTCTATTTTTCTGACATTTGCTCTGATTTAGTAAAATACTAAATCATTTTATTTACTTCTGTCAATTTTTGCAGGGACCTAAGGGATTAATCCAAAGCCCCTCACCAAAATTCAAAATTTTTGGACATATATAAAATATATAACATATATATATCCAATGCAAATAATTATTGCATTAATTCCAAATGGCCAAGATAAATATTTATGAGCTCCTAAAAATATTGGTTTGAGATTTACCTCTGACCAATATTTTCAGAGAGCAACATGAACATTTTCTTGGACCTTTTTGGAGCAATTTTTATTTGGGTCATTTCCAGAAATGATTTCTAAGAGTTTCACAAATCCCCATTTCAAATTTAACTGAAATTTAAACATGATGCACACATGAAGGCTAGCCTAGGTCATAGCAGAACTAGGGATGTGACACAAGCGGCGCACCTGGCAATATTCTTGCCGGGGTCGTCTGCCTTGGCCTTTTTGGCAGCGCCGGTGTCCTCGGATAGCTCGACGGCAAGCACGGTCTTGCTCTTGCGCTTCCTGTTGTGGCGCCGGCCCTTCTTCGTCGAGGCGGCTGCGTCTTTGTCTGTGGAGTCGGTTTCCGCACCGGCATCCTCGCCGGGGTACTTCCTCCCCTATTCATCTCGAGCGCACCTATCGGCCAGAACGTAAAGTTCAGCCACGTCTTTGACCTTGTTCATTGCCAGCTCTTCACGCATCTTGTGGTTGCGCACATTTTGATGGAATGCGCTGATTACGGCGGCCGGATGAACATCTGGAATGTTGTATTGCACTCGGCAGAACCTCTGTATGTACTTGCGCAGGTTTTCACCTTCCTTCTAGGGGATGATATGCAAATCGCTTGCCTGGCCATGAGCTTGGTGGCCTCTAGTGAAGGCGCGAACGAACTCATGACACAAATCCGACCATGAAGAAATGGAATCCGCCGGCAAGTGCATCAACCATGACATGACATTGGGTTTAAGTGCCAACGGGAAGTAACTGGCAAGCACCTTGTCGTCGCGGGCTCCGGCAGCTTGCATCGCAATGGTGTAGATGCTGAGGAACTCCGACGGGTGGGTCTTGCCGTTGTACTTCTCGCCGACGTCGGGCTTGAACGTGCGGTGGGAGGGCCACTGGAACCGCCGCAGCTCACGGGTAAAGGATGGGCAACCCACCTCGTAGGGTAGGCCGCCGGAGCCTCCGGGTGTCGGGTGGTCCATAGTGGGCCCCACCCACCTATCTGACTGGTGGTGTGCATCGCGTCGGCACTCGATGGTGGTTCGAGCGTCCTCATGGGCTCACTCCCGAAGTACTTGGCGCTGATCGCGGTGGGTCCGTGGGTCGGACGACACTATGGATATGTTATCACCAGCGTCATCACGACGGACCGACACCCGCGGTGGCTGGCGTGGGGCAGGAGAGTGCACTGTGGCCGCAGCACCTCCAGTCTTCCCACCACTGGCATGCGGTGGCTCGACGGAGCGTCGGCCCGAGGGCCCCGCTGGTCGCGGCTCATCTTTGTTGGCAACGCCGACGAGGCTTCGGATGGTGGCTCTCCACTCGTCGAGCTTTTCCGCAGCCAGAGGAAAATCGAGGAGCAACTGCGCGCGCGCCAAGGCTTCTGCTGGCGTGGGTGGCGGCGAAAGCTGCGTGGACCATGATGCGCTCCGACTTCTAACCATGTTAGAAGGAGCTCTATCACGGCCCTGCGGCTATGCGCCATTTTCGCCGGCGCCTCGGCGTGCATGCTGGTCTTCTACGTCCCGCAAAAGAGGCACATGACTCTTTCCACGGCGGCGCCCAGGGTCACCAGCGTGACGACGCTGCCCGTCGCGCACAATCTGGGAATAGCGCGTCGTGGGCGCCGGCGTAGGCGTCTTGGAGGTCGCCGTGCCGCCCATGGGTGGCACGACGCCGCCCTTGGAGGGCCCCGCGCCGCCTGCGGGGGGCCTGGCTCCGTCTTTGGATTTGGCGGTGTGCGGCCCGTCGTCTCGCGCACGAACGACACCGCTCGCCTGGCTTTGACTGCCAGAGCGATGTGGGTGTTCGCGGGCCAAGCCTTGGCTTCCGTCCACGACCGCCCCACCACTCGCCCGCACTGGTACGGGTCATTCGGCTCCCGATGAACCGATCGCCGTGATCGTCTTCTTCTTGGGAGCCATGGCAATGAAGAACTGCTAGACTAACTACTAGACCGGATTTTCAAAACTGCGCCCCCTCCCTGGCGCGCCAAAGATGTCGGGGGAAACGACACCCTTGGAATCACTGGGATCCCTTCTACGGTTGGCGGGCGCGGGGTTGTGCAAAGAGCGGGTCTAGTAGTCAGCACAAAGATCGTTTACCCAGGTTCGGGAAGCGAAGATGCGTAATACCCTAGTCCTGCTTTGGTGTATGTATTTGAGTGTTCTTGAGCTCTCGAACTAGCTACGGTGCGTGTCTAGTCCCAAAAGATCCGAATCCTTCTCCTGGATGCCTCGGGCCTCCTTTTATAGACAAAAGGGGTCGCCACAGTGGCACATAGGAGGTGGAAAGGTGTACAGTGCACAATCTTATCGCCTGTCATTATGGGACAAGGCGCATTAAATGCGCCCCTTAGGTGTCCCGCTGCTTTATTGGGGATGGCAACGAGGCATGTCCCGTCCGTCGCCGCTCCGCCTCGCTCCAACATGCGCCCAGGCCAGCGGTGCACGCAGCGCCACGTAGGCTGGCAGGCTGCTAAGATGGCATGGTGGTACGGTCTTCACGAAGATCTGCATGCCACCACGCAGGTGCTTGCTGAGCTGGTCTGGAAGCCGCACGTTGCCACGCAGGTGCCTGCCCAGCTGGTTGGGCCGGTAGCTGTATGGGAACGGCGGTGGAGTCTTGACAGGCGCGGGCCTGGTTGCGGCCTCGCAGGCGTCTTCGGCAAGGGCCTTGCCAGGGCCCCAGCAAGGGTCTTGCCGCGGAATCACGGTCGTCCCCGGCAAGGATCTTGCCGGGGGTCTTATGGATTTTCTCGGCTAGGATCCCACCGAGGATCGTCGTCTTCTGGTCCTCATCTGATCTTGTATGTTTATGATCTTCACAAAGATCTGCATGCCACCACGGAGGTGCATCTCGAGCCTTGGGCTTCAGTGTGGTTGATGGTGTTGGGGCCCTTGGGCTCAAGGGTGGCGCGCACTGCTGGCATTGGGCAAGTTGCCCCAGCAAGGCTCTTGCCGGGGCTGTGCAGGCCGCCCCGGCAAGGATCTTGCGGGGGATCCCACCACGCCATCTTGCTCTTTGCGTTTCTGATATTGGCGTTGCCTTGGACGTCTTGTGCCTCTGGCTTCCCTCCTGTGTCCTACTTAGTGTGGCCATGGGTGCGGCTCTGACTGCCCGTGCACAAGTATAAAGAGGTAAAAAGGGGAGCCCCTACTTTTGTACACCGACACTATGTTTTTATCCATGAAAGTTATTTGAGTCTTTTGATCTCTTATATGCATGATTACTTATAGCCTTGTATTTCTTCTTCGAATCTTTGGTTTAGGTAGGCCGACTAGATCGATTTTTATTGCCATGTGTCGGAGATATACCCCGCGGTATGACCCGGCCGGAGTTATAACCCGGCTGGGACTTGGTAAACCGGCAGATGGTAAACCGGCAGGTGTTAAGTCAGATGATAACCCGGCAGGTGTAACCCGGCAGACAGTCATAACCCGGCAGACAATCATAACCCGGCAGACAGTCATAACCCGGCAGACAATCATAACCCGGCAGACAATCATAACCCGGCAGACAGTCATAACCCGATTGACAGTCATAACCCAGTAGACAGAGTCGCCTGGGGTTAATAAGCCCGAGACGTTATGAAGCCCAAGACGCTATGAAGCCCATGAAGAGAAGTTAGAATAGTTTAAGTCTTAATCCGAGTTGGACTCTACATGTAACCCGCCCCTTCAACATATATAAGGAGGGGCAGGCCACCCCAAGAGGGGGAGAGAAATAATCTTAGGGCTAGACATAACTAGGAGAATCGGTTTACGGCGACTCCCTCGTGATGATAATGAGACCTAACCACAAAGAGCATATAGGGTTGTTACCGGATGATGTTTCCCGGGGCCCGAAGCTGTCTAAACCCTTGTCTTGTGTTGCGTCTCTCGATTCTGATCAACCCCTCTCAAGCTACCACATAGATGCGTTGGCCTCACGACTAAGTCCTCACACTAGGACATCTGACGTGACAATTCCACGACAGTTGGCGCCCACCGTGGGGCATGCGGACGGTGGTGTTGAGTTCTTGGAGGGATCTTAATTAGGGTTTCGAGAAACTCGTAAATTTCCGGATGAAGAAAAGTCAGTTTTGGAAGAAACTTACTGCTTGCCGGGTCAGCATACGGAAGGACTTGCATCAACTCTAATCTCATCGGTTGAGATCAAGGAAATTATGTTGAGTCGCCATGGAGGTAATCCGGGCGTATCTATTTGAACCGATCTGCAGCGAAACCGATTTGAAGTATAAGGAACCGAGGGCTTGACCCTGGCTTGGTCATCACGTACTGTTAGCAAATCGGGGTCAAAGGAAAAAGACAGAACGGCCACAACCCGAAGGGAGACACGGGTGTCGATTGGTAAAAGCAACCACGGCCGCGAGCCGGATTCCCCATCATCGCCATGACCCGCCGGTCTGATTCGAGTCGCCGTCTCCGAAGTCGCCTCGCTGCTAGGAAAGACATTGAGCCGGCCACGGTTCTGAGCCACCACGACCCGGAAGACGATACGGCGCCTCGCTGCTGTGACTCGCTCCGCCCCCGGCTTCCAATCCGTCGGCCGTCTCCACTCCGGTCCGGCTTACTCCCGGCTGAGAGCCGTCCGCACCTAGACTCCGTCTCGCATCAACCGAGCCCCTCCGCCGTGAAGGCCATGACCCGCCCGTTCCAGTTGCTGCGGGCACCTCCGCTCGCCTCCACCTCCACCGGCCCGAGCCGGATTCCAGTTCCGCTACCGCACGGGATCGCAGGCCGCGCGCCGTTTGACCCGTCTCCGTCGAGCCGCCCCTGCTAGGTGCTGTCTTGGGCCGTCGCGGACGTGTCGAGCTGCCGTCGACTTATCTCTGCATCCAAAGTCGCCTCCGTCGATTCAGCTTCGAGGACTCCGCCTCTGCAGTGACGCGCACCGAATCGCCGCCGCCGGAGCTCGCCCCTGTGTTGCCAAACCACCGCCGCAGGTCGCTGCACTTGCTGGCTTGCTAAACCGCCCCGCCGGCTCGATGCCTCGGCGACGAGCCGCCCCCTCGGTGTTCAAACCGCCATTTTTCATCACCGCAACCGTGAGCCGGCCACACCTCTGCCACGGTCTTTCGCCTCTGCTGTTGTGGTCACGAGCGCGTCCACAATCCGCCGTCGCCTCGTCAAACCGGCCGCACCTGAACCTCCACCACCGAGACTTGTTGGAGTCGGCATCGCCGTTTGCCGCTCCACGGCCGCTTCTCCTCCGCTGCCGTATTGAGCCGCCCCGACGCGAGCGGTGCGGCGCCTCTACCACCGCGGGCTGCCTTCGCCTCGCCTTGTCGCCGCTTTAAACCGCCCGGCCCTCTGCCGTCGCTGTCGCTGACTCGCCGTGGTTCTCCCTTCCACCGCAGACTCGTTGAGCCGCCCCTCGCTCAGCTACACCTGCTAGTGTTCCTCTACACCGTGCCTAGCCGCACGCGCTGCTCCGCTGGTTTTCTTCAATACAGGGAGTAGTTTTAGGATCTTGTTTGAAGTACGCATTACTTTTCTCCTGAGGTTCTGAAGAGGCGCTATGGAGCAGGAACTGGTATATTTGAGTGCAAGGATTATTCTGTACATACTTCTATCTGGTGTTCCTGCAGGACCTCAACGAGTGCTTGACTACTGCAGAAATTTTGATAGATCGCCTGAGGATTAGGGAAAATGGAGAGGCTCTAGATAAGCCACTTGACGTCACTGTTATTAGTCGAATGAAGCAGCTTTGCAGTAATGAAATTCAGTATAGCAAAGTTTGCAGGATGGTAATTTGGAGAGTCCAAACAGATGAGCCAAGAAACCTGCACAGGAGAAAACAGAGTCCATCATGACATGATAACAGCTGAATAAAGTTTGGTCAGATATCCTGACGGGACCGTTTAAAGCGCACTGCAACTCTTATCTCAACACATCAAGCATTGTTGGCATACATCATACGTCTGATTACAGAAACAACGGCGAGGCGAAACGCTGCAGAAGCATCTAGTGGCACAGGCCTACAGTAACACTAAACGAGCAACTTTAGCATTCTGATTGTTTCCGCGGTGGCTCCTTTGACAGACTCTCAAGGGTAAATGCTCCTAACCCGTATCGCCCAACCATTACAGCGCCACACGGTGAGACAGCATAAAAAAGAGGAAGGAAAAAGAGGGCAGTGGCCATTGGTTCTGTCAGGTGTGCGCGTGCCTGCTGCCATTATGCGTTAACTGAGGCAAAACGTCACATCTCCTAAGGCCTCGTTTGTTTTGCGTGGATTGGGGGGTTTCGAGCGGATATTCCTCGCGTGGCCCAGAATCCTCGCAAATACCCGTTGGCCCATTTGGTACCCGAGGTTTCGACGGCCCAACCCACGCGATTCCCCGTTGATCCATCAGTTTCCACGCGATTCCCCGTTGATCCATCAGTTTCCACGCGCTTCAGAACCCTCGAGCCCCCCTCGAGGATTTGCTCACCCGACTCACGCCGCCGCCCGACTCCTCCCAAGACGCCACCGCCGACTCCTCCCAAGACGCCGCCGCCTACTCCTCCCCAAGACGCCGCGCTGCCTCGACGCCTCGACGCCGGCGATCTCCTCCGGCATACTGGACTTCTCCCCAGTGGTTAGTAACCGCAGCCCCTCCCCTCCCCTCCCCCCCTCCTCTCCATGGCTGCCACCTCCCGCACGCCCTCCGTCCGCCTCGTCCTCACCGGCAAGCACGCCAAGAACGGCATCTCCTACCCCAGCTCCACATGTACACTAACCCTACCCAGCTAGCTCGGCAAGAACACCGTCCTCTTCTACCCTAACCCTAGCCGTCGAGATTGCCATAAATTTGTGTGTTGAGGATAAATTGGCACATTGTAAACCAACTTTTTCATTGTTGATTGTAATGGCAGTGTGGTGCAGATTAGATGTTGATATGTGCTGTGACCATGGAGCAAATTAGATGTTGGAACTGTTGTCTGTATGTGCTGTGACCATGGAGCAAATTTAATTGTAAACCAACTTTTCCTAGATGCCGCTATAAGGAAATATTTTTTTGGATCCCACAAGTCAATTTTGTATAGCAGAGAATGTTGATGCTTAGTGATCAGCCCAACACCTCACCTTATAAAATGGTGGTCAGTTTCCTCTCGTCTCTGAACTACTGGGTCGCTTTATAAAGTCTGTATTGACTCACCAGAGTTTTGCCGCAGCTTTCATTTCTGTTTACTGCTGTCTGATGTCGCTATGTGTAGAATCAAAGCCTTTACAGAGACATTCTTCAACTGGTATAACTTTCTCTGTATTTAGATTGATAGTATGTCTGGTACTAACTGTTAGGCTATATAACTGGTGCTGCTTGATCTGAATGTTAATGGAACAATAGCTGCTACTCTGAATTTGTGATGAATCATATTAAAAGTAGTTGTATTTGATATTTTGTGTGTGTTGTGCTTGATGAATTTGGGTCTGAGAAACCACTCTTGATCATTTGCACTTCAGTTTAGGAGGAAACCGACTACTACATGCATAATATGTATCTTACATAAATCTGGAGAGATTTTCTACTGAGTATTGGATATCAGAGTTGTTGTTGACCTGAATATTTTAAAACGGAAAAAATCTATCGCCGTTGTTTCTTTTTCATATAATTCCTTGTCACTATTCCTTGTATTTGATTAGCCTAATGGCTGATGCTTTCCGTTTGTGGCAAAACTTGACTCAAAACTGAATAATGCAGTAGTATATTATCTTTGTATGTCATATTATCTCCTCCAAATACTATGGCTGGAAAAGACTAAAGCCTCTTCCGATTTGCACCAACCAAGGGTTACTTGTGTTCTTTAACAGGCTGGTACTATGCTTTATGCCCAATGAAGCTATGTTGTTAATTTGTACCATATCTGCAAGCTAGAGTTTAGGCTATATATTTTTTGCAGATTTTATAAATCTAATGTAGAATAATTAGGTTTGTTAGTTCATCTTGGTTTGGTCTGTTATGCAACCTTTGCTCTGAATTGTGAATGCGGTCATATGCAAATCACTGCAGCCAACGACACTGAACTTGTTTGGCAATTAAGAAACAGCGATGATGTTTCTAACAAGTTTCCTTGTTTATCTATATAATAATAGTGCTAGAAATTGTCTGTTCATGAGTGTCAGTTGGATATACTACCCATCAGGAGACATAATCCAAATTGTTAGCTTCTCTGACATCTTCATACATTGTAGCACCACATAACATCTTCATACAATCAGAATCCTTGGTCTGATTATAAATACAGAGATCTTGTGGTATCTCACCAGCCACCAGGTGACCTGACTGGTCCATCCATCTTCTGCCCATCAAGTTGCATCTTGCGTGTCACATCAGATTCTTATTGCTTTTGTGTTTATTACTATTTGATTTAATCTAAAATTAGTTATGTACCTCTTGATGTAGCTCTAACAAGGCCATGAAATAATTCATACTATTTCTTCATTGTAATTTTCCCTTTGCACACAGTCTACAGCCTCTGAAGTTGAACAGAGCTTGCCTTTGTTCTCTTTTTAATTTTGTATTTTGTGCTCTTACTATTCCTTGAAATATACCTGATCGTTGTTGTTTATGCAAGGGAAAAGTCTCTTTGTTTGCTGAGACGAATTTTGGTTTCCTCTAGGTCCCACTGAACCAGGTTGAGAAGTGGAACAACCAGAGGGAGAAGGAGACCTTTGCAGGGTCCCTCGAAATCGTCTGTTTGAGAGTCTCCTCGGTTGCTTTTGTGTCTGCGCTACTGCTGACTTGTAGTTGGAATTTATGCTCCTGTCATGTACTCTCTTCAAACAATCGCTGCGGAACATCAAGTGAGGCTTTTCTCTATGTTGCATAAATAGTTTAGCATGCTTATGTATTCTCATCATGCTTGAATGTAGGCATGTCTTGCCTGGGACATGTGAATGCCGAGAACCTATGAGACATTTTTGGTTCCAAGTCATGCTGATGTGAGAGAATATGTTGCTGTTATGTGACAGCGCAATTATGTGATGATATATTGATTCCAAGTCAATAGAATTATGTTGTTCATGTGAAGAACTGTTGCAAGATTAGATTTTTAACTGTTTTACACCATTTTAATTCAATATGGCAATCCCTTCCTACCAAACGTTGTTTTGTACAGAGGGGGATTTGAAGGATGTGTGGCTAGAGGGGGATTTGAGGTTTCAAGGGGATTGGGTGGAAGAGGGGGATTCACCAAATCCCCTGGAATCCTCTCCTCCCAAAACCTCCACAATCCCTTGTGGTCAAACAAGGCCTAAAGAAAAATAGCATAAGATCAAGGCTACTAGCGTGGCACGCCATGTAGTACTACTTTGGATTTGCTAAGAAAAAAAAAGTGGGGATTGCATCCCCACGTGGAGACCTCAATCATCCTACGCATTTGAAGACAAGAGGAGACCTCAATCATCCTACGCATTTGAAGACAAGAGGACCAGTATTACTACTACTCTCAACTTGGCACGATTTTTCAGATCAAATCTTTTGTCAAAAGCCAAAGCAGCATTATGCAGTATCCAGCACCAGCATCTACGTTTATCCGACAAAAACAAAATCAGGTGTTATCCCTCCTATATATTTTATCAGGACATTTTAATTCCTCTGAGCATCATTACACTGCCCTATTGGTGTTTTTATATACAGGAAAAATTATTGTTATACTGCGGGTATAAAGCACGCACTGGCAATGTTCTACAACGGCGTTTTCCTCCGTGTCACATTACCTGATGAACGGACGGCCGGTTCACACATCTGCACCAGTTTACAATGCGGAGGACAACTTGCCCGTCCGCACCGGCCTATAATATCGCGGCTGACTCATCTGTCTGCTCCTACGGCGGACTCACCCATGATTAATTTCCGCTTCACCATTGTGATCATCAACTCCGCGGTGGATAATTTCTAGCCTAATATATCAGGTGAAATCCATCCAGTATACTTTTATACTCCCTCCGTTCCTTGATATAGGGTGTATAGTTTTCTAGCACGAATATTAACGCACGGGCTGGGAGAGGAGATTTCGTTGGTTTTGGACATAAAAGCCCCTGGTGCAAACACGTGAGACTAGAGAGAAAAATAGGAAAATCATGATCCTCTCTATCCCAGGCAGTTTACTTCCTTATTTAGAATAACAAAATCCCACAATATCCTCTCTGACTTTACTCTCCCCTGATCGCTACCTCTCACTCGTCCCCGCGCATTTTCCCGCGAGCGACATGGCGCGCGCAGCTTCTTTACTCTCTCCCGCGCTGCATAAAGGCAAAAGCCTCGGCCAAATTCAAAATTTCTGAAGAGTCTGTTCATGGAAAAATTTCAGCACTGGAGGGAATGACAATGGCGCCACTATGTGAAAATTTTCGTTTTCAAATTGAAGAAGATGGGGCTATAAATCCTCCCCTCCCCACCTCGCCATCTCATCATTCTCTCTCCCGATCGCCTTCCCTATCCCCCACTCGCCATCTCTCTCTCCTGCTCGTCATCTCCAATGGCTGGTCGCCGCTACGAGTGGATCAACTGGGATGGCCTTGGCAACGAGGCGGAGGAGGATGCGGCCGATTTGAACTACGACTACGAGTGGGTCGTACCCGACCAAGGTATGTCCAGTTTGGTTCATTCATTCTTGCATACGTTCTGTCCATCCCTAGCTGATTGTGTTGTGGTGTCATCATAGATGAAGACGTGGCAGAGAGTTCCCACCGGCGTTGGGGAGGAAGGCTTGGCCTGGCAGGTGGAGTAAGGGGTCGGGACGTGGGACTTGGACGAGGAAATGCTGGTCGATCAGGACTTGGACGAGGAGGCGCTGGCGGATCAGGACTTGGTCAGCGTGTACGTTCAGTCGTGAACCAAGCAATGGTGGGGGGAAATGGTGAGGGAGGCGGCAGGGAGGACGACGGGCATGCACGCGGCAGCGGCGACCATGCACGCGGTGGACGCCGGCTTGGACTTGCGGGGTCAAGGCGTGGCCCTAATCCGGTGACAAGGTGGCCTGTTGATCGTCCAACTGTAGGTACGTAATCTGAAATTGGTGTGGCAGTTTTTTTAGTTCATGGTGTAGTAGTTCTGATTAGATGTAGCCCTAGGTGTCGTTCATGTCCATAACTGATTAGATGCAGCAGTTATACTCCTGATGGCTCCTGATTAGATGCAGAGTAGTTATGTTCTGATTAGATGCAGCAGTCCGATGGTGTAGATTATGACCATAACTGATTAGATCATGTGTAGTTCATCATGTGTAGTTCGTCATGTGTAGGACTAGGAGAGTAGTAATCTTAGCGTCTACTCATTGGTAGTGGGATGATGTGTAGTTAGTCATGTGTACGACTAGGAGACTAGTAATCTTAGTCCAACTCAAGGTAGTCCATAATCTGAACATTGCATTAGTTAACCATGCTAGTAGGATCAGTACAAGCGGAACATGTGTAGATGCATATCAGCTGTACATGTAGATCATGTGTACATGCAGATCACATATTCATCTTTATATTCTCAGTGTTGCATATGCCAAATTTGTAAGCATAATTCTGATTGCAGAAGCACAAGAGAATGGTGGAGTTGGTGATTCTGAGGAGCATGTAGAACAAGAGGCAGATAACAATGTGGAAGGCGATGGGAATGGAGGAGCCTCAGGTAAACTATAACCAAGATTCTTTAACCATCAATTTAATCTGTACGTGCATAATCACATTGTTTAATCATCAATTTAATCTGCAAATGCCAACGGTACATTGACTAGGAAAAGAAGGTGGTATCAACTCCATGAGAAGCATACTGTATATGCTATGGTTCTAGAGAGGACCAAAGCTGGGGTATTGAGTCCAGGAGTGTCCAAAGAAGTGTCTGAACTAACGGGTATACCTCAGCGGACAGTGCAAAACTGGTGGAAGAAATGTAAGGAAGCTGGTGGAATACACGCACTAGAAAACAAACGGGCAAAAAACTGTGGCCGCAAGAGGATAGAATTCGATCCGGAGGCTATCAAACAAGTGGATTTGAGGAAAAGAACAACTCTTAAAGATTTGGCAAATGAGTTGCACATGGCGAAGACGACACTATGGCGTCGTTTGAAGGAGGGCCTGTTGAGGCGTCACACAAATGCCATCAAATCGACATTGACGGATGAAAACAAGGTAGGACGGGTAAGGTTTTGCTTGTCAATGTTTGATGAGCATACTCTTCCTCAGGATCCCAAATTCAAAGAGATGTACAACGTCATTCACATTGAAGAGAAATGGTTCTACCGTTCCCGCGGTAGCCAGAATTACTATTTGGCGAACGATGAAGAAGATCCATACCGTAGCACGCAAAGCAAAAATTTCATTGAGAAGGTCAGAAATCTTTTTTTCTTTAGTTTCAATATCTGTATTGTTAAGATTGGCATGATAGTACATATTCTTGTGTAGGTGATGTTTTTGGCCGCGGTCGCTCGGCCACGCTTTGATGCGAATGGCACGATGATTTTTGATGGAAAACTTGGGATTTGGCCCTTCACATACCAAGAAGCGGCAAAGAGAAAAAGCAAGAACAGAGATGTTGGAACCATGGTAATGAGTGCTGTATTCGCATGATGACTACTTTGTTTTTTCTAACATGGTGATTAATTGTTTGCATTGCGTAGGTCACCAAAGTACTCCCTGCGGTTACTCAAAATGTAGTCTGGGAGTACATGATTAATTTTCTTATTCCCGCGATAAGGGCGAGATGGCCTGCGGCTGAGCGTGGCATGCCAATATATGTATAGCAGGATAATGCAAAGACGCATATCCCTTTAGATGATCCAGAATTTGTCGCTGCGGCTCAAGCTGAAGGGTGGGACATCCGTCTCACATGCCGGCCTCCGAACTCCCCTGACCTAAATATTCTGGATTTAGGTTTTTTTGCAGCGCTCCAGGCACTTTTTCAGAAGTTGTCTCCAGGTATTTGTAGCACTTAGAAATTTTGAATGCGGTTAATTTTGAGTTGCACTGAATTTATCAATTTGTGCAGGTTCTATTGAGGACATTGTGTTGAAGGTGCAGCAGGCATTCGAGGAGTATCCAGCTGAGAGAAGCAACAGAATTTTCCTCACTCTTCAAGCCTGCATGATAGAAGTGTTGAAGCAACTTGGAGGAAACCGCTACAAAGTTCCGCACATGCGGAAGGCTGTGAGAGAGAGGCTTGGCGATCTCCCCGTGGCACTACAATGCGCCGCAAACATTGTTAATGATGCCATTGAATCCTTACCTGATGTTTAGTGATCACCATTCAACTCTTAGTGTTTGTCGTTGAATGGTCTTGAATAATGTAATCGAATTAGCAAAGTACTAGAGTATACTCGATGGCAATGTTTCAATAATCCTTAGTGGATGGGTTTATTCGGTTGGCTTGAATAATGTAACCGGATTACTAGAGTATACTCGATGGCAATGTTTCAATAATCTTGGCTTCATGCTTTTTTTTACAGTCACTCGCAACAATAGAAGTAGCACAAGTAAATTTATTTATGCAATCGAACGACAAAATAGAGGTGGCACGATAAATTTATTTGTGTTGTCGATCAACTATTACATGTCCGCGGACGTGTACTTCATTTTCACAAACTCCCTAATTTTTAATCCCGCGTCCGAATCGCTTCCATGCTCTTCATCGTCACTACATTTATTCTCGGAGCTACTCGGTGTAGATTCGTTTGACAGCGGCTCGAACAAAACTCGAGTCTCGCCACAGCCGGAACATACATACGCACCCATGTTTGTCAGCCAAGTAATTTCTGGGACCTTCATTGTTCCAGCAACTTGATGACACTTGAAACATGGCATGGCCGCCGGCTTCATCTCATCTTTCCCCAATGGCTTCACCTTCTCCCCATCCATGGGAACGCAGTCCGCTGGCTTGGTATCCTCCTCGTCCAGAAGGGAAGTCGCCGGGTGCATGGGACGCAAGGTGGACGGTTCCATGGAGGTCACCGGCTGCATGGGATGCGAGGTGTCCGAAGGATAGGAGTTGGTGTCGTGCTGATTCTCCATGTGAACGAGCAAAGAGAGGCGGCCAGATTGGTTCACACGAGCGAATGAATAAAAGGACAGTAGTACGATGTAATCTTCTCTTTCCAAACAAACCTACAGCACATGCACATCATGCATATACGAGATGGGGATTTGCCATCTTTTTTTCTAGGAAGGTCATGCGTGGGCTGTAGCTTATGGAGGGGTAAAAGTGTCAACTAAAGGGATACACCTTATAATATGAACTTTTTCACAAAAAACTATACACCCTATATCAAGGAACGGAGGGAGTATTATATATTGCTTTCTTTAAAAAGAGCAATTACTCCGGCTTGCAAAGTTATCTAATGCAGGACCCTAAACCGCCATATTGGTGCAAATTTAAAGGCCGTCAGAAAATTTCTGGCTTAAAAAGAAGGATTCCGGTTTAAAATCCGGCTCAAGGGAAAGCCGTCTCCCACAAAGCTTTGAAGCTCTCAGTATCCGGTTTAAGAATTTCCAGTTCAAAAGAATAATCTCTCGCAAGTTCGAGTTCTCAGGAAAAATTAAAGGGACCAAAGAGAGTTTGTTGCACAGCACAACTCAAACATAGGCACCCGACGAGCACAACTCAGAAATATATCACTTGGGGGCTTCCGGCTTATTGAGCTAAGCTATGATTACCTTTTGATCCGGCTTATACGCCATGTTTGCAAAAACACTTGGGGGCTTACTACCCAGGTTAAAGGGACCAAAGAGAGTCTGTTGCAAAGGCACAACTCAAACATAGGCGCCCATTGAGCACAGCTCAAAATATTGCTTCGGGGCTCTTTTGTTCTAAAGAACAAAGAGTCTATAACCTTGTAATAGGCTATAAAAGCCAGGCTTGGAAGCCAAGTGTATTCACCTAAAACCCCAGGTTATCCTGCCTTTTTAAGTACGTCACTCCGCCCAGGTAATCCTGGAAAGACCCTTCGAACGTTTGACAAGTCAATCTTATACAGACCCTGAACTTGTCAAAGTTAAAATGACGATTGGTTAATGTGAGGCCCATCTTATAAGGTTTGTAAAACGGTTTAACTCAGTGGCCTGGCAGCCCATGAAAAGCCTCGTTTTGGGCCTGGCAGCCCATGAAAGCCTCGCTTCTTGTATGTTTTCGCAGATTCTTTCTTTTTGAGGTTTATTTGATAAGACTTATAAAGTTTTATTATAAATCACCGGTGTTTATTGACCCGGCCTGGCTTTTGACTATAAGTCGCCAATATGAGATAAAATAATATCCGGTGTTTATTAACCCGGCCTGGCTTTTGACTATAAGTCGCCAGTATGAGATAAAATAGTATCCGGTGTTTATTAACCCGGCCTGGCTTTCGACTATAAGTCGCCAGTATGAGATAAGATAATGACCGGTGTTTATTAACCCGGCCTGGTTTTGTTCATAAACCAGCAATCTATGATAATTGCCAGTGCTCAAAGTTTGGGTTATCACTCTTACTACACTGGCTTGGTAAACCAACAGTGTGACCAAATATCACAGGAACCGGTTTTCAAACCGGGTTATATTATTCAAATCTTTAAATAGCCAACATGGCTGGATTTTTATTATGGTTATCAATAACCAGTATTATGATTGAGGTTTTCAAAGTCGCTTTAACGCAATGGCTATTATTTTATCAATGGATATGATTTATTCTACAATGAAAGGAATAGTCCCGAGTCGCTGCGGGCTTACGACCCGGCACTTGGGAGCTACATTATTCAAGTTGAGATCACATCAAATATGCAAGTCCCATGTCACTGCCAGCATGCACCATGGCACTTGGGGGCTAATGCAAAGACATTTTTACTTGCATCATTGAAGACCCGACTCGTCACATCGTAATGAGCTGGCTCTTGGGGGCTACTAATTGTTCCTATCAACAATTCAAGGTACACAAGGCTTAATCCATTATATTGAAGGGTCCGCTGCTCAGTTGGTAAAGCACAAAGCTCTTAACCTTGTGGACGTGGGTTCAGGCCCCATGATGGGGGTTACATCATATGATGATCTTTTCAAAGAAGTATATATAAAGTCCCAGCTCAATATTATCTTACTGACCCAGCCCTCGGGGGCTACACTGGTTGAAGTTTTTATGAGCATCAGGCAATTACAAGTCCCAGGTTGCTGCAAGCATGACAACCCGACACTTGGGGGTTGCATATGTGGAATACTCAGTTCTGACTAGTGATTGAGATGAACAACCTGGATTTCTTCAAGCTTGTGACATTCATATTGAAGCAATTCTTAAGTTGTTACTACATTACCTTCTTAAGACATGGGGGCTACAAGTGATAGGCATATAAGAGGTATATTTTCAAAGCTGATGTTAACAAACAGTTATGACCCGGTGCCATCAATATTTATAATCCGGCAATTCTGGCAATGATAAGCCGGCAAGTTCTACATCCTTAAGCTGGTTGAAGATCAGATGAGTATTTCAAAGACCAGTATTTTTGTTAGGCATTGGGAGCTGAATCAAATGAATTATTCTTCACAATTTTTCTCTGTGACAAACCAATGTCAGCAAATTGATTATGAAGCTGGCCTATTGACCTGGATTTTTTAGAAGAAGGAAATGACAAGGACTTAAGCATGATTCATGATCAGTTTAACATGGATAAATCCAAATTAAACTGGGGGCTAATGTCAGGGATATACCCCGCGGTATGACCCGACCGGAGTTATAACCCGGCTGGGACTTGGTAAACCGGCAGATGGTAAACCGGCAGGTGTTAAGTCAGATGATAACCCGGCAGGTGTTAGGTCAGATGATAACCCGGCAGGTGTTAAGTCAGATGATAAACCGGCAGGTGTAACCCCGTAGACAGTCATAACCCGGCAGACAATCATAACCCGGCAGACAATCATAAACCGGCAGACAATCATAACCCGGCAGACAGTCATAACCCGACAGACAGTCATAACCCGGTTCACAGTCATAACCCAGCAGACAGAGTCGCCTGGGGTTAATAAGCCCGAGACATTATGAAGCCCAAGACGTTAAGAAGCCCATGAAGAGAAGTCAGAATAGTTTAAGTCTTAATCCGAGTTGGACTCTACATGTAACCCGCCCCTTCAACATATATAAGGAGGGGCTAGGCACCCCAAGAGGGGGGAGAGAAATAATCTTAGGGCTAGACATAACTAGGAGAACCGGTTTACGGCGACTCCCTCATGATGATAATGAGACCTAGCCACAAACAGCATGTAGGGTTGTTACCGGATGATGTTTCCCGGGGCCCAAAGCTGTCTAAACCCTTGTCTTGTGTTGCGTCTCTCGATTCTGATCAACCCCTCTCAAGCTACCACATAGATGCGTTTGCTTCATGACTAAGTCCTCACACTAGGACATCTGACGCGACAATTCCACGACACCATGGGAAGAGGTGCTTTGTGATGGGTTCGATCTTACGGTGCTTGATCCCAGTGATAGAAGGGGAAACGACACGTATGTATCGTTCCTATTAAGGATAACAAGATGGGGTCTATTCCTATATGAGTAGATCTTGTCTACATCATGTCTTCGCTCTTATTACATTACTCCGTTTCTCCATGAACTTAATACACTAGATGCATGCTGGATAGCGGTCGATATGTGGAGTAATAGTAGTAGATGCAGGCAAGAGTCGGTCTACTAATCTTGGACGTGATGCCTATATAATGATCATTGCCTGGATATCATCATGATTATTTGAAGTTCTATCAATTGCCCAACGGTAATTTGTTTACCCACCGTATGCTATTTTTCTTGAGAGAAGCCACTAGTGAAATCTACGTCCCCCAGGTCTCTTCTTTATCATATTTTCCTTCGAGATCTATTTTTATTTGCTTTTATTTTCAGATCTATTAATCCAAAAACCCAAGAATACCTTGCTGCAATTTTTATTTATTTATTTTATCTCGCGTTCCCACGAGATCTATTTATCCAATCTACTACAATTTTTACCTATCTTTTACCCGGGAGGGATTGACAACCCCTCTTTTACGTCGGGTTGCAAGTATTTGTTCTTTGTGTGCAGGTGCCGTTCACGTAGTGTTGCGTGGTTCTCCTACTGGTTCAATAAACTTGGTCTCATCACCGAGGGAAATACCTACCGTAGCTATGCTTCATCATCCCTTCCTCTTTGGGGGAAATACCGAGGTAGTTCAAGCCGCATCAAAAGCAATTTCTGGCGTCGTTACGGGGGAGATTTACGCCATGTCAAGACTAGTCTCCCATCAACTTGCCGATTTCTGGCGCCGTTGCTGGGGAGACATCATCAACATCTACCAGGTTCCTAATCACAAATCTCATCTCCTTGCAATTTACATTATTTTCCATTTGCCTCTTGTTTTCATCTCCCCCACTTCACAAAAATTTGATGTTTTATTCGCCCTCTTTTTTGCTCACCGTTTTTCGTCAGATCTGTTTTTCAGTGTAATCTTGTTGCGTAGTCACGATGACTCAAGAGAACACCAAGTTGTGTGATTTCTCCAATACCAACAACAATGATTTTATTAGCACTCCGGTTGCTCCTCCCGCCACTAGTGCGGAGTCTTGTGATATTAATGCTGCTTTGTTGAATCTTGTTATGAAGGATCAATTTCCGGTACTCCTAATGAGGATGTCGCATCCCATATTAACACATTCATGGAATTATGTGATATGCAAAAGAAAAAAGATGTCAACAAAGATATTGTGAAGTTGAAATTATTCTCGTTTTCTTTGCGATATCGTGCAAAATTTTGGTTTTCTTATTTGCCTCGCAATAGTATCGATTCTTGGGATAAGTGTAAGGATGCTTTTTATTACTAAGTATTTTACGTCCGTGAAAATTATTTCCCTTAGGACACAAATCATGAATTTTAAGCAACTTGAGCATGAACATGTTGTGCAATCTTGGGAAAGAATGAAATTGATGCTAAAAAATTGTCCTACTCATGGTTTAAATCTTTGGATGATCATACAAATTTTTTATGCGGGATTGAATTTTGTTTCTAGAAATATTTTAGATTCAGCCGCGTGTGGTACTTTTATGAAAATTACTTTGGGTGAAGCTACTAAATTGCTTGATAATATTATGGCAAATTATTCACAATGGCATAACGAAAGAGCTCCTACTAGTAAAAAGGATTCAGTAGAAGAAATAAATTCTTTGAGTGAAAAGGTTGATGCTCTTATGAAGTTGGTTGCTAATAAAAATGCTCCTATTGATCTTAATGATGTGCCTTTGTCCAATTTGATTGAGAAAAATAGTGATGCCGTAGATGTGAATTTTGTTTCGCGAAACAATTTTAATAATAGTGCTTATAGAGGTAATTTAATCCTAGACCTTTTTCAGGAAATTCCTCTAATAATTATGGTAATTCCTATGGTAATTCTTCTTATAATGATAATAGGAACACCTCTGATCTTCAGAATAATATTAAAGAATTTATCAATGCTCAAAAGAATTTTAATACTAAGATAGAAGAAAAGTTGAGTAAGATTGACGACATGTCTATAAGCATTGATAGAATTTCTCATGATGTAGAAAATCTCAAGATGAAAATTTTTGTGCCTAAGATTGAGGAATCAATTAAAGCTTTATATGTTTCTATGGATGAAAGAGAAAAGAACCGCTATGCTTAGAGCTGAAAGAGAATTTTTAGAAAAGGCGTTTTCTAGTGATTGCTTTCATAAAAATGATGAAGATCTTAAAGTGATTGGTGTTTCTTCTATTGATACCTTGTTTAGTAAAATTAAGTTTGATAATAAAGGGACTGAAGAAGAGTGAACTTTAGCTAGAAGGCATCTTGATAATTCCGAGGGTGAAAATCTTGTTGAAAAAATTAATAAAAGTGGGTTTGGGGAGGTCAAAACTTTAACTAGTGATCTGCCCACTCTTTTGGATTACAAAGACTTTAATTATGATAATTGCTGTTTGATTGATTGTATTTCTTTGTTGCAATCCATGATAAATTCACCCCATGCTTATGAACAAAAAAGCTTTTACTAAACATATCGTTGATGCTATGATGAAAGCTTTGGAAGAAAAGTTGGAATTAGAGATTTCAATTCCTAGAAAATTACATGATGAATGGGAACCTACTATCAAAGTCAAGATTAAAAATTATGAGTGTTTTGCTTTATGTGACTTTGGTGCTAGTGTTTCTACAATTCAGAAATCGTTATGTGATGTCCTTGGTCTTACCGATTTTGAAGGATGTTCTTTAATTTGCACTTGGCGGATTCTACTATTAAAAAGCCTATGGGAAGAATTAATGATGTTCTTATTCTTGCAAATATAAATTATGTGCCCATAGAATTTATTGTTCTTGATATTGATTGCAATCCGTCTTGCCCAATATTCTTGGTAGACCGTTTTTACGTACTATAGGTGCCGTGATTGATATGAAAGAAGGCAATATTAAATTTCAATTTCCACTAAGGAAGGGTATGGAACACTTACCTAGAAAAAGAATTAAGACACCATATGAATCAATCATGAGGGCACCTTATGGATCTAGAAATAGATATGACAATACTTGAATCTTTGCATTATGCCTAGCTAGGGGCATAAAACGATAGCGCTTGTTGGGAGGCAACCCAATGAATAACATTTATTTTTGTCTTTTTCTTTCTATGCTTGAGTGTTTGCATAATTATTCTACTGTTATGATTGTGTTTTTATGTTTTAATTAGTGTTTGTGCCAAACAAAGCCTTTGGGATCATGTTGAGTGATAGTTGATTTGATCTTGTTGAAAAACATAGACTTTTGCGTCCAGAAAAACAATTTTGAAAATTCAAAGAAGCGTGATAAATTTCTGAATTTTTCACACAAGATTTATAAACAAATTTCCCACGTTGTCCTAATTTTTCAGAATTTTTGGAGTTACAGATGTATTAAAAGTTTTCAGATTAGTACAGACTGTTCTGTTTTTTGACAGATTCTGTATTCTTTGTGTTGTGTGCTTATTATATATGAATCTATGGTTTGTATTGGAGGGTATAAACTAGAGCAAAGTTGGAATACAGTAGATATAATGCAAAAATAAAATATGAATGGGTTTGCAACAGTACTTATAGTAGTGATTTGCTTTGTTATACTAACGGATCTCACGAAGGTTTTGTTGAGTTTTGTGTGATTGAAGTTTTCAAGTTTTGGATGAGATCACGATGGATGAAGGAATAAGGAGTAAGAAGAGCCTAAGTTTGGGGATGCCCATGGCATCCCAAGCTATTATCTAAAAGAGAAGCAAGCAACTAAGCTTGGGGATGCCCGAGTGGCATCCCCACTTCACTACAAAAAAAAGACACATCTGTGACATTTTGGGCCGAATTTTTTCTGTCATGCTTATGACACTTCAGTGACGATAATTGTGACAAAACCCAGTACCATCATAGATGTGGTGGGCTCCTACTTCTATGACAAAATATCATGAAAGAAAATGAGCTTTTCATCCTGGGCGGGCCGGAGACGTAGCTGCATGACATTCTTTGGGCCATCCATGACGGAAAAAACGTGGTAGAAGCGAGGGCGAGGAAAATATCGGGGAGTTCCCGGTTACGGTGGGTGGTCGAGGCCGAGCGATGCGCATTTCTCTCGTACACGTACGCACGTGGGTGCGAGGCGGTGGGCTCTAACTGAACCCAAGTGAGGCGTTCGCCTACTGAACCCAAGCGATTGCACTCCAGGCTACGCGTTACTGAACCCGAGCGATCGATCAATCTGGCTGTTAACTGAACCCAATCGGGCGATTCCTTCACTACTGCTGCTAACTGAAGCCGATCGAACCTGCTGTCTCCTTCCCTTGATGAACAGTGAGCGTTGTTGGGGGGTTGGATGAACAGGACCCCGTGGTGTTGCTGCTGGATGAACAGGACCCCGATCGATCGAGCCGGTTGGGGGTGGATGAACAGGACCCCGTGGAGGGCTGGATGAACAGGACGACCCCGTGGAGGGCTGGTTGAACAATAGCCAGTGGAGGGCTGGATGAACAATAGGCCGTGGTGGGGTGGTTGAACAGGACCCCGTGGAGAGGGCTGGTTGAACAGTAGCCGCTGGGGGAGCGGTGGAGGCTGGATGAACAGGAGCCCGTGGATGAACAGTCGCGGATGGAGGCTGGAGGAGCTCGACAGTGGATGAACAGTAGCCCGTGGAGGCTGGAGGAGGTCGACGGTGGAGATGAACAGTAGCCCATGGAGTCCCGTTTTGTGGTACGCCACACCCCTCCCGATGAACAGGACCCCCGTTTCGAACGTAGCGCTCCAACACAAGTCCGTTTCCTCTGTTTTGCGGTACGCCACACCCCTCCCGATCAACAGGACCTCGTTTCGACCGTAGGAGGTCCAGGAGAAGTCCGTTTCCTCCGTTTTGTGGTACACCAGACCCCTCCCGATGAACATGATCCCGTTTTCGACCGTGGCCGGTCGAACACAAGGCCGTTTCCTCCGTTCTGCGATACGCCAGGCCTCGTTTCGATCGGCTGTTCCGACCAAGCCTGTTGGCTCCCGATGAACACGACGACGCAGTTTCTCTGTTCCGACCCAGCCATGTACACGAGCTCTGGCCATACGTATGCGCGAGTAGGCGTTTGAGACCCCGCCCGTATGTACGTGCGTGGCCATATTTTTTGGCGTGCGGCTGTATGTACGTGTACACGGTTTAGACGGGACAGCCTGAACTGCTACGTGGGGGCTCTACTATGACATGTGCCGCTACTCACTCGGCCACGGTTCATCGTTGCAGAGCGACCGATCAACCAGTATGTACATACACGTTCGCAGCAAGATAGACAACGGTACATACGCTTCGACCGGGTGGGTCCCAGCTGTCAGGGAGGATACAGACGCACTGATACGTCTCCAACGTATCTATAATTTTTGATTGTTCCATGCTATTATATTATCCATCTAGGATGTTTTATATGCATTTATATGCTATTTTATATGATTTTTCGGACTAACCTATTAACCCAGAGCCTAGTGCCAGTTTCTATTTTTTCCTTGTTTTTGAGTATCGCAGAAAAGGAAAACCAAACAGAGTCCAATTGACCTGAAATTTGACGGAGATTATTTTTGCACCAGAAGAAGCCCACGGAGTATCGGAGATGGACCAGAAGAGTCCCGAGGCACCCACGAGGGTCGGGGGCACGCCCTATCCCCTGGGCGCGCCCCCTACCTCGTGGCCGCCTCGGAGACCCCCTGACTTGTTCCCGACGCCAAAACCTCTTATATATATACAAAAACCCCTAGAACATAACCTAGATCGGGAGTTCTGCTACCGCAAGCCTCTGTAGCCACCAAAAACCAATCGGGACCCTGTTCCAGCACCCTCCCGGAGGGGGGATCCTTCACCGGTGGCCATCTTCATCATCTCGGCGCTCTCCATGACGAGGAGGGAGTAGTTCACCCTCGGGGCTGAGGGTATGTACCAGTAGCTATGTGTTTGATCTCTCTCTATCATGTTCTTGATTTGGCATGATCTTGATGTATCGCGAGCTTTGCTACTATAGTTGGATCTTATGATGTTTCTCCCCCTCTACTCTCTTGTAATGGATTGAGTTTTCCCTTTGAAGTTATCTTATCGGATTGAGTCTTTAAGGATTTTAGAACACTTGATATATGTCTTGTGTGGGATACCCGTGGTGAGAATGGGGTATTCTATTGATTCACTTGATGTATGTTTTGGTGATCAACTTGCGGGTTCCATGACCTTGGGAATCTATGCATAGGGGTTGGCACACGTTTTCGTCTTGACTCCTCGGTAGAAACTTTGGGGCACTCTTTGAAGTTCTTTATGTTGGTTGAATAGATGAATCTGAGATTGTGTGATGCATATCGTATAATCATACCCACGGATACCTGAGGTGACATTGGAGTATCTAGGTGACATTAGGGTTTTGGTTTATTTGTATCTTAGGGTGTTATTCTAGTACGAACTCTATGATAGATCGAACAGAAAGAATAGCTTCATGTTATTTTACTACGGACTCTTGAATAGATCGATCAGAAAGGATAAGTTTGAGGTGGTTTCGTACCCTACAATAATCTCTTCGTTTGCTCTCCTCTATTAGTGACTTTGGAGTGACTCTTTTTTGCATGTTGAGGATAGTTATATGATCCAATTATATTATTATTGTTGAGAGAACTTGCACTAGTGAAAGTATGAACCCTAGGCCTTGTTTCCTAGCATTGCAATACCGTTTGTGATCACTTTTATCATTAGTTACCTTGCTGTTTTTATATTTTCATATTACAAAAACCTATATCTACCATCCATATCGTACTTGTATCACCATCTCTTCCCCGAACTAGTGCACCTATACAATCTACCATTGTATTGGATGTGTTGGGGACATAAGAGACTCTATGTTATTTGCTTGCAGGGTTGTTTGAGAGAGACCATCTTCATCCTACGCCTCCCACGGATTGATAAACCTTAGGTCATCCACTTGAGGGAAATTTGCTACTGTCCTACAAACCTCTGCACTTGGAGGCCCAACAACGTATACAAGAAGAAGGTTGCGTAGTAGACATCAAGCTCTTTTCTGGCGCCGTTGCCGGGGAGGTTAGTGCTTGAAGGTATATCTTTAGACCTTGCAATCGAATCTTTTAGTTTCTTGTTTTATCACTAGTTTAGTTTATAAAAGAAAACTACAAAAAAAATGGAATTAAGGGTGCCTCATATGCTTCATCTTTTTAATATCTTTCGTGAAAATAAGGATTCCGATAATTGTGCTCAAGTGCTAGAAGAAGAATGCATTAGAATGTTTGGCACTAAATATTTGAATGATGAGCGTGATTGCAATGTTGTTAGTATGAATTCCTTGAATATCCATGATGCTAATGATATGCAAAGCCACAAGCTTGGGGAAGCTATGTTTGATGAAGATGATATTTTTTGTCCCCCAAGTTTTGATGAGAAAATATATTATGATGAAAGCATGCCTCCTATTTATTATGATTATTGTGATGACACGTATGCTATAAAGAATAAAGATAACCATGAAACTTGTCATCATGATTTTAATTTTCAATTGGATTATGTTTCACATGATAGTTATTTTGTTGAGTTTGCTCCCACTACTATTGATGAGAATAAATTTGCTTATGTGGAGAGTAGTAAAATTTCTATGCTTGTGCATCATGAAAAGAATGCTTTATGTGATGGTTATATTGTTGAATTCATTCATGATGCTACTAAAAATTATTATGAGGGAGGAACATATGCTTGTAGGAATTGCAATAATATCAAGTTTCCCCTCTATGTGCTTAAAGTTTTGAAGTTATGCTTGTTTTGCCTTCCTATGCTAGTTGATTATTGTTCCCATAAGTTGTTTTCTCACAAAATCCCTATGCATAGGAAGTGGGTTAGACTTAATGTGTTAGTCATATGCTTCATGATGCTCTCTTTGTGTTTCAATTCTTATCTTTCATGTGAGCATCATTGAAATCATCGTGCCTAGCTAAAAAGGCAATAAAGAAAAGCACTTGTTGGGAGACAACCCAATATTTACCTTTACTGTTTTTGTGTGTTCACATGATTATGATACTGTAGTAATCATGTTTTATAGCTTTTGTTTCAATAAAGTGCCAAGTAAGACCTTTAGGATAGCTTACGGTGATAGTTGTGTTGATCCTGCTGAAAATCAGAAACTTTTGCGCCCAGTAAATTAGTTTTGATAATTCACAGAAATGTGCTTTTGATCTGATTCTTTTTGCTCTGGATTGGTACACAAATTTCTCAGATTTTCCTAATTTGGTACAATTTTTGGAGTTACAGAAGTATTCGAGAGATACAGATTACTACAGACTGTTCTGTTTTTGACAGATTCTGTTTTCTATGTGTTGTTTGCTTATTTTGATGAATATATGAGTAGTATCGGAGGGTATGAACCATAGAGAAGTTGGAATACAGTAGATATTACACCAATATGAATTAAGAATGAGTTCACAACAGTACCTAAGTGGTGATTTATTTTCTTATACTAACGGAGCTCATAAGATTTTCTGTTGAGTTTTGTGTTGTGAAGTTTTCAAGTTTTGGGTGAAGATTCGATGGACTATGGAATAAGGAGTGGCAAGAGCCTAAGCTTGGGGATGCCCAAGGCACCCCAAGGTAATATTCAAGGATAACCAAGAGCCTAAGCTTGGGGATGCCCCGGATGGCATCCCCTCTTTCGTCTTCGTTCATCGGTAACTTTACTTGGAGCTATATTTTTATTCACCACATGATATGTGTTTTGCTTGGAGCGCCATTTTATTTTCTTTTGTTTTGCTTGCTGTTTGAATAAAATACCAAGATCTGAAATTCTTAAATGTTAGAGAGTCTTCACATAGTTACATAGTTATTCGACTACTCATTGATCTTCACTTATATATCTTTCGTAGTAGTTTGCCATTTGCTCTAGTGTGGTTTTATTTTATAGAAATTATTGATCTCTCATGCTTCACTTATATTATTTTGAGAGTCTTTTAGAACAGCATGATAATTTGCTTAGGTTATGAAACTAGTCCTAATATGATGGGCATTCAAGAGGGATATAATAAAAACTTTCATATAAAGTGCATTGAATACTGTCAGAAGTTTGATTCCTTATGATTGTTTTGAGATATGAAGATGGTGATATTAGAGTCTTGCTAGTTGAGTAGTTGTGAATTTGAGAGATAATTGTGTTAGAGTTTGTGATTCCCGTAGCATGCACGTATGGTGAACCGTTATGTAATGAAGTCGGAGCATGATTTATTTTTTTGATTGTCTTCCTTATGAGTGGCAGTCGGGGACGAGCGATGGTCTTTTCCTACCAATCTATCCCCCTAGGAGCATGCGCGTAGTACTTCGTTTTGATAACTAATAGATTTTTGCAATAAGTATGTGAGTTCTTTATGACTAATGTTGAGTCCATGGATTATACGCACTCCTACCCTTCCACCATTGCTAGCCTCTCTAATACCGCGCAACTTTCGCCGGTATCATACACCCACCATATACCTTCCTCAAAACAGCCACCATACCTACCTATTATGGCATTTCCATAGCCATTCCGAGATATATCGCCATGCAACTTTCCACCGTTCCGTTTATTATGGCACGCTTCATCATTGTCATATTGCTTTGCTTGATCATGTAGTTGACATCGTATTTGTGGCAAAGCCACCTTAATAACTTGGCTTGATCATGTAATACATGTCACTCTTGATGCATTGCACATCTTGGTACACCGCCGGAGGCATTCATATAGAGTCATATCTTGTTCTAAGTATCGAGTTGTAATTCTTTAGTTGTAAGTAAATAAAAGTGTGATGATCATCATTATTAGAGCATTGTCCCAAGTGAGGAAAGGATGATGGAGACTATGATTCCCCCACAAGTCGGGATGAGACTCCGGACGAAAAATAAAAATAAAAAAAAGAGGCCAAAAAAATAGAAGGCCCAAAAAAAAAACAAAAATTGGAGAAAAAGAGAGAAGGGACAATGTTACTATCCTTTTACCACACTTGTGCTTCGAAGTAGCACCGTGATCTTCATGATAGAGAGTCTCCTATGTTGTCACTTTCATATACTAGTGGGAATCTTTCATTATAGAACTTGGCTTGTATATTCCAATGACGGGCTTCCTCAAAATGCCCTAGGTCTTCGTGAGCAAGCGAGTTAGATGCACACCCACTTAGTTTCTTTTTGAGCTTTCATACACTTATAGCTCTAGTGCATCCGTTGCATGGCAATCCCTACTCACTAACATTGATATCTATTGATGGGCAACTTCATAGCCCGTTGATACGCTTAGTTGATGTGAGACTATCTTCTCCCTTTTTGTCTTCTCCACAACCACCATTCTATTCCACCTATAGTGTTATGTCCATGGCTCGCGCTCATGTATTGCGTGAAGATTGAAAAAGTTTGAGAACATCAAAAGTATGAAACAATTGCTTGGCTTGTCATCGGGGTTGTGAATGATTTAAATATTTTGTGTGATGAAGATAGAGCATAGCCAGACTATATGATTTTGTAGGGATAACTTTCTTTGACCATGTTATTTTGAGAAGACATGATTGCTTCATTAGTATGCTTGAAGTATCATTATTTTTATGTCAATATTAAACTTTTGTCTTGAATCTTATGGATCTGAACATTCATGCCACAATAAAGAGAATTACATTGAAAATTATGTTAGGTAGCATTCCACATCAAAAATTCTGTTTTTATCATTTACCGACTCGAGGACGAGCAGGAATTAAGCTTGGGGATGCTGATAGGTCTCCAACGTATCTATAATTTTTGATTGTTCCATGCTATTATATTATCCATCTAGGATGTTTTATATGCATTTATATGCTATTTTATATGATTTTTGGGACTAACCTATTAACCCAGAGCCCAGTGCCAGTTTCTATTTTTTTCCTTGTTTTTGAGTATCGCAGAAAAGGAAAACCAAGCGGAGTCCAATTAACCTGAAATTTGATGGAGATTATTTTTCGACCAGAAGAAGCCCACGGAGTATCGGAGATGGATCAGAAGAGTCCCGAGGCACCCACAAGGGTGGGGGACGCACCCTACCCCCTAGACGCGCCCCCTACCTCGTGGCCGCCTCGGAGACCCCCCTGACTTGTTCCCGACGCCAAAACCTCTTATATATACAGAAACCTCCAGAACATAACCTAGATCGGGAGTTCTGCCGCCGCAAGCCTCTGTAGCCACCAAAAACCAGTCGAGACCCTGTTCCGGCACCCTGCCGGAGGGGGGATCCCTCACCGGTGGCCATCTTCATCATCCCGGCGCTCTCCATGACGAGGAGGGAGTAGTTCACCCTCGGGGCTGAGGGTATGTACCAGTAGCTATGTGTTTGATCTCTCTCTCTCTCTCGTGTTCTTGATTTGGCACGATCTTGATGTATCGCGAGCTTTGCTACTATAGTTGGATCTTATGATGCTTCTCCCCCTCTACTCTCTTGTAATGGATTGAGTTTTCCCTTTGAAGTTATCTTATCGGATTGAGTCTTTAAGGATTTGAGAACACTTGATGTATGTCTTGCGTGGGATACCCGTGGTGAGAATGGGGTATTCTATTGATTCACTTGATGTATGTTTTGGTGATCAACTTTCGGGTTCCGTGACCTTGGGAATCTATGCATAGGGGTTGGCACACATTTTCGTCTTGACTCTCCAGTAGAAACTTTGGGGCACTCTTTGAAGTTCTTTATGTTGGTTGAATAGATGAGTATGAGATTGTGTGATGCATATCGTATAATCATGCCCACGGATACTTGAGGTGACATTGGAGTATCTAGGTGACATTAGGGTTTTGGTTGATTTTTATCTGAAGGTGTTATTCTAGTATGAACTCTATGATAGATCGAACGGAAAGAATAGTTTTGTGTTATTTTACTATGGACTCTTGAATAGATCAATCAGAAAGGATAACTTTGATGTGGTTTCGTACCCTACAATAATCTCTTCGTTTGTTCTCCTCTATTAGTGACTTTGGAGTGACTCTTTGTTGCATGTTGAGGGATAGTTATATGATCCAATTATGTTATTATTGTTGAGAGAACTTGCACTAGTGAAAGTATGAACCCTAGGCCTTGTTTCCTAGCATTGCAATACCGTTTGTGCTCACTTTTATCATTAGTTACCTTGCTGTTTTTATATTTTCATATTACAAAAACCTATATCTACCATCCATATTGCACTTGTATCACCATTTCTTCGCCAAACTGGTGCACCTATACAATCTACCATTGCATTGGGTGTGTTGGGGACACAAGAGACTCTATGATATTTGGTTGCAGAGTTGTTTGAGAGAGACCATCTTCATCCTACGCCTCCCACGGATTGATAAACCTTAGGTCATCCACTTGAGGGAAATTTGCTACTGTCCTACAAACCTCTGCACTTGGAGGCCCAACAACGTCTACAAGAAGAAGGTTGCATAGTAGACATCACGCACTTCCTTGCGTGCGAAGATATAGCTGCTGGGTCCCAGCTGTCAGGGGGGAATCTTTTTTTTTGCCCGTAATAAGGACGCACTTCCTTGCGTGCGAAGATGTAGCTGGTGGGTCCCAGCAGTCGGGGGGAGAAAACATTATTTTTCAGGGTAAAAAGGATGTAGTTGCATGCATGCGTCCATGGGCGTGGTGCGTCCCCACTGTCAGCCTCTCACGTACAGTCATCTTCTGATGACTCTTGTTCGTTAACCACGTTGACCACACCGTGCCGAGCGCACCAAGGCCGGTGGACGACGGTGAGGCCCCAGACTGGAATGACCCAGAGATGGGGAAGACGCGGCCGTGGAGTCGCAAATGGAGAGGAGTGGGAAACTTGACTGGTTCGGGTGCGCGGCAGCACTGCCGCCCACGGGAGACATGAGCAAGAACAGAGGTTGAAGAAGGAGCACGGCTGTTGGATTAACATCCAATAGTTCAGTGATAGGTCTCCAACGTATCTATAATTTTTTTATTGTTCCATGCTATTATATTATCAACCTTGGATGTTTTATATGCATTTATATGCATTTATATGCTATTTTATATGATTTTTGGGACTAACCTATTAACCTAGAGCCCAGTGCCAGTTTCTGTTTTTTCCTTGTTTTTGAGTATCGCAGTAAAGGAAAACCAAAAGGAGTCTAATTGACCTGAAATTTCACGGAGCTTATTTTTGGACCAGAAGAAGCCCACAGAGCATCGGAGATGGACCAGGGGAGTCCCGAGGCCACCACGAGGGTGGGGGGCACGCCCCCTGCCTCGTGGCCGCCTCGGGGACCCCCCTGACTTGTTCCCGACGCCAACACCTCTTATATATACCCAAACTTCCAGAAAGAAACCTAGATCGGGAGTTCCACCACCGCAAGCCTCTGTAGCCACCAAAAATCAATCGAGACCCTGTTCTGGCACCCTGCTGGAGGGGGGGGGGTCCCTCACCGGTGGCCATCTTCATCATCCCGGCGCTCTCCATGACGAGGAGGGAGTAGTTCACCCTCGGGGCTGAGGGTATGTACCAATAGCTATGTGTTTGATCTCTCTGTCTCTCTCGTGTTCTTGATTTGGCACGATCTTGATGTATCGCGAGCTTTGCTATTATAGTTGGATCTTATGATGTCCCCCCCCCTCTACTCTCTTGTAATGGATTGAGTTTTCCCTTTGTAACATCCCAAATTTCCAATTTGGAATGTTATACATAGATCATCATTGCATATCATGTTTTGTTGCATTTTGACAAATCCTCGATAAATCCTAAGCAACTCAAGGACCCCCGGAGAGAGTTGGGGATGTTCTCGAATTTTTTTCAAATTTGATTTTCCAACGAGGATTGTGGTTTTAATTATTTTCCTCTCCGGAAAAATATTTCAATTTTAAAAATAAACGAGAGGAGAAAATATGACTTCTCCAAAACAATTGAAATACTGGAGGAGAAATATTAAAATCATTTATTGGCATTTATTTGGATTTTATTTGCAATTTTTATTGCATTAAAAATATTGCATATTTTCAAAATATTTATTTTTGATTATAAAAATGTTCACCCTATTCTAGATTTTCTAACTAGACAGGGAAAATTTATTTCATATTTTTCTGATTTTTATTTATTTTTCTACGTATTATTTTCCGCGGAACTTATTTTACAAAAAAAAACGCCCGCGCCGACTGGGCCAAAGGCCCAGCCGACGGCCCGCTCGCGCCTTCCTCTTCCCGCACGGGATCGCCGCCCGAGTCCGGCCGCCACACGACGCCCGCCGGCCGACCCCTTCCCCAAGCCGCTGCACCCCCCTCCTTAAATACCGCCCCTCTCTTTCTCTCACCACCGCCGCCGCCGGAGCCCCTCACCGCCGCCGCCCGCATCACGCCCGCCGCCGCCGCCGTTTGCCTCGTCGCCGCCGCCGGGAAGCCGCCGCCGCCCCCTCGCGCCCCTCCCGAGCCCCGAGCCCCGCCGCCTAGCCCCGCGCCCGCCGGAGCCCTCGCCGGAGCCCGCCGTCGAGGTACCGCCGCTGCCCCGATTTCCGTCGTTGCCGGTTTTCTGTTAAAAAAACCCTTCGTTTAAAAAAAAACCCTAGATCGTTTTTTTTCTGGTTTTATTATTTTACGAGCGTTCACCGAACCGTTCATTTTAACGAACGCGTTCGTCGGTTTTCTCTGTTAACGAACGTCCGTTCTTTAACCGTTCGTCCGTTTTTCTTTTTCGTCGGATTTTTCTGCGATTTTCTCAGATTCGATTTCTGATCGAATTTTTGAATCTGTTTAACTTCTCGCTCGTTTATCGGAATCAGGTGATTCAAGCGCCTAGAGTTTCGTCTCGAAATTCTCTTTCCGATTAATCTACTCAAACAAGTTTTTGCTACAGTAAAATTTGACCTAGATCCAGATTAGCAAACGGAGTTTCTTTCTTTCGCCGTTTGACTTTCGTTGCTTCTTTCGAGTTGATTCTTTTTGCAAACCGGAGTTCTTAAGTTGAACTTTCTGGTTGGATCTTTCATTCGAGTTTTACCTGTGCATTAGATGAGTACTGATTGTATGCTTGTTTGTTTGCGATAGAGTACCCGGAGTGTGCCGCTTGTTACTTCGACTCGCTAGGTTTTGCGGATCATCAGCAAGGCAAGTAACACTTTGATCATATCCCGTTCATACCCAGTTTTATTGCATTAGATCTGTTTTCCTCAACACATTGCATGATTAGGATCTAATTAAACTGTGGGTATTGGGAAGTAGTTGAGGTAGTACCTATTACCTGTTTTCTTATCAAACCCTTGGGAGTTACTTCTACGTTGCTTTTATTATTGCCATGCTATGCTCGTAGACGTGGATTGGGTTTGAGAGATATTCATGACAGATGTGAGATGTTTATTAATGGTTCAACTTAAGGTGGCAACTAAAACTCACATCTGGGTGGATTGAGGCACCTGGAGAACCCAGTGTTGTCTGTATGTATAAGGTCCGCCACCCAGGCTCAAAGGGATCATAAGATTATTCATGCTAGAAACTTCCGTGTGCAGCCACAAGCTATTATGGGCTCTAGCATAGCTGAGTAGGTTACAGGATCTCTTGAAGAGGTGGACTAGCAGATGTAGGGGAAAGTAGGTGTACCGGTCCATCCAGAGTAAAGAGTGATTGTTTCTGAAAGACTGTGTCTCGGTCATCCGTTTCTCAAACATCATGCAGTGCGAGAATCAAGCGGAGGCGATCGAGTCTTGTGGGGAAAAGTGCGCAAACCTCTGCAGAGTGTACAAACTGATCATGATTAGCCGTGTCCCCGGTTATGGACAACTTGAGTATCTAGTACCTGGATTATCATTTGAATCTCATCACCGTGATACTTATAATTAATTTTGTTGGGTTAATGATGACACTTAATTGGGATTGAGTTGGAGGTACCTTCTCAATGTTTCAACCACCATGATAGTTAAATAAAATTTATTCCTTTGAAGTAGGATAAAATTGGCTTTTCGCAAAACTGTAACCATAGAGCTTTCCACCAGCCATATATGCATATAGTATAGCATTATTATTGTTCATTGCTCTCTATGTGTTACATTGCCAGCATATTCTATGTGCTGACCCGTTTTCGGGCTGCAACGTTTCATGTTGCAGACTTTTCAGACGACGAGTAAGGTGCCTTAGGTCGTGGTCTTATACTCAGTGATGCCGCTGGAGTTGATGGACTCACTTATCTTCCAAGTCTTCCGCTGTTATCGTTATTAGATGGCCTTAAGCCATGTTTATCATACTTAATCTCTTCGGAGATATTCGATGTAATAAGTGTGTGATTGCTACTCTGTTATAAATCCTCCATTTGTACTGTGCGTGTCAGCATTACTGATCCAGGGATGACACTGGTGCACAGCAGCACAGGCCATTTGAGGTCTGGTCGCTACAAAGTTGGTATCAGAGCACACGCTGACTGTAGGACACGACCACTAAGCTTAAGCCCTAGAAAACTTCTCTCTTCTCATTTCTGACCCCTCTCCACTTTCTACTCTTTTAGGAATGGCGAATGCAAGGAGCAAGTTCATGCAACCAGATGAAGACACGCCGTTTGGTCGACATTTGAAGGAAGTCACCAAGTACTTGAACATAGGAATACCAAGCGTCACCGGAACCTACAACGCCACATTACCTGAAGAGGAGAGCTGGAAGATTCAAGTTATCATTCCAGGAAGGACGTTTGTGCCAATTACTGAACCCATGAGATTAGTTTTCGAAGCACCAACTTGGAGTTTAGGGAAGAGCATGGCCGCACACATCGCCATGGGACGCATTGGAGAAGTCTATCACCAGGAGCTTAAGGATACAATTTACCAAATTTGTGGACGTCGAGACGCGCAATGGGAGATGATCAAGACCAAGAAGGATGGATCAATTGCAGCTTTCATCCAGGAGCAGAACCAACATATTCGACGCCAGGAGAATCAGATGTGCACGGACAAGGAAGAACTGAAGAAGGCATTCACGAAGATCAAGGAACTCCAAGAAGAACTCAAGGCTACACGCGAAGATTACTTGGAGGAAATCAACGCACTAGTAGGGAAGATTGACGACCTGGAGAATAAGATTGGAGCATTCGTGGGAAATCCAGTGCCAAAAGCAGAAGTCGACGAATGCACTTGTCCGGATAACTACATCATCATCGACGACACCGACTCGGAACCAAGTGAAGACGAATGGATTGATGAAGCTGGAGCAGACATCATGGAGTCTTCAACGGATCAGAATTTCTAGTAGACCACCATATCAGTAGTAGTTTTCCCCCATTTAATAGTATAGTTCAAGCACTTTGTAACGCTAGTTAGATCGATTGTTTTGCCTTGTTTGGATTGATTGAGTGATATTGATTGAATTTGTCTCATGAGCATATGGGTAGTGTTTTCTCTCTAGACCTCATTCTATTCTTAACTCTCATCTTTTCTAAACCTATCAGATGCCTCCGAGACGCGACACCGGATTTGTTTTCCCGCCAGAGATCACCCAGTTGATTCAGCAACAGAATGCCCTGATGCAAGTGTTAGTTCAGAACCAAGGCAACAACAACAACAACCCACCGCCACCACCACCTGTTGATCACTTAGCCCGTTTCTTAAGGCTAAACCCGCCGGTGTTTTCCAGTAGCACCGAGCCGATTGTAGCAGATGATTGGCTCCGCAAAGTTGGAAGGGAGTTGACCACTGCAGGATGCACAGATGCGGAAAGAGTGCGTTTTGCCGCACATCAGCTTGATGGACCCGCAGCATCATGGTGGGAGAATTATACAGCCACGCACCCTATTGACACTGTCACATGGGACCAGTTTCAGCAAGCTTTCCGTACAGCTCATGTTTCAGCAGGAGCTATGGCTATGAAGAAGCGTGAGTTTCGCAACCTACGCCAAGGAGGACGCACCGTAGGCCAGTATGTGGAGGATTTCAGTAAGTTAGCACGTTATGCACCAGATGACGTTGCTACAGATGCAGCCAAGCAGGAGAAGTTTCTGGAAGGACTGAATGATGAGCTGAGTATGCAGTTGATGGTAGCAACCTTCAACAACTACCAGGAGCTGGTAGATAGAGCTCTCATGATTGAAGGGAAGCAACAGCAGATTGAAAACCGTAAGAGGAAGTATGGACAAGGGAAGTACAATTCTGGAGCCCAGCAGAAGCCACGATTTACCCCGAAGCCGGGAGGACAGTTTCAGCATACCCATGGAGGAGGTAGTTCGCACAACCATAATGGCTCCAAGAATGGTAATGGGAATGGAGGAGGAAACGGACAGAACCGCACCAACCCATCTACCCCAACCAAGAGAGATCTAAGTCACATTACTTGTTTCAAGTGCCAGAAGACGGGACATTATGCTACTGATTGTCCCGAAGCCCAAAATGGAAATGGCAATGGAAGCTCTGGGAAGAAGCCGAACCCGTTCAACAAAGGACATGTGAACCACGTGAGCGTGGAGGAGGTTGAAGCTCAGCCTGATGCAGTAATAGGTAAGTTTTTGGTTAAGTCATTTACTGCAACCGTTCTTTTCGATACTGGTGCATCGCATTCATACATATCAAGGGGATTCGTAAACAAGTTTAAGATGTCCACCCAAGTTCTCAAAAGCCCCATGTTAGTAACCTCGCCAGGAGCAGAGTATATGGCCACCCAAGGATGTTTTCAGATACCATTGGCCATTGGTAGGCATGTTTTCCCCTCAGACCTCATTGTTTTGGAATCGCAAGGTTTGGATGTGATTTTGGGAATGGATTGGCTATCGTTGTATGGAGGAAACATCGATTGTGCCAGCAAGACGATTTTGCTTACCACCCCGGAAGGAAAAAGGATCAAGTATGTATCCCGGCATATGCCGAAGAGGACTCAAGTGAATTCCTTATCAGGAGTTGTACAGGAGGAAGTACCAGTGGTGAAGGATTATCCGGATGTATTTCCAGAAGAGTTGCCAGGCATGCCACCAGATAGAGACATTGAGTTCTTGATTGAACTTTTGCCAGGCACAGGGCCAATATCTAAGAGACCGTACAGGATGCCCGCAAAGGATTTGGAGGAAATTAAGAAGCAGATCAAGGAGTTACTGGATAAAGGCTATATTCGCCCAAGTTCGTCACCTTGGGGATCACCAGTACTTCTAGTGGAGAAGAAAGATGGATCACTAAGGATGGTTGTTGATTACCGAGGATTGAATGAAGTGACCATCAAAAACAAGTACCCACTGCCGATGATCAATGATTTGTTTGACCGCTTGCAAGGAGCTAAAGTATTTTCCAAGATCGATCTACGATCAGGATACCATCAGTTAAAGATTCGAGAGCAGGATATACCCAAGACGGCATTTACCACCAGATATGGATTGTATGAGTATACCGTTATGTCATTTGGACTGACTAACGCACCGGCCTATTTCATGAACCTGATGAACAAAGTGTTTATGGAGTTTTTGGATAAGTTCGTCGTGGTGTTCATTGATGATATTTTAATCTTTTCCAAGGATGAAGAAGAGCATGAGGAGCATTTGCGATTGGTACTTGAGAAGCTCAGAGAACATCAGTTATATGCCAAGTTCAGCAAATGTGAGTTTTGGTTGAAGGAAGTTGGATTCCTTGGACATGTTATTTCTGGAGAAGGAATAGCAGTAGACCCTGCCAAGGTTGACACAGTGACAAGTTGGGAATCACCCACGACAGTTGGAGAAATCCGGAGTTTTCTTGGACTTGCAGGATACTACCGGAGATTCATCGAGAATTTCTCAAGGATTGCTAAGCCCATGACTGAGCTATTGAAGAAGGACACCAAATTCAATTGGACTGAGGAATGTGAAGCTAGTTTCCAAGAGTTGAAGAAACGATTGGTTACATCACCAGTGTTGATTCTGCCAGATCAACGCAAGGATTATGAAGTTTATTGCGACGCTTCTCGTCGAGGACTTGGAGCAGTGCTTATGCAGGAAGGAAGAGTTGTGTCGTATGCTTCACGACAACTTAAACCCCATGAGAAGAATTATGCTACGCATGATTTGGAATTAGCAGCCGTGGTGCATGCATTGAAGACATGGAGACATTTTCTCATCGGAAACCATTGTGAGGTGTACACGGATCACAAGAGTTTGAAGTACATTTTCACGCAGAAGGAGTTAAATCTCAGACAGAGGAGATGGTTGGAGCTCATTAAAGATTATGATATGAGATTGCATTATCACCCTGGAAAGGCTAACGTAGTAGCAGACGCGTTGAGCCGCAAGAGTCATGTCAACACCCTCATGACAGGAGAGTTACCTCAGGAGTTAGCCGAGGACCTTCGCGAGCTATGTTTGGAGATAGTCCCAAGAGGCTATTTAGCGACATTGGAGATTCAGTCTACCTTGATGGAAAGGATCAGAGAAGCTCAGAAGACAGACAAGGAGATTGAAGAGATAAAGGAGAAGATGAGCAAAGGAAAAGCCAAGGGATTTCGTGAGGATGAGCACGATACCTTATGGTTCGAGGACCGCGTATATGTGCCAAATGATCCGGAGATCAGGAAGTTGATTTTGCAAGAAGCCCATGATTCACCGTACTCGATTCACCCAGGGAATACCAAGATGTATTTGGATTTGAAGAATACTTTCTGGTGGACCGGAATGAAGAAGGATATTGCGGAGTATGTAGCAGTTTGTGATGTATGTCAGAGAGTGAAGGCAGAGCATCAGAAGCCAGCAGGATTGCTACAGCCATTGCCGATACCCGAATGGAAGTGGGATAAAATAGGCATGGATTTTATCACAGGATTACCCAGGACTCGTTCAGGCTATGACTCGATATGGGTTGTAGTCGACCGTTTGACGAAAGTGGCTCATTTCATTCCAGTGAAGACCACTTACACCAGTGCTAAGTTGGCAAAGATATACATGACCAGGATAGTATGTTTGCATGGAGTTCCGAGGACCATTGTATCAGACAGAGGAACCCAATTTACCTCGAAGTTTTGGAAGCAGTTACATGAAACATTGGGAACCAGGCTGGAATTTAGTACAGCATTTCACCCACAGACAGATGGACAGACCGAGAGAGTCAACCAGATTTTGGAGGACATGTTGAGAGCATGTGCACTAGATTATGGATCTAGTTGGGACGACAATTTGCCATATGCGGAGTTTTCGTATAACAACAGTTATCAAACCAGTTTGAAGATGGCCCCTTTCGAAGCTTTGTACGGAAGGAGGTGTAGAACACCGTTGTTATGGGACGAAGTTGGAGACCGTCAGTTGTTTGGACCAGATTTGATTAAGGAGTCTGAACAGAAAGTGAGGTTGATTCGCGATAGGCTCAAGGTAGCCCAGTCCAGGCAGAAGAGTTATGCTGATTCTAAACGAAAGGAGACAGTTCACGAAGTCGGAGACAGAGTGTATCTTCGAGTATCACCACTTCGAGGAGTGAAGCGCTTTGGAGTTAAAGGAAAGTTAGCGCCCCGTTTTATCGGACCATACAGAGTGTTGGAACGTATGGGAGAAGTTGCCTACAAGCTGGAATTGCCCGAAGGATTGTCTGGAGTACATGATGTATTTCACGTTTCGCAGTTGAAGAAGTGCCACGCAGAAATGGCTGAGATACCACTGAGAGATACTGTGCCACTGGAAGCGATTCAGTTGGAAAGTGATTTGACTTATGAGGAGAAACCAGTTAAGATTCTCGAGTATGCCAGCCGAGTTACCCGCAGCAAGGTTATCAAGTTTTGCAAAGTTCAGTGGAGTCACCACACAGAGGATGAAGCCACCTGGGAGCGAGAGGAAGATCTACGGAAAAACCACTCCCACCTGTTTTCTAGCCAACCCGAATCTCGAGGGCGAGATTCATCTTAAGGGGGGTAGGTTTGTAACATCCCAAATTTTCAATTTGGAATGTTATACATAGATCATCATTGCATATCATGTTTTGTTGCATTTTGACAAATCCTCGATAAATCCTAAGCAACTCAAGGACCCTCGGAGAGAGTTGGGGATTTTCTCGAATTTTTCAAATTTGATTTTCCAACGAGGATTGTGGTTTTAATTATTTTTCTCTCCGGAAAAATATTTCATTTTAAATAAACGAGAGGAGAAAATATGACTTCTCCAAAACAATTGAAATACTGGAGGAAAAATGTTAAAATCATTATTTGGAATTTATTTGGATTTTATTTGCAATTTTTATTGCATTAAAAATATTGCATGTTTTCAAAATATTTATTTTTGATTATAAAAATGTTCACCCTATTCTAGATTTTCTAACTAGACGGGGAAAATTTATTTCATATTTTTCTGATTTTTATTTATTTTTCTACGTATTATTTTCCGCGGAACTTATTTAAAAAAAAAACGCCCGCGCGCCGACTGGGCCAAAGGCCCAGCCGACGGCCCGCCTCGCGCCTTCCTCTTCCCGCACGGGATCGCCGCCCGAGTCCGGCCGCCGCACGACGCCCGCCGGCCGACCCCTTCCCCAAGCCGCCGCACCCCCCCTCCTTAAATACCGCCCCCTCTCTTTCTCTCACCACCGCCGCCGCCGGAGCCCCTCACCGCCGCCGCTCGCATCACGCCCGCCGCCGCCGCCGTTTGCCTCGTCGCCGCCGCCGGGAAGCCGCCGCCGCCCCCTCGCGCCCCTCCCCGAGCCCCGAGCCCCGCCGCCTAGCCCCGCGCCCGCCGGAGCCCTCGCCGGAGCCCGCCGTCGAGGTACCGCCGCTGCCCCGATTTCCGTCGTTGCCGGTTTTCTGTTAAAAAAACCCTTCGTTTTAAAAAAAACCCTAGATCGGTTTTTTTCGGTTTTATTATTTTACGAGCGTTCACCGAACCGTTCGTTTTAACGAACGCGTTCGTCGGTTTTTCTCTGTTAACGAACGTCCGTTCTTTAACCGTTCGTCCGTTTTTCTTTTTCGTCGGATTTTTCTGCGATTTTCTCAGATTCGATTTCTGATCGAATTTTCGAATCTGTTTAACTTCTCGCTCGTTTATCGGAATCAGGTGATTCAAGCGCCTAGAGTTTCGTCTCGAAATTCTCTTTCCGTTTAACCTACTCAAACAAGTTTTTGCTACAGTAAAATTTGACCTAGATCCAGATTAGCAAATGAAGTTTCTTTCTTTCGCCGTTTGACTTTCGTTGCTTCTTTCGAGTTGATTCTTTTTGCAAACCGGAGTTCTTAAGTTGAACTTTCTGGTTGGATCTTTCATTCGAGTTTTACCTGTGCATTAGATGAGTACTGATTGTATGCTTGTTTGTTTGCGATAGAGTACCCGGAGTGTGCCGCTTGTTACTTCGAATCGCTAGGTTTTGCGGATCATCAGCAAGGCAAGTAACACTTTGATCATATCCCGTTCATACCCAGTTTTATTGCATTAGATCTGTTTTCCTCAAACACATTGCATGATTAGGATCTAATTAAACTGTGGGTATTGGGAAGTAGTTGAGGTAGTACCTATTACCTGTTTTCTTATCAAACCCTTGGGAGTTACTTCTACGTTGCTTTTATTATTGCCATGCTATGCTCGTAGACGTGGATTGGGTTTGAGAGATATTCATGACAGATGTGAGATGTTTATTAATGGTTCAACTTAAGGTGGCAACTAAAACTCACATCTGGGTGGATTGAGGCACCTGGAGAACCCAGTGTTGTCTGTATGTATAAGGTCCGCCACCCAGGCTCAAAGGGATCATAAGATTATTCATGCTAGAAACTTCCGTGTGCAGCCACAAGCTATTATGGGCTCTAGCATAGCTGAGTAGGTTACAGGATCTCTTGAAGAGGTGGACTAGCAGATGTAGGGGAAAGTAGGTGTACCGGTCCATCCAGAGTAAAGAGTGATTGTTTCTGAAAGACTGTGTCTCGGTCATCCGTTTCTCAAACATCATGCAGTGCGAGAATCAAGCGGAGGCGATCGAGTCTTGTGGGGAAAAGTGCGCAAACCTCTGCAGAGTGTACAAACTGATCATGATTAGCCGTGTCCCCGGTTATGGACAACTTGAGTATCTAGTACTGGATTATCATTTGAATCTCATCACCGTGATACTTATAATTAATTTTGTTGGGTTAATGATGACACTTAATTGGGATTGAGTTGGAGGTACCTTCTCAATGTTTCAACCACCATGATAGTTAAATAAAATTTATTCCTTTTGTAGTAGGATAAAATTGGCTTTTCGCAAAACTGTAACCATAGAGCTTTCCACCAGCCATATATGCATATAGTATAGCATTATTATTGTTCATTGCTCTCTATGTGTTACATTGCCAGCATATTCTATGTGCTGACCCGTTTTCGGGCTGCAACGTTTCATGTTTTGCAGACTTTTCAGACGACGAGTAAGGTGCCTTAGGTCGTGGTCTTATACTCAGTGATGCCGCTGGAGTTGATGGACTCACTTATCTTCCAAGTCTTCCGCTGTTATCGTTATTAGATGGCCTTAAGCCATGTTATCATACTTAATCTCTTCGAAGATATTCGATGTAATAAGTGTGTGATTGCTACTCTGTTATAAATCCTCCATTTGTACTGTGCATGTCAGCATTACTGATCCAGGGATGACACTGTGCACAGCAGCATAGGCCATTTGAGGTCTGGTCGCTACACCCTTTGAAGTTATCTTATTGGATTGAGTCTTTAAGGATTTGAGAACACTTGATGTATGTCTTGCATGTGCTTATCTGTGGTGACAACTTGATGTATGTTTTGGTGATCAACTTGCGGGTGCCATAACATAGTGAACTTATGCATAGGGGTTGGCACACATTTTTGTCTTGACTCTCCGGTAGAAACTTTGGGGCACTCTTTGAAGTTCTTTGTGTTGGTTGAATAGATGAATCTGAGATTGTGTGATGCATATTGTAGAATCATACCCACGGATACTTGAGGTGACATTGGAGTATCTAGGTGACATTAGGGTTTTCGTTGATTTGTGTCTTAAGGTGTTATTCTAGTACGAACTCTTGAATAGATCGATCCGAAAGAATAACTATGAGGTGGTTTCATACCCTACAATAATCTCTTCGTTTGTTCTCCTCTATTAGTGACTTTGGATTGACTCTTTGTTGCATGTTGATGGATAGTTATATGATCCAATTATGTTATTATTGTTGAGATAACTTGCACTAGTGAAAGTATGAACCCTAGGCCTTGTTTCTTTGCATTGCAATACCGTTTGTGCTCACTTTTATCTTTAGTTTACCTTGCTGTTTTTATATTTTCAGATTACAAAAACCCATATCTACCATCCATATTGCACTTGTATCACCATCTCTTCGCCGAACTAGTGCACCTATACAATTTACCATTGTATTGGGTGTGTTGGGGACACAAGAGACTCTTTGCTATTTGGTTGCAGGGTTGCTTGAGAGAGACCATCTTCATCCTACGCCTCCCACGGATTGATAAACCTTAGGTCATCCACTTGAGGGAAATTTGCTACTGTCCTACAAACCTCTGCACTTGGAGGCCCAACAACGTCTACAAGAAGAAGGTTGCATAGTAGACATCATCCAGCTGCTAGAATCATTTGTTGATTAAGTTGACAAAGCCCTGCGTACAAGTCCGCTTAGTAGGCCCACAAGTCATCCACCAAATCTGACGGGTCCCAGCTGTCAATGGGAGGAATAGTTTTTTCGCATAACAAGGAGGCACTTCCTTCCATGCGAAGATACAGCCGGTGGGTCCCAGCTGTCAGGGGGAGGAAACAATTTTTTCAGCTTAATAAGGAGGAACTTTCCTTGCGTGCGACCATGGACCTCGTGGGTCCCAGCCGTAAGGCTCTCCACGTACACTCCTCTTCTGATGACTCTCGTTTGTTGACCACGCCGCGCCGAGCGCCGCGAGGCGGTGGACGATGGCAAGGCCCCGGACGGGAACGACCCGGAGATGGGAAGACGTGGCAGTGGAGTCCCATTGAGAGGAGTACAAGGGTTATAACTGGTTCTGGTGCGGCGTGGGGCTGCGGTCGGTGGAGAATAACATGAGGTGTGGAGGGGTGGAGGGTTAGCCTGGCCGGCGGTGGGGCAGCGCTTCGCAGCGATGCGTGCTAAGCAGAGCCGCTAGCCGCCGGAGGCCGTACCAAGTGGTCCTGGCGATGCTGGAGGAAGAAGACGAGAGATTGAAGGTGCATGCTGGCCGTTGGATATAAATCCAATGGCTGTGGATGTCATAATCATTTGTTGACTAAGTGGACAACGCCTTGCGTAGGCTTCGACCTATTGGCCCACATGTCAGCCTGCAAAAATGCAGCATATATTTAACCCATGTTTTCTAGAATTTACAGTCCATTTGCTGGGCTGGGTGAACAAATAATTTTGCGTCAATGCGGCCCATTTAACATTTTCTAAGAAATCCCAGCCCATTTGCACTTTCTTTAAATACACGAATTAGCTGGGCTTGTTCTATATATAATGTTAGGTTAGAAGGAGAAATTAATATCAAAAAATAAACCGGAGCGACACATTTTTATATATATAATTAACAAATTAGCAAGTTATTGCTCAAAACAAAAATGAGCGTGTTATTATTACATTGGTCCTTAAAATCTTCGCAAGCTTTTGTACGCAATCACCAGGATTTTCCTTGCCTGTGAGTCAAAAACAACCAGGATTTTCCTTGCCAACTTCTGTTAAACATTTACTTTTATAAGTTAATAACATGTGGGATGTTTTTATAATGTATATATAAGTCTCTATAAAATATATGATAATAGTAATAATATAAATATATATAATGTGGTTAGAAGGGAAAACATAAATTGGACACAGCATTATTATTCTTATATATAGATAAATAGAACAGAGATCTGCGTTTTATTAAAAAAAATACATTGGGTTGCCGATCTTTAAGCAAAAGTAAAACCTACGCTGGGAGGCCCATAGGCCGGTATGGACCTCAAAAAATAAGTTGAAACCACTGTCTCCGTATGTCGTGGGCTACACATGCTAAAAAACAAAACCTAGGCCTAGCTGATACTTGTTCGCCCTCTGGAAAAAAATGATACCAGCTAGATCCCCGATACCCCTTTCTCGCAACAAAAAAAAAAGAAAGATCCCCAATACCCCTGAAAAAAAGCTCCCAGATGACAGTCATCGTTGGAAATTTATTTCCTTTATTGACTAAGGTTGACAAACCCGTGGGCCCCAACGTCAGTATACAATTAGGAGGAAGCTTTTTTCCAATGGGGCACTTGCTTGCATACGGCTTGGACCTGGTGGGTCCCCACTATCAGTCTCTCGGTGTACAGTCCTCTCTGGATTCCTCTCGTTTGTTGAGCATGTTGACAACAGCATACGGCGGCGCCACGGCGAGCGCACACGGACGGGAAAGCACCAGAGCCGGGGAAGACGCCTTCATTCTTTCGAACATACCGCACTAACCCGGTGGCTGCAGCCCTCTCACCCAAAAGTTGTACTGCCGGGTTCGATTCCAACTGGTGCAGTTGAAAAATATCTAACACTTGCCCAAATTTCGTCCCTAGTTTACCCAGTTTTTCGCACACTCAACATTTTCTTGCCACTCCCAGTTAAAAAAAAAACATTGTCTTGCCATTTTGCAAATAGCATATCTTTTTGACTTTGCGTCATATTAAGATGTGCCATACATGAATGTTGATTAATTAACTTGATGTTAACTTGTTGTTAGTTCCATTTTTTACCATGAATAAAATTTCCAACATTATGTTATCCATGTTTCAAAAGTGCATGTTGATTTAAATGCTCTGCCTCTGAAACATGGAGTTTCTTATCTGAAAATCACTTGGACAAGCAGCCATCACCGGTGTTGGATTCGATGCCGCGCTTCTTCAATCCCCGGCAGGCGCGAGGGGGAAATAAACTTCCGTCCGGTGCTGCCGGTTGGGGAATGGAGCGAACTAGATTAAAGAGGGGACCGGCGGCGCGACTGAAGAAGCACATTAGACGCGATTTTTTTCTTTAGTGGATGGCTCTCGATGGCGTTTTTTTACTTGCCTCTGCACCATACAACTTGCATTTTTAGCCTCCCAGTCCGTGGTGGACCTGCAGCCCATTTGCTGGGCGGGCCAACCTATAGAAACCAGCACTCGATTTTTCATCAAGCCCCAAAAACAACGCAGTACTATGTTTGTTTTGAGGCCGAAAACATTACGGCAGGGGTTGAGCGGGGGAGGGGGTAAGACAGAGCAAAAAGATTAAAAAGAGCTGATGCGCCATTGCTACCCTAACAAAGCAGGTGGAATTCTTCTCAGGAAGAAGGTGTGCCGTTGACACCCACACGTCACAAATCCCACAGTAGACATACTAACAAGTTCACACACAAGTACAACAGAAAAGGTAAACATTCGTATCAAACTCAGGTTCACATGACACATTCATATTCATAGCCAACATTCACAATCAACAACTCAAAAGATTCATATATACACAAGTTCAGCATGTCTATGCATCCAAATGATTGATAGATCACACGACAATATTCACAGATATCACAAAAAGATTCAGATATACACATGTTCAGTATGTTTATGCATCCAATTGATTGAGATCACAGTCAATGTCATCCATGGACGAACTTTAATTACCGTACAGACTAGTAAATGGTGTTCAGTCGGAGGTACTTCTTGCTAAAATTAATGCTTGTACGAGTAAACTTTCGAGTACATAAGAGGCAGCACAGACAATCTGAACTTTTCCTGTAGGTTTATCCTCAAATAGTGGCCTCGTGCCGAGGGAGGTTTGAGCAACTTGGCCACTACTTTCATCCAACTAGTTTACTGGCTCATCTTGATCCTGTAGCTTGCCAAAATTCTACATTGCAGACAAAAAAGGAGGCGGTTGAGAAAATGAACCACCCAAATTTTTTGTGCAGTTCAACTGAAATGGAGCATCCCTAACGTGCAGTCTGATTAAGTGCCAGATGAATATACGCGTCAACCAACTTGTCTGGAATCTTTAGACTCCATGGCATACAATTCGCTAACATGTGCCGATAACCAAAAGGCACAAGTTGGGACCAATGACTGGACTGTGTTTTTCTGGGCTATGCGCCAAGCAATATTTTTGGCGTTCACTCTCCTAATACTTGGAGTTTGACAATTGGTTGACGCCGGTTGATACTCGAATGAATATAGGCACTTCTTCTTGTCAACATCGATGCTTGTCTGAGTGAACATTGGAGTACATAGCAACAACATAAGTATGTGTCCATCTGATCTTTTTGTGCAGTTCTACTGAAATCGCTCAATGTAATGATTTGCCCGCGAGTTCAGGCTCCAAGTTACTCCTTTATGAAATCGGCAAACAGTAGCACAATACCAAATTACCAATACATATGACAAGCACAATAATCAGGATAAAGACCGGTACCAACCTGTGTGAGGTAGCATATCAATTACTATTTCCTTTGACTGGAAGCCAAGATGAGCGAAGCCACTGACAGCAAAGGAAGGAAGCAAGCCAAGATAAGCGACTGACAGGAAAGGAAGGAAGCATTCGAGGCAATGAAGCACCCAAAGTTTTTGTGCAGCTCCACAAAAATCGAGCATCCCTGTTGGCACATATATTGAGAGAGTGAGATTACTGTAATAGTGGGACTAGTTGATGAAACATACACTAACAAATAGAAGCATCCTCATTATCTTAATGGGTGAAGTTAGCAACATAGTAGTCTTGCTTAAAGAGAGGTATTATTTTATTTAATCAGTGCCAATTAGCTCAACACTCAAAGCATTGCCATGTATCATAGGTTGCAAAACTTTAACGTGCAAAGATAAAGGAGTTTCTCATGACAGTAGCACGATACAAATAGAGATGACATCAAACTAATATGGATGAAGGCTTTAGGCCGGTACCAACCTGAGCAAAAAAGCTTATTCATGTAGTCCCAGAAGAGATGATAAAGCACTCACTGGAATCACCTAATAGTATATATATTTTTGCACTTCAAATGCATGGTTGAAATCACTCTTGTTTACGAGTGTTGAGATTATATAGAAAGATTATCAAGAACATCCAGCAGAGTTAAAGCACTGGCTGGGATACAGTTCATTGTATTGTCTTGTGTAGTTCCACTAAAATGTATGATTGGCACAACATGATCCCTGTTTGCACAAGTAGGAACAAGGTGAAACCTTCATTAGCTTAGTGAGAAAGGATAGAAACATATTGGCATATTACTCTAACAGTAGCATCAAATTCATGATGGACAATGCACAAAATATTGCCTCATTGAACCAATGGCAATAAATTGACATGCAAAACAATAGCACTATTATGTCAAGACACTACCAAGATTCCCTCCCTGCTCCACCTATTGATTCACCTCGACAGACACACATACACACATACATGATTCAACATAGGGTGCTACTAAATATTTGTTTAACTCCGACAGGAAAATTAGGAAGCAATAAATTAGTGGTACTTAAGTACTCCTAATTAATTAAGTGACCTTGCAGGAGAGACAACAGAAGTGGAAGGGCTCCCTGGAGGATCGTCTCACATGTAAGGTAGACATTGCCGGTACCCTTGAATGGCCTCAACTGAGGCCTCGGGCTTCAGCAAGATCACCTTGGCACTGTTGATCGTGTAGAGCTGGCTGACTGAGGCCTCGGGATTCAACAAGATCGCCTTGGCACTATTGATCGTGTAGAGCTGGGTCACAGATGCATCCAGAATCCAACTAATTAGTATGATGTGTCGTCAACCCAAGTACTACTCTGCTGCATTTCTCTATCTATCTCTACTCGACTCTTATCTACTCTAATCTTATAAAAACAGAGTTGGTCATGATGGTGTGCCTGCCATCCTAGGTCGTCCGAATTATATCTGATGGATAGGAAGGAAACTATGGCAATTTGGCAAAAAGTTACCCACAACCCTCTCCACATTTGAAAATAAAGCCTTCCCTCGTTCATCCTTTGCTCTCACAAGATAAACTACTCATACAAAAGCATCTTGATGTTACCGTGCAACGCACGGGCATCTTGCTAGTCTTCCAAGTAAATTAAGACTAGTAGCAACACAGCAATACAATACCACTAGCAAGATGTCAGGATAACATAGGACGGTCCCATCGTGTGATCTCCATTTCCTCTTTATTCTTCTTCTTCCTCCTCTTCATGCTCTGTTTCTCTTTCTCCTCACTAGTTGGTGAAACCAAGTACATGATTGGCCTTCTATTTTAGAATTGGTTTTGTCAGTGAGGGAGTACAAGTGTACTAGTAAACAATAGCATTATTTTCTCATGGCAGTCGCAAAATTGAGATGAACACATGCATTAAATATCATTCTTACCTAAAGGAAGGTTATGGTGCCAATATGGATGATCAGGATTGGAACACCGATCTCCCTTTATGCAGTTCCACCGAAATGAACCAACTGTTCCATTCTGACATTCCAGTTAAACAGCACAAAAGTCACTTCTTTTAAGAAGTGTTTTGTGTAGTGCACCAAAAGGTCACAACAGCAACCAGGTGAAATGGATATCCCTATTTGCACAAAAAGCTACAGAGGAAACAGTCAGAGTCTCAAACAATTACAGGCAAAAACATTTGGCTAAACTTGTCATGGCTTATAACAGTGGCATGGCTTCATTTTACCAGGGGCATTAGATTAAGAATAGCTAAATATTTGGTATAAGGGCATGGGACAGTGGGTGCACCAGCAGTCCATCACCATGTACCTAAACCGGGGCATAAGGTGGTGATTCAGAGTTTGTTGCCCCGAGAAACAAACATCAAGAAACATATCTGGGTTGGTCCCATTTTGTTCACTCTAGCCACCTACTCCTATGTGTGGATGCAAATCTAGTCCTGGTCATACCACTGTGTACAGCGTTTCCCCTATATTTCCCTTTTCGACCAAGAGACTTGTTGGATGACCAATCTGTACTACTTCCACCCCCTTTCCTTCCTGTTTGTACCAAGTCCGATGTACATACTAAATCCCCCCCTTTATTTCTTGTTTGAACCAAGTACAAGATTCGACTCCATGAAGTAGCTTTACCTCTAACAATAGAAGAAGAAAAATAGGTGACATTGGACCATCTGATCGAGAGGGGCTGAGAGGTAGAAAATGATGCACATGCAGCGACGTAGCGAGCTAAGGAAGTAGAGCTAGGGCGGTTTCGAAGGAAGATATACCTGAAGGTCGTCGGGGTGTGGATAGGTGGGCGGCGGGAGGCCGGATCCGCCCATACTAGGGCAACTACAAAGGGATCAGAGGACCTCCCGCGCCGGTGCTCGGCCAGAGATAACGGTGCGGCCGACAATGGGTCTCCTCCCTCGCTGTTGACGACGGACTAAACGCTGCCCCTCCTCCCCTTCACCGGCGGAGGGGGATACGTCCGGATCTGTAACCAGCGGTGAGGATAGAAAGACAATGTTACCACCACTATCTTGTTTTGATCTGGAGAGGATGAGAGTGTGTGAATAGAGCAACCCTAGCAAGCAAGCGCGGAGGCTCTGACCTATATATATACGTAGTGGGGTAGTTTTCCTTTTTCACTCCATCAAAACAATCGTTTAAAATTGTGTACGTGCCAGGTCGCCGTTTTTTTTGAGTTGTTGATTGTTTTTTGAGATAGCTACCCGCTTATTCCAAGTGGTGTTACGGTGTACAAGACCCTCCATTAAATGAACAACCACCGCCTCGTAAAATTTGTGAACAAGCCCAGGGCTAAAATTATCGGAAACGTGGGCTGCCCCAACATGCATTATTATTTATATTTTCTATGTGGTAGTATCCTCAAAACAAAATGTGAGAGTACAAGATTTATTGGGCCCCTCTGTAATTGGTGCTAAATTTTGACCAAAGATTTAACTGACAAAATGATAGTGCATGTTAACAAAAAATTATATCGTTTGATTCGCATTTGAACATAGTTTTCAGTGATGTAATTTTTTGTGACATGCATGAACATTTGGTTAGTTAAATTTATAGTCAAAATTTGGGAAGGTGCAATAAACCAACACATGCAAGTATCAAAAGGAAAGTCACGGCATGCATGCATGCATTGTAATTAATGCATTGGTAAACGCAAATTATTCAAATATATCGAGTGGAGTGCTTTGATGTGTCGCTTCAACTCGTACAACAATGAGAAGTTTGATTAGAACGCTCTCTCCCTCGCGGACTGAGCTCCGGTGCCTTAACTGCACCTGCCTTTGGCTGTATGACAGGTGGGACACCCACCTGTTGGGCCCACCTATCATACACGCAAAGGCAGGAGCAGTAAGTCAATGAAGCTGCGTCCCTCCCTCGCCCATGAGCGTGGTGGCTGGCAGGACTAGGAGAAGCTTTCGCTACACGCTCTCCCTCCCGCACGCGATGGACATGCAGCAATTCATTCAATGTCAGATGGCCAGAAGCATACTGTAGTACTACACTGCAGTAGTACTCCATCATTGTTCAACTTCCCAAAGAGGCGAAGAGCCAAGCGCAGCCCGGACGCTCGTGCGGCAGTTTCATGTGTAGAGTAGTCTAGGATAGCGTGTACCGTGCCTCTAAGCTTAAAATCGTTGGGGTTGGCTCCATGCTATGAGGCTCGAAGCATATTTTTTTGATTAAAATAATCTTCTGGCCCTACCTGTCATCCTGGTGATTTTAGTTTGCACATTCATCTGGTCAAGACAGGAATATATATTTTAATTTGTGGTGGGGTAAATGTTAGAGGTTGCAGCAAATATATTGTACACTGCGGGTCTTTTAGCCAAGTTTAGAGGCAAGTGATACGTCTCCAACGTATCTACTTTTTCTCACGCTTTTCCTCTTGTTTTGGACTCTAATTTGCATGATTTGAATGAAACTAACCCCGGACTGACGCTGCTTTCAGCAGAACTACCATGGTGTTGTTTTTGTGCAGAAATAAAAGTTCTCGGAATAGAACGAAACTTTGCGAGGATTTTTTATATCAACAATAAGAATTTCTGGAGCCAAGACCTGCCGGAGAGGGGCCCGTGGGTGGGCACGACCCACCAGGGCGCGCCCCCCTCTCCTGGTGCGCCCAGGTGGGTTGTACCCACTTGGTGGCCCCACTGATGACCCCCCTGATACTATAAAATCACATATTTCTAGAAAAAAATTAGGGAGAAAGAATTATCGTGATCCACGAGACGGAGCCGCCGCCAAGCCCTGTTCTTCCTCGGGAGGGCAGATCTGGAGTCCGTTCTTCGTCATCACCAACCCATCTCCATCGCCAATTCCATGATGCTCCCCATCGGGAGTGAGTAATTCCTTCGTAGGCTCGCTGGTCGGTGAGGAGTTCGATGAGATTCATCATGTAATCGAGTTAGTTTTGTTAGGGCATGATCCCTAGTATCCACTATGTTCTTAGATTGATGTTGCTATGACTTTGCTATGCTTAATGTTTGTCACTTTGGGCCCGGGTGCCATGAACTCAGATCTGAACCATTTATCAATTCATAATTATATCCATGTTTTAGATCCGATCTTGCAAGTTATAGTCACCTACTACGGTTATGATCCGACAACCCCGGAGTGACAACAACCGGGCCCACTCTCGGTGATGATCGTAGTATGAGGAGTTCATGTATTCACTATGTGTTAATGCTTTGTTCCGGTTCTCTATTAAAAGGAGGCGTTAATATCCCTTAGTTTCCAATATGGACCCCGCTGCCACGGGAGGGTAGGCAAAAGATGTCATGCAAGTTCTTTTAATAAAGCACGTATGACTATTTACGGAATACATGCCTACATTATATCGATGAACTGGAGCTAGTGCCGTATCGCCCTAGGTTATAACTGTCACATGATGAATATCATCCAACAAGTCACCGATCCAATGCCTACGAATTTATATTATATTTTTTCTGCTAAGTTACTACTGCTATCATCACTGTTACACTTGCTACAAAATTACTGTCATCACTGTTACTGTTACCCCTGCTGCTGTCACTACTATCAAAACTATCAAACTACTTTGCTACTAATTACTTGCTGCAGATAATTAATCTCCAGGTGTGGTTGAATTGACAACTCAGCTGCTAATACCTTCAAATATTCTTTGGCTCCCCTTGTGTCGAATCTATAAATTTGGGTTGAATACTCTACCCTCGAAAACTGTGGTGATCCCCTATACTTATGGGTTATCAAGACCTTTTTATGGCACCGTTGCCGGGGAGCATAGCTATATTTGTTGAGTCACTTGGGATTATTATCACATTATCACTATGAAGAATCTGAAGGATCCAAAGACTAAGATATTTCCCTCAAAGACGAGGAGAGGTAAGGAACTGCCATCCAGTTCTGCTTTAGATTCACCTTCTGTTATGAGTAAACTTGCAACACCACCACATGCTATCAATTCTAATATGTCGCAAGTTATTGATGATGCTACTTCTACTATGGATGATGCTTATGATGATGCTAGTACCTTGCTTGATAATGATGATGTGCCACTTGGTGATTTTCTTGATGCACAAATTGCTAGACTAATACAACATGATGTCGTTGAATCTGATGATGAGCTTGAAACTGGAACTCCTGAAACACCTGCTAGAACTAGCCTTCCTAGATATGAATTGCCTAAGGTACCAGAAGGTTATGTTATGAATGAGGAGACAACTAGAGATATTCTTGCTTGTAAGGATAGAGATGATCTAGAGAAATTATTATGCAAGTATAAAGAAAAATCTCTGAATGCTAGAATGAGATGTGATGTTAAGTTTGCTACCTCACCTATCTTTATTGATGATAAGGATTATAAATTCTCTGTCAACCCAGAGTTAATTACTTTGGTTGAATCTGATCCTTTCCATGGTTTTGAAACTGAAACTGTTGTGGCACATCTTACTAAGTTGAATGATATAGCCACCCTTTTTACTCATGATGAGAAAACTCGTTATTACTTTATTCTCAAATTATTTCCTTTCTCATTAAAGGGTGATGCAAAAGCTTGGTACAATACTCTTGCTCATGGTTGTGTGCGTAGTCCCCAGGATGTGATTTATTACTTCTTTGAAAAATATTTTCCTGCTCATAAGAAACAAGCTGCCTTACAGGAAATATTTAACTTTATGCAAACTAAAGAAGAGAGTCTCCCACAAGCTTGGGGGAGGCTTTGCCAGTTACTTAATGCTTTGCCTGATCATCCTCTTAAGAAAAATGAAATACTTGAGATCTTCTATAATGGACTAACTGATGCTTCTAGGGACTTCCTAGATAGTTGTGCTGGTTGTGTTTTCAGGGAACGAACTATTGCTCAAGCTAAAGAATTATTGAATAACATATTGAAAAATTGTGATGATTGGACTATTCCTGAACCACCGGCTAAACCCACTCCGAAGAAGAGGGGTATATTATATCTCAGTCATGAAGATATGCAAGAGGCAAAGAAATCTATGAAGGAAAAAGGTATTAAAGCTAAGGATGTTAAAAATTTACCTCCTATTGAAGAAATACATGGGCTTAATACACCACCACTGCCTAAGGTGGTAGAGGTAAATTCTCTTATGAAGTTCAATGAAAATGATAATCCTCACAATATGCATCCTAGCCAATGCCATTATGAGTTTGAAAACTATATTAGAAAATAAGATCAATTCAATGCAAATGTTATGAAACAATTGAAATATAATTCTGATATGATTGCTCGCTTGAGTGACTTGTTATTTGGAATCTCAAATGATGTTAGAGGTGTTGGAAAACATGCTTCTATGGTTCAAACTCAATTAGAACATGTTGCTAAATCACAAAGAGAATTACTTGATGAAATGAATAATAATATGCATGACTTTGCTATTAGAGTTGCAACTAGAGGAGGTAAAATAACTAAGGAACCACTGTATCCTGAGGGACACCAAAAAATAATAAAACAAGATTCACAAAGAAATAACACTAGTGCACCTAGTCCTTCTAAAAAGAGAAATAAGAAGAAAAATGATAGGACTTTGCACACTTCTAATGAACCTGAAATAGAGAAACCTCCTGATAATGATAATGAAACTTCTATCTCAGATGCTGGAACTCAATTTGGTAATGAACACTCACCTAGTGATAATGAAAAAGATAATGATGAGGTTCATGAAGACACTCAACCAAATAATGATAAAGAACCAGATAATGACGTTGAGATAGAACCACCTGTTGATCTTGATAACCCACAACCTAAGAATAAAAGATATGATAAAAGAGACTTTGTGGCTAGGGAACATGCTACCTCTTGAGCATGCGTTGGTTTTCCTTGAAGAGGAAAGGGTGATGCAGCAAAGTAGCGTAAGTATTTCCCTCAGTTTTGAGAACCAAGGTATCAATCCAGTAGGAGACAACGCACAAGTCACCTAGTACCTGCACAAACAATCAAGAACCTTGCAACCAATGCGATAAAGGGGTTGTCAATCCCTTCATGGTCACTCGCAAAAGTGAGATCTAATAGGGATAGTAAAGTAAATATTTTTGGTATTTTTGTTGTATAGATTGGAAAGTAAAGATTGCAAAATAGTAAACGAGATGCGATGTAAATAAAAGAGATGCAATATAATAGGAAAGAGACCCGGGGGCCATAGGTTTCACTAGTGGCTTCTCTCAAGATAGCATGTATTACGGTGGGTGAACAAATTACTACCGAGCAATTGATAGAAAATCGCATAGTTATGAAGATATCTAAGGCAATGGTCATGAATATAGGAATCACGTCCGTGTCAAGTAGACCGAAACAATTCTGCATCTACTACTATTACTCCACACATCGACCGCTATCCAGCATGCATCTAGAGTATTAAGTTCATTAGAACAGAGTAACGCATTAAGTAAGATGACATGATGTAGAGGGATAAACTCAAGCAATATGATATAAACCCCATCTTTTTATCCTTGATGGCAACAATACAATACGTGCCTTGCTGCCCCTACTGTCACTGGGAAAGGACACCGCAAGATTGAACCCAAAGCTAAGCACTTCTCCCATTGCAAGAAAGATCAAACTAGTAGGCCAAACTAAACCGATAATTCGAAGAGACTTGGAAAGATATCAAATCATGCATATAAGAATTCAGAGAAGAACCAAATAATATTCATAGATAATCTTGTTCATAAATCCAAAATTCATCGGATCTCGGCAAACACACCGCAAAAGAATATTACATCGAATAGATCTCCAAGAACATCGAGGAGAACTTTGTATTGAGAATCAAAGAGAGAGAAGAAGCCATCTAGCTAATAACTATGGACCCGAAGGTCTGTGGTAAACTACTCACGCTTCATCGCAGAGGCAATGGTGTTGATGTTATCGAAACGAAGTACTACGCGCATGCTCCTAGGGGGATAGATTGGTAGGAAAAGACCATCTCTCGTCCCCGACCGCCACTCATAAGGAAGACAATCAAAAAATAAATCATGCTCCGACTTCATCACATAACGGTTCACCATACGTGCATGCTACGGAAATCACAAACTTTAACACAAGTATCTCTCAAATTCACAACTACTCAACTAGCATGACTCTAATATCACCATCTTCATATCTCAAAACAATCATAAAGAATCAAACTTCTCATAGTATTCAATGCACTTTAAATGAAAGTTTTTATTATATCCATCTTGGATGCCCATCATATTAGGACTAATTTCATAACCAAAGCAAATTACCATGCTGTTCTAAAAGACTCTCAAAATAATATAAGTGAAGTATGGGAGATCACTAATTTCTATAAAATAAAACCACTACCGTACTCTAAAAAGATATAAGTGAAGCACTAGAGCAAAATTATCTAGCTCAAAAGATATAAGTGAAGCACATAGAGTATTCTAATAAATTCCAATTCATGCGTGTCTCTCCCAAAAGGTGTGTACAGCAAGTATGATTGTGGTAATCTAAAAAGCAAAGACTCAAATCATACAAGACGCTCCAAGCAAAACACATATCATGTGGCAAATAAAAATATAGCCTCAAGTAAAGTTACCGATAGACGAAGACGAAAGAGGGGATGCCTTCCGGGGCATCCCCAAGCTTAGGCTTTTAGTTGTCCTTGAATTTTACCTTGGGGTGCCTTGGTCATCCCCAATCTTAGGATCTTTCCAATCCTTATTCCAAAATCCATCAAATCTTTACCCAAAAACTTGAAAACTTCACAACACAAAACTTCAACAGAAAATCTCATGAGCTCTGTTAGTATAAGAAAATAAACTACCACTTTAAGGTACTATAATGAACTCATTCTTTATTTATATTGGCGTTAATCCTACTGTATTCCAACTTCTCTATGGTTCATACCCCCCCGATACTACTCATAGATTCATCAAAATAAGCAAACAACACACGAAAAACAGAATCTGTCAAAACAGAACAGTCTGTAGCAATCTGTATCATTCGAATACTTCTGTAACTCCAAAAATTCTGAAATAAATAGGTGGACGTGGGGAATTTGTCTATTAATCATCTGCAAAAGAATCAACCTAAAATCACTGTCCAGTTAAAAAATGGCAGCTAATCTCGTGAGCGCAAAAGTTTCTGTTTTTTACAGCAAGATCGCAAAGACTTTACCCAAGTCTTCCCAAAGGTTCTACTTGGCACAAACTCTAATTAAAACATAAAACCACATCTAAACAGAGGCTAGAAGAATTATTTATTCCTAAACAGAACCTAAAAAGCAAAAGCAAAAAATAAAATTGGGTTGCCTCCCAACAAGCGCTTTTCTTTAAAGCCTTTTTAGCTAGGCATTGATAATTTTAATGATGCTCACATGAAAGACAAGAATTGAAGCGCAAAGAGAGCATAATAAAAAACATGACAAACACATCTAAGTCTAACATACTTCCTATGCATAGGCATTTTGTAAGCAAACAAATTTTAAAGGCAAGAAAAAACTAGCATATGCAAGGAAGAAGAAAGAGACGATAGCATTCTCAACATGAAGAGAGGTAATTTAGTAACATGAAAATTTCTACAACCATATTTTCCTCTCTCATAATAATTACATATAGGATCATAAGAAAATTCAACAACATAGGTATCACATAGAATATTCTCTTTATGAACCACATGCATGCAAAGTTGACACTCTTCCAAAATAGTGGGATTAACATTAACTAAAGTCATGACCTCTCCAAACCCACTTTCAATATTATTGCAAACACTATTATCAATCTCATATTCGTCATGGGGCTTAAATAAATTTTCAAGATCATAAGAAGAATCACCCCAATCATGATCATTGCAACAAGTAGTAGACATAGCAAAATTAGCATCCCCAAGCTTAGGGTTTTGCATATTATTAGCACAATTGACATTAATAGAATTTATAGTAGAATCATTGCAATCATGCTTTTTATTCAAGGAGCTATCGTGAATCACTTTATAAATTTCTTCTTTCAACACTTCATCACAATTTTTGGATTCATGAATTTCAATCAAAACCTCATAAAGATTATCTAGTGCACTCACATCACTAGAGATTGGTTCATCATAATTGGATCTCTTAAAAAGATTAGCAAGTGGATGAGGATCCATAAACTTTTGGCAAGCAAAGATGCAAGTAAAATGAAGGCACATGGTAACACAAGCAAACAAAAGATCGAACGAAAGAAGGGCGAAGAAAAGGCAAAGGTTTTCGAAAATCGTTTTAGAAGTGGGGGAGAGGAAAACGAGAGGCGAATGGCAAATAATGTAATGCGAGGGAGAAGAGTTTATGACGGGTACCTGGTATGTCTTGAGTTGGCGTAGATCTCCCCAGCAACGGCGCCAGAAATCCTTCTTGCTACCTCTTGAGCATGCGTTGGTTTTCCCTTGAAGAGGAAAGGGTGATGCAGCAAAGTAGCATAAGTATTTCCCTCAGTTTTGAGAACCAAGGTATCAATATAGTAGGAGACAATGCACAAGTCACCTAGTACCTGCACAAACAATCAAGAACCTTGCAACCAACCCGATAAAGGGGTTGTCAATCCCTTCACGGTCACTTGCAAAAGTAAGATATAATAGAGATAGTAAAGTAAATATTTTTGGTATTTTTGTCGTATAGATTGGAAAGTAAAGATTGCAAAATAGTAAACGAGATGCGATGTAAATAAAAGAGATGCAATATAATAGGAAAGAGACCCGGGGGGCCATAGGTTTCACTAGTGGCTTCTCTCAAGATAGCATGTATTATGGTGGGTGAACAAATTACTGCCGAGCAATTGATAGAAAAGCGCATAGTTATGAAGATATCTAAGGTAATGATCATGAATATAGGCATCATGTCCGTGTCAAGTAGACCGAAACGATTCTGCATCTACTACTATTACTCCACACATCGACCGCTATCCAGCATGCATCTAGAGTATTAAGTTCATAAGAACAGAGTAACGCATTAAGCAAGATGACATGATGTAGAGGGATAAACTCAAGCAATATGATATAAACCCCATCTTTTTATCCTCGATGGCAACAATACAATACGTGCCTTGCTGCCCCTACTCTCACTGGGAAAGGACACCGCAAGATTGAACCCAAAGCTAAGCACTTCTCCCATTGCAAGAAAGATCAATCTAGTAGGCCAAACTAAACCGATAATTCGAAGAGACTTGCAAAGATATCAAATCATGCATATAAGAATTCAGAGAAGAACCAAATAATATTCATAGATAAACTTGTTCATAAATCCACAATTCATCGGATCTCGGCAAACACACCGCAAAAGAGTATTACATCGAATAGATCTCCAAGAACATCGAGGAGAACTTTGTATTGAGAATCAAAGAGAGAGAAGAAGCCATCTAGCTAATAACTATGGACCCGAAGGTCTGTGGTAAACTACTCACGCTTCATCGGAGAGGCAATGGTGGTGATGTTGAAGCCCTCCGTGATCGATTCCCCCTCTGGCAGATCGCCGGAAAAGGCCCCAAGATGGGATCTCACGGGTACAGAAGTTTGCGGCGGTGGAAAAGTGGTTTCGTGGCTCTCCCTGATGTTTCTAGGTGTAACACCCCGAGAATCATGCTACAGTAACTCCCTGTGATTAAGCTAATCATGTTGCTAAACAGGGCTTGTTCACATTTGTTTCACATTCCTTTTCAAAGTCCTAATTCAAACTTCAATTAAATTTAAAAGTGGAAAATAAAAGTTTTCAAAAATTTAAACAAAAATGTTCGGGCCCTGCCAGAAATTGCACTGATAATTATTGTGGAGAAAACACATTTTTATAAAATGCCTAAATACTTTTAAATGAAATAAAACAGAAAAGAAAATAAACAAATAAAAAGAAAACAGAAAACAGAACAGACAAAGAAAAAGAAAAAAAAGAGAAGGCCCTCCCCCCCACTGGACCCCTGGCCCAACTGGGCCGACCCCCGGCCCAGCCGGCCTAGCCCATCTCCCACTCCCCCTCGCCCCCTTCCCTGTTCCCCCGACCGGGGTCGGAACAGGGGCCGTCCCCGCCGCACCCCCTCGCCGGCGACGGGGAGGATAAGGGCGCCAGTACCCCCGCCTCCTCGGGCCTCTCTCCCACTCGCCCCGCTCTCCCTCTCGGCCTCTGTGCCTCCCCCGTCAGATCCACCTCCCTCTCCCCTTCGATCCCCACTGCCCGAGCGTGCTCGCCGCCGTTCACCGTCGTTCCCGCGGCCACCGAGCCCCAATCGCCACTTCGCCGTGTCGTACGCCGTCGCCGCCCTCGACTACACCACCTCCACCTCTCCGTTGGAGCTCCGATCCACTGCAACGGCCTCCCCGAGCTCGTCTTCCCCGCACGGCCGCCGTCGATCGCCGCCCCGTTTCGTCGCCTCGAGCCTCCCCGAGCACGCTGCCGTCCCCCTACAGCCTCGCCGTGAGCCTCTCCCCCTCCTCCCCTGTCCTTTCTCTCTCGCGCGCCCCCTAGCGGCTTCCCCCACGCGCGCCCGAACGCCGCGCCGCGGAGCTCGCCGCCGGCGAGGCTCCGGTGACCTGTTGGTCACGGGCTCAAGCCCGTTGCACTCCCCACCTCGCGTAGATGCCCCCCAGCCCCTCCGCTTGCTCGATAGCCCGCCGTAGCCTCGTTTCTGTCGGGCACCCGTGCGCGTCGCCGCCTCCGCCGCTCGCCGGCGCCGATTCCGGCCAAGTCCGGTGAAGCCCCGGCCACCCCTGGATGCGGCGCTGCGAGCCCTTTCGAATGGGCCTAGCCCCGCTCCTCCCCGAGCCCCGTAGCGCGATTCCGGCCAACTCCGGCGAGGGGCCGCCGCTGTTTTGGTCGCCGGAGTTGCTCCGGCGCCGGCCGCCGACGTGGCTGGCCTGGGGCCACCCCAGGGCCACTGCCAGTGGGCCCCGTGGGTCCCAGTTGACTGGGTTGACCCAGTCAACTGCTGACTGGGTAGGCCCAGCCACTGACATGCGGGCCCCGCCGCAAAATTAAAAAAAAGAGAAAAAGAAAAATGTTTTATAAATAAAAATAATTAGATTAACTAATCACTCACTGACATATGGGGCCCACCCCCTCTAATTAGACTGTTAGTTTAGTTTAAATTAATATTAGACTAACAGAGGCTGACATGTGGGTCCCACTGGACCCACCTGTCTGGTTTGACTGGTCAGCCGACCTGTTGACCTGCTGACGTCATCATTGCCTCATGCTGACGTCATAATTCATTTTTGCTTAATTTAAATAATTCCAGAAATTCAAATAAACTTTGAAAATTCATATCTTTTAAACCGTAACTCGGATGAAAATGTTTTCTATATGAAAATTGCTCAGAACGACGAGACGAATCCGAATACGCAGTCCGTTCGTCCACCACAACACCCTAACCTATCGAACTAACAACTTTCCCCCTCCGATCCGTTTGTCCGAAAACGCGAAACATCGGGAATACCTCCCGGATGTTCCCCCCCTTCGCCGGTACCACCTACTGTCGCGTTAGGGCACACCTAGCACCGCTCATTGTCATGTGACGCATCGTCATGCTTATGTTTGCATTGTATTTACTGTTTCTTCCCCCCTCTTCTCTCCGGTAGACTACGAGACCGACACTGCTGCTGTCCAGTTCGACTACGGAGTTGACGACCCCTCCTACTTGCCAGAGCAACCAGGCAAGCCCCCCCTTGATCACCAGATATCGCTTATTCTTCTCTATACTGCTTGCATTAGAGTAGTGTAGCATGTTACTGCTTTTCGATATCCTATCCTGATGCATAGCCTATCCTTGCTACTACTGTTGATACTTGTACCTGCAATCCTACATGCTTAGTATAGGATGCTAGTTTTCCATCAGTGGCCCTACATTCTTGTCCGTCTGCTGTGCTATACTATCGGGTCGTGATCACCTGGGCGGTGATCACGGGTATATACTTATATACTATATACATGATACATGTGGTGACTAAAGTCGGGTCGGCTCGTAGGAGTACCCGCAAGTGGATCTTTGTGGCGGAGCGACAGGGCAGGTTGAGACCACCCAGGTGAGAGGTGGGCCTGGCCCTGGTCGGCGTTCGCGATTATTTAACACTCACGGGTACAGAAGTTTGCGGCGGTGGAAAAGTGGTTTCGTGGCTCTCCCTGATGTTTCTAGGTGTAACACCCCGAGAATCATGCTACAGTAACTCCCTGTGATTAAGCTAATCATGTTGCTAAACAGGGCTTGTTCACATTTGTTTCACATTCCTTTTCAAAGTCCTAATTCAAACTTCAATTAAATTTAAAAGTGGAAAATAAAAGTTTTCAAAAATTTAAACAAAAATGTTCGGGCCCTGCCAGAAATTGCACTGATAATTATTGTGGAGAAAACACATTTTTATAAAATGCCTAAATACTATTAAATGAAATAAAACAGAAAAGAAAATAAACAAATAAAAAGAAAACAGAAAACAGAACAGACAAAGAAAAAGAAAAAAAAGAGAAGGCCCTCCCCCCCACTGGACCCCTGGCCCAACTGGGCCGACCCCCGGCCCAGCCGGCCTAGCCCATCTCCCACTCCCCCTCGCCCCCTTCCCTGTTCCCCCGACCGGGGTCGGAACAGGGGCCGTCCCCGCCGCACCCCCTCGCCGGCGACGGGGAGGATAAGGGCGCCAGCACCCCCGCCTCCTCGGGCCTCTCTCCCACTCGCCCCGCTCTCCCTCTCGGCCTCTGCGCCTCCCCCGTCAGATCCACCTCCCTCTCCCCTTCGATCCCCACTGCCCGAGCGTGCTCGCCGCCGTTCACCGTCGTTCCCGCGGCCACCGAGCCCCAATCGCCACTTCGCCGTGTCGTACGCCGTCGCCGCCCTCGACTACACCACCTCCACCTCTCCGTTGGAGCTCCGAGCCACTGCAACGGCCTCCCCGAGCTCGTCTTCCCCGCACGGCCGCCGTCGATCGCTGCCCCGTTTCGTCGCCTCGAGCCTCCCCGAGCACGCTGCCGTCCCCCTACAGCCTCGCCGTGAGCCTCTCCCCCTCCTCCCCTGTCCTTTCTCTCTCGCGCGCCCCCTAGCGGCTTCCCCCACGCGCGCCCGAACGCCGCGCCGCGGAGCTCGCCGCCGGCGAGGCTCCGGTGACCTGTTGGTCACGGGCTCAAGCCCGTTGCACTCCCCACCTCGCGTAGATGCCCCCCAGCCCCTCCGCTTGCTCGATAGCCCGCCGTAGCCTCGTTTCTGTCGGGCACCCGTGCGCGTCGCCGCCTCCGCCGCTCGCCGGCGCCGATTCCGGCCAAGTCCGGTGAAGCCCCGGCCACCCCTGGATGCGGCGCTGCGAGCCCTTTCGAATGGGCCTAGCCCCGCTCCTCCCCGAGCCCCGTAGCGCGATTCCGGCCAACTCCGGCGAGGGGCCGCCGCTGTTTTGGTCGCCGGAGTTGCTCCGGCGCCGGCCGCCGACGTGGCTGGCCTGGGGCCACCCCAGGGCCACTGCCAGTGGGCCCCGTGGGTCCCAGTTGACTGGGTTGACCCAGTCAACTGCTGACTGGGTAGGCCCAGCCACTGACATGCGGGCCCCGCCGCAAAATTAAAAAAAAAAGAGAAAAAGAAAAATGTTTTATAAATAAAAATAATTAGATTAACTAATCACTCACTGACATATGGGGCCCACCCCCTCTAATTAGACTGTTAGTTTAGTTTAAATTAATATTAGACTAACAGAGGCTGACATGTGGGTCCCACTGGACCCACCTGTCTGGTTTGACTGGTCAGCCGACCTGTTGACCTGCTGACGTCATCATTGCCTCATGCTGACGTCATAATTCATTTTTGCTTAATTTAAATAATTCCAGAAATTCAAATAAACTTTGAAAATTCATATCTTTTAAACCGTAACTCGGATGAAAATGTTTTCTATATGAAAATTGCTCAGAACGACGAGACGAATCCGAATACGCGGTACGTTCGTCCACCACAACACCCTAACCTATCGAACTAACAACTTTCCCCCTCCGGTCCGTTTGTCCGAAAACGCGAAACATCGGGAATACCTCCCGGATGTTGCCCCCCTTCGCCGGTACCACCTACTGTCGCGTTAGGGCACACCTAGCACCGCTCATTGTCATGTGACGCATCGTCATGCTTATGTTTGCATTGTATTTACTGTTTCTTCCCCCCTCTTCTCTCCGGTAGACTACGAGACCGACACTGCTGCTGTCCAGTTCGACTACGGAGTTGACGACCCCTCCTACTTGCCAGAGCAACCAGGCAAGCCCCCCCTTGATCACCAGATATCGCCTATTCTTCTCTATACTGCTTGCATTAGAGTAGTGTAGCATGTTACTGCTTTTCGATATCCTATCCTGATGCATAGCCTATCCTTGCTACTACTGTTGATACCTGTACCTGCAATCCTACATGCTTAGTATAGGATGCTAGTTTTCCATCAGTGGCCCTACATTCTTGTCCGTCTGCTGTGCTATACTATCGGGTCGTGATCACCTGGGCGGTGATCACGGGTATATACTTATATACTATATACATGATACATGTGGTGACTAAAGTCGGGTCGGCTCGTAGGAGTACCCGCAAGTGGATCTTTGTGGCGGAGCGACAGGGCAGGTTGAGACCACCCAGGTGAGAGGTGGGCCTGGCCCTGGTCGGCGTTCGCGATTATTTAACACGCTTAACGAGATCTTGGTATTTGATCTGAGTCTGGCCATTTGGTCTATACGCACTAACCATCTACGCGGGAGTAGTTATGGGTATCCCGGCATCGTGGTATCAGCCGAAGCCTTCGTGACATCAGCAACTGAGTGGCGCGCGCCGGATTGGACTGGAACGCCACTAGGCTAGGTCTGCTTCCGGCCGCGTACGCAACGTGCAGGTGTGCATAGGGCGATGGGCCCAGACCCCTGCGCGCATAGGGTTAGACCGGCGTGCTGACCGCTCTGTTGTGCTTAGGTGGGGCTGCGACGTGTTGATCTTACGAGGCCGGGCATGACCCAGAAAAGTGTGTCCGGCCAAATGGGATCGAGCGTGTTGGGTTATGTGGTGCACCCCTGCAGGGAAGTTTATCTATTCGAATAGCCGTGTCCCTCGGTAAAAGGACGACCCGGAGTTGTACCTTGACCTTATGACAACTAGAACTGGATACTGAATAAAATACACCCTTCCAAGTGCCAGATACAACCCGGTGATCCCTCTCTAACAGGGCGACGAGGAGGGGATCGCCGGGTAGGATTATGCTATGCGATGCTACTTGGAGGACTTCAATCTACTCTCTTCTACATGCTGCAAGATGGAGGCTGCCAGAAGCGTAGTCTTCGACAGGACTAGCTCTCCCCCTTTTATTCTGGCATTCTGCAGTTCAGTCCACTGATATGCCCCTTTACACATATACCCATGCATATGTAGTATAGCTCCTTGCTTGCGAGTACTTTGGATGAGTACTCACGGTTGCTTCTCTCCCTCTTTTCCCCCTTTCCTTTCTATCTGGTTGTCGCAACCAGATGTTGGAGCCCAGGAGCCAGACGCCACTGTCGACGACGACACCTACGACACTGGAGGTGCCTACTACTATGTGCAGGCCGCTGACGACGACCAGGAGTAGTTAGGAGGATCCTAGGCAGGAGGCCTGCGCCTCGTTCGATCTGTATCCCAGTTTGTGCTAGCCTTCTTAAGGCAAACTTGTTTAACTTATGTCTGTTCTCAGATATTGTTGCTTCCGCTGACTCGTCTGTGATCGAGCACTTGTATTCGAGCCCTCGAGGCCCCTGGCTTGTATTATGATGCTTGTATGACTTATTTATGTTTTAGAGTTGTGTTGTGATATCTTCCCGTGAGTCCCTGATCTTGGTCGTACACATTTGCGTGCATGATTAGTGTACGGTCAAATCGGGGGCGTCACACTAGGGTATAAGAGTATATATAGGCGAACGAAGTACGTCGGTGGAGCTACGAGGGGTCCACGAGGGTGGGGGCGCGCCTACCCCCTGGGCGCGTGATACGTCTCCAACGTATCTATAATTTTTGATTGTTCCATGCTATTATATTATCTGTTTTGGATGTTTATGGGCTTTATTAAACACTTTTATATTATTTTTGGGACTAACCTATTGACCCAGAGCCCAGTGCCAGTTCCTGTTTTTTCCCCTTGTTTTAGTGTTTCGAAGAAAAGGAATATCAAATGGAGTCGAAACAGAATGAAACCTTCTGGAGAAGTTATTTTTGGAAAGAAAGCAATCAGGGGGACTTGAAGTCCACGTCAAGAAAGCAACGAGGAAGGCACGAGGCAGGGGGGCGCGCCCACCCCCTGGGCACGCCCTCCACCCTCGTGGGCCCCTCGTGGCTCCCCTGACGTACTTCCTCCTCCTATATATACCCATATACCCTAAAACGATCGAGGAACAGAATAGATCGGGAGTTCCGCCGCCGCAAGCCTCTGTAGCCACCACAAACCAATCGAGACCCTGTTCCGGCACCCTGCCGGAGGGGGGAACCCTCACTGGTGGCCATCTTCATCATCTCGGCGCTCTCCATGATGAGGAGGGAGTAGTTCACCCTCAGGGCTGAGGGTATGTACCTGTAGCTATGTGTTTGATCTCTCTCTCGTGTCTTGATTTGGCACGATCTTGATGTATCGCGAGCTTTGCTATTGTAGTTGGATCTTATGATGTTTCTCCCCCTCTACTCTCTTGTAATGGATTGAGTTTTCCCTTTGAAGTAACCTTATCGGATTGAGTCTTTAATGATTTGAGAACACTTGATGTATGTCTTGCGTGGGATACCCGTGGTGAGAATGGGGTATTCTATTGATTCACTTGATGTATGTTTTGGTGATGAACTTGCGGGTTCCGCCCATGAACCTATGCATAGGGGTTGGCACACATTTTCGTCTTGATTCTCCAGTAGAAACTTTGGGGCACTCTTTGAGGTTCTATGTGTTAGTTGAATAGATGAATCTGAGATTGTGTGACGCGTATCGTATAATCATACCCACGGATACTTGAGGTGACATTGGAGTATCTAGGTGACATTAGGGTTTTGGTTGATTTGTGTCTTAAGGTGTTATTCTAGTACGAACTCTAGGGTTGTTTGTGACACTTATAGGAATAGCCCAACGGATTGATTGGAAAGAATAACTTTAAGGTGGTTTCGTACCCTACCATAATCTCTTCGTTTGTTCTCCGCTATTAGTGACTTTGGAGTGACTCTTTGTTGCATGTTGAGGGATAGTTATATGATCTAATTATGTTATTATTGTTGAGAGAACTTGCACTAGTGAAAGTATGAACCCTAGGCCTTGTTTCCTAGCATTGCAACACCGTTTACGCTCACTTTTACCACTTGTTACCTTGCTGTTTTTATATTTTCAGATTACAAAAACCTATATCTATCATCCATATTGCACCTGTATCACCATCTCTTCGCCGAACTAGTGCACCTATACAATTTACCATTGTATTGGGTGTGTTGGGGACACAAGAGACTTTTTGTTATTTGGTTGCAGGGTTGTTTGAGAGAGACCATCTTCAACCTACGCCTCCACGGATTGATAAACCTTAGGTCATCCACTTGAGGGAAATTTGCTACTGTCCTACAAACCTCTACACTTGGAGGCCCAACAACGTCTACAAGAAGAAGGTAGCTAGTGTAGTAGACATCAGCGCGCCCTCCTGCATCGTGGCCTTCTCGTGGAGTTCAAGACTTCAACTCCAAGTCTTCTGGTTTGCTTTCGGTCCAAGAAAGATCATCGCGAAGGTTTCATTCCATTTGGACTCCGTTTGGTATTCCTTTTCTGCAAAACTCTAAAATAGGCACAAAAAAACAGAAACTGGCACTGGGCCTCCGGTTAATAGGTTAGTACCAAAAAATAATATAAAAGAGCATATTAAAGCCCATTAAACATCCAAAACAGGTAATAAAATAGCATGGAACAATTAAAAATTATAGATACGTTAGAGACGTATCAAAAAAGGGTAAAGAAAGAGAATCGTGGGTTCAAAAACCTATGTCTTTTCCACCCAAGTCACCTAAAAAGAATGATGGTGAAGAATTTGAACGCTTTGCTGAAATGCTGAGGCCAGTCTTTTTGCGTACTCGCTTGACTGATAAATTGAAAATGCCTCCTTATGCAAAGTATATGAAAGACATCATCACAAATAAGAGAAAAATACAAGCTGAAATCTCCACTATGCTTGCTAATTACACTTTTAAAGATGGAGTACCTAAAAACTTGGAGATCCAGGAATACCAACTATACCTTGCTCTATCAAAAAGAATTATGTGAAAACTGCTTTGTGTGATTTAGGAGCTGGTGTTAGTGTTATGCCTTCCTCTTTATATAAAAGACTTGATTTGAATAAACTCACACCTACTGAAATATTTTGCAAATGGCTGACAAATCAACTGCCATACCTATCGGTATTTGTGAGGATGTGCCCCTTGTTGTTGCTAATGTTACTATTTTGACTGACTTTGTTATACTTGAGATGCCCGAGGACAACAACATGTCGATTATCCTTGGTAGACCCTTCTTGAATACTGTAGGGGCTGTTATTGATTGCAATAAAAGCAAAGTTACTTTTCATATCAATGGTAATGAGCATATGGTGCACTTTCCGAAGAAACAATTCCAAGTGAATGGTATTAATGTTATTGAAAAATCTCCGACAAGCACTATTGGAAGTTTTCAAATACCTCTACCTATTGTAAAAAGAAATATGAAATGCTTATTGTTGGGGACATTCATATCCCCATTGAGGTAACTTATTAATTTACGAAAGTTCTTCGGTTTCATGCTAATCGAAAGTGGTTGTTAATTAGACCCGATCAACCTTATTAATAAATCATTTTTGAACGGTATGAAGTTGATGAATTTAGTAAGCACTACCTTTTGTCCCTACTTTTTATTCTCTGTTTTTACTAGTTAAATAAAATAAAGTGCCATGTTTTGTCTGTTTCCTGAATTTCCCATGCAATAAAAAATGACCCAAAAATAAAAGTGCTCAGAATGCCCTGAAAATTTTATATGATTTTTTTCTGAATATTTCTGAATTTTTGGTGCAAATAATACGAGAGGGAGGTGCACCAGGTGGGCACAACCCACCTGGGCGCGCCAGGACCCCCAGGCGCGCCCTGGTGGGTTGTGGTCCCCACTTGGGCCCCCTCACTTACCTCTTCATCCCACATCATCACTTACCTCCAAAAAAATCCCCATCGATCTCTCTCCCGTGTTCTTGAGCTCAAACCTGCGGATTTCGATCTCTTTGCTCGAAGCTCCAATTCCGAAACTGTTTCGGGGGATTGTTGGTTGGTATGTGACTCCACCATTTGTCCAATTAGTTTTTGTTTTTGTGGTTTATACTTTGAATAATTAGCTACTCTTGGTGATGTTGTAGATGTGCTTGCATGTTCAATTCTTAGTGTTCTAAGTAGTTTGAATGATTGCTATGGCCTCTATGTATCCCTATGAGTAGTTGCCATCAATTTCATAAAGTTTTGTTGACAAATTTTTGTCACCTCAAAATTTTTATTTTCGGAAAATTGTACGCGGACATGAATATCTTCAGGAAGTTTGGCTCTAAGAAGAACTCCAAGGGTGTTATTGGGGAGTCTTCTGACAGTGATCTCCACCCTCGGAGGTTGGCGGAGGTACGGCCATGCGAATGGCCGCACACCCCGTTCCTGCAAGAGGTTGGAATTCATGAGGCCAATGCTGGCCTCACTGACTTCATCGTAGATGAGTGTGACCAGCACCAAATCCTCACAAACATCTTTGTTCAGAGCTTTACTTTCTTGCCTAGAAATAATCCTCCTGAAGTGAGCTTTGATTTATATGCTGAAAACCATCAGATACCCCTTACTGAGTTTTGTGACATATGAATGATCCCTTCTGATGGGAGCTTGGCTGAGCCTAGGCCGGCTGGGTTTGAGGATTTTAGTCGCATCTTGACTGTGGGGGATGAGAGAGGAGTGTCAGCCATCACTGTCGCTGGCTTACATTTTCCTGCTGTTCGTTACTTTGCACTTTTTATTACCAAATGCTTGCTTGCTAGGGAGAAGGTGGGTGCACTTAGTTCACCAGACCTTGCTGTTTTACATCGTGCACTGGAGGGTGACAACACGCATAGCCTGGGAGCTATCGTGGCTCGTCGCCTGCATCTTAATAAATCCCAGGGTAAAATACATGGTGGGATTTTTGCCACTCGTTTGGCAGCTCATTTCGAGGTTGCGATACGCCCTCATGATTACCCTATGACTAAGGTTTACCTAGACCGTGCAGCCATGGAACACCATCACTTTCTTGCACATGATCGTCCGGACATTGCCATTCCTTACAACCTATTTTATAGCGTTGAAACTCGTGATGTTATTCCATAGCCTGCACCTGCTTTGTTTGATTCTGCTGCCAGGGGAGGATACCGGATTATGCCTGCAGACATCATCGCCTATTGGAACGCTCACGCTGCTGCAGAGGCGGCGGAGGAGCCTCAGCAGTGGGATGAGTGGATGCCCGCTCCTCAGGATCCCTACTACCTTCCAGGCTACTAATCGACTACCAAGTTAGGCCAAAATCCTAAGCTTGGGGGAGTACGTATTTCTCACCGACATTATATTCATGTTCACGCATATCATTCTATTTGTCGGTGCTCACACTTCTTCATTGTATCATTCATGCAAAGATTTTTTTTTTCCTGCTTTCTTCTTGTGTGATTGAAAAACTTTAGAAAAACCAAAAAAATTAGTTGTAGTAATTTACTTTCTATGCATGCTTAGTAGCAGTATTAAAAAGAAAAAACCTAAAGCTTTCCCGTGTAAATAGTTTTTCTCGTTTTTGCTTTTTATTTGCTTGTTGAAGAAAACCAAAAACTCCCAAAATAGTTCGCTGTGTTTCTCTGAATTTCTTTTCCTTTTATTCGAGTTGTACCAAGGAGAAGACCACGATGAAAATGTTGAGTGGCTCTCATATGAATAACTGTTGAACTAATAAGAGCCCATTTTACCTTGTCTTCTCCTGTTGATTAAAATGTTTGCAGATCCCAGCTTAGTCCATGGCACTCCTGCACTATTATTATTTTCTTATCGTTCGGTCCTGCAAGTGAAAGGCAATAATGACGATATTCGATGAGCTGGCCGTGGCAAAGAGAAACTAGTATGAACTCGACTTGTTCTGTTTGTGTAAATATGTTTAACCTAGTACCCATGCTTCAGCCCATTATGATTAAACATGTCTGCAATGACAATTAGAGATTATAGTTTCTCATGCCATCCATAAGTAGCTGGGAGTTGATAATGATTTATCTTGGACATCAACATAGCGTTAAAATGATTGTGATGTAGTATGATGATATGGTATCCTCCTCTGAATGTTCGAGTGGCTTGACTTGGCACATAGTTTATGCATGTAGTTGAATCAAAACCAACATAGCCTCTATGATATTTATGTTCATGGTGTCCATATCCTACTCATGCTAGTGTCCAATGTTACTTATGCATAATGCATGGTTATGATCGTTGTTGCTCTCTAGCTGGCCGCTTCTGAATCTTAATTGCTAGCCTTCGCCTGTACTAAGTGGGAATTCTGCTTGTACATCAAAAAACTTGAACCCAAATTTATTCCAGATGAGTCCACCATACCTACCTATATACGGTATTACCCTGCCGTCCTAAGTAAATTTGCATGTGCCACCTCTAAAAACTTCTAAAAATTATCCTTTTGTGTGCCTGGATCATTCATGGAACGATAGGAGGTGGTCGGTATCTTCCATGCTAAGAGGGTTATTGTGAGGTCGAGTGTTTATTCACTCGCCATAGCACGAGAAAATGGGCGGTAATAGGGATGCCCAGTCCCAAACTACAAACATGAAAAAGAGTTCGTCTCTGAAATAATCAAACAAAAACTCCCAATGGAGTCAAGAACTTTACTTTTATCACTTGGGAACTGCCACTAGCATGCTTAGCATGGAAGATGTTGATAACTGATGGTCGTGAAGTGAATAAGAAGGGTGCATGTCTCAAAATATCATTTATCTCTGTTTTAAAAACTGAGCTCTGGCACCTCTGCAAATCACTGCTTCCCTCTGCGAAGGGACTTTCTATTTACTTTTATGTTGTGTCGCCACCTTCTAAAACAAGCGCCAGAAACTGAGTAGAGCACAGCTGTCATGATTTGTGCATTGTGTGTAGCTAATGTTGGGTGCATCACGACTGGATCTCTTCTACCATGAATTACAATGTTTAGTCGTTGCTTGAACTTTGGAGGTGCTCTGCATTTATGTTTTGCGGTCTCAGAAAGGGCTAGCGAGGTACCACTATTGTCATATTATATCATGGTTGTTGTGACAATGTGTTGCCGTTTGAGATATCTTATTATTGGTCGCTAACTGATTATGTCATTGATATGAGTTAACATAATCTTTAAGTGTTATTGTCGACATGGTTAGTTATAATGTTGACTGAAAACCTGGGTGTTGTTTAAGCTTATTTATGCAAACAAGAGCAAAAGAGTTTGTAAAAGTTTTTCTTTCTCACTTTCAGTTTATCAACTGAATTGCTTGATGACAACCAAAGGTTTAAGCTTGGGGGAGTTGATACGTCTCCAATGTATCTACTTTTTCTCACGCTTTTCCTCTTGTTTTGGACTCTAATTTGCATGATTGGAATGAAACTAACCGCGGACTGACGCTGTTTTCAGCAGAACTACCATGGTGTTGTTTTTGTGCAGAAATAAAAGTTCTCGGAATGGAACAAAACTTTGCGAGGATTTTTTATATCAATAATAAGAATTTCTGGAGCCAAGACCTGCCGGAGAGGGGCACTTGGGTGGGCACAACCCACCAGGGCGCGCCCCCCTCTCCTGGCGCGCCCAGGTGGGTTGTACCCACCTGGTGGCCCCGCTGACGACCCCCCTGATACTATAAAATCACATATTTCTAGAAAAAATCGAGGAGAAAGAATTATCGCGATCCATGAGACGGAGCCGCCACCAAGCCCTGTTCTTCCTTGGGAGGGCAGATCTGGAGTCCGTTTGGGGCTCCAGAGAGGGGGATCTTCGTTCTTCGTCATCACCAACCCATCTCCATCGCCAATTCCATGATGCTCCCACCGGGAGTGAATAATTCCTTCGTAGGCTCGCTGGTCGGTGAGGATTTGTATCAGATTCATCATGTAGTCGAGTTAGTTTTGTTAGGTCCTGATCCCTAGTATCCACTATGTTCTTAGATTGATGTTGCTATGACTTTTCTATGCTTAATGCTTGTCACTTTGGGCCCGGGTGCCATGAACTCAGATCTGAACCGTTTATGAATTCATCATTATATCCATGTTTTAGATCCGATCTTGCAAGTTATAGTCACCTACTACGGTTATGATCCGACAATCCTGGAGTGACAACAACCGGGCCCACTCTCGGTGATGATCGTAGTTTGAGGAGTTCATGTATTCACTATGTGTTAATGCTTTGTTCCGGTTCTCTATTAAAAGGAGGCCTTAATATCCCTTAGTTTCCAATATGGACCCCGCTACCATGGGAGGGTAGGATAAAAGATGTCATGCAAGTTCTTTTAATAAAGCACGTATGACTATTTACGGAATACATGCCTACATTATATCGATGAACTGGAGCTAGTGCCCTATCACCCTATGTTATAACTGTCACATGATGAATATCATCCAACAAGTCACCGATCCAATGCCTATGAATTTATCTTATATTGTTTCTGCTAAGTTACTACTGCTATCATCACTGTTACACTTGCTACAAAATTACTGTCATCACTGTTACCGTTACCGTTGCTGCTGTCACTACTATCAAAACTATCAAACTACTTTGCTACTGATTACTTGCTGCACATAATTAATCTCCAGGTGTGGTTGAATTGACAACTCAGCTTCTAATACCTTCAAATATACTTTGGCTCCCCTTGTGTCGAATCTATAAATTTGGGTTGAGTACTCTACCCTTGAAAACTGTTGCGATCCCCTATACTTGTGGGTTATCAGCAAGCATGTGGGGCCAGTGCTATGATGTGTCACGTCAACTCGTACAACGAGGAGAAGCTTGATTTTACTAATACACGCCTTCTCAACACCCATGCGTGCGGTGGCTCGCAGACGAGGACAGGCTTTTGCTTATACTCCCTCCAGTCCTTTTTACTCTGCATATAAGAATTGTCTGAAGTCAAACTTCATAAAGTTTGACCTTATTTATATGAAAAAATATCAACATCTACTATGCTAAAGTTATACAATATGAAAATTTAAGTCATGACACATCTATTGATACTGATTTCATATTGTGAATGTTGGTATTTTTTCTATAAAGTTGGTCGAACTTTACGAGGCTTGACTTTAGACAAATCTTATATGCGAACTAAAAAGGACCAGAGGGAGTACTACTACAACAAGCTATCCCTCCCGCACACGGTGGACGGACATGCAGCAGTGGATTCGATACGGTAGAAGTAGTAGTAACATCATTATTCATCTTCTTGAAGAGGCGAAGAGCCAAGCACAACCCGAACGTGGTAGTTGCGAAGCTCACGTGGCAGTCTTTGTGTAGGGGTGGGGCGTGGTGCGGAGCCTTGGATCACGCATATAGCCAGGCTCTTGCATGAGATAAAATTGCTATGTAAGCAAGCTATAAGCCCACTATTGTAGTACACTTGCTAGTATAGCGCTGTAAACCGGAAAGGAGTAGTATTTGCCTTTCTAGAGATTTCAACAAGTGACTACACTACACCCTAAATGAGTACATATGGAGCAAAATGCATGAATCTACACCGTAAATAAGTACGTAGTTCTCTCATTTTCCTCTCCGCATTGGTCGCGGTGCACAATATTGAGTATATGACTAGCCGCTCTATCTACATGCGGGACATCAAAGCATCCGGGCCCGCTTGCCATCCACCAAATCACAGCGAGGTGCTACAGTCGAGACTCACCGGTCACCCCGATGTGGCCGTCATGACCCGTCATATCACAAAACCCACACCTTTACCAGCAGTGGTAAAGTGGCCTCGAAGTTGGACTGGACGAAGCAACCATCATTTCACTAGAACGCTCGTTGAAGCCCTTTCTCCCCTTTCTTGAAGAAAACCTCACTCCAGGCTACTCACTTCTGCCATTTTTCTTCTGTACGGACAAAGGAAAGATGGGCGAATCAGTGATGCTACTATATTTTCATTCCAAGAATCTTCTTTTTGCGAAGCACCGACCGATTCTCACAGCCTATTCTTTTCCCATTTTCATTGCGATTGTGGTTCCCTTTCGATTGCTTTTTGTTTGTCAGTTCATTGATGGATCCTGGAGCACTAGGCAAAGAATTGCCGGCGGACAACCCACTGGAGACAGCGATCTCCAGGAAGCAAGCATAGACCAACGAGTTGACCATGTTGGCGGGCCAACCCATGGAGACGAAGAACTCCAAGAAACAAGCACTGGCCAAAGAGTTGACGACGTTGGCGGACGAACTCCTCAAAGAAAGCTGGAAGAATAGCAAGGGCCCCACCGTGCCTACCCCAGAGAACTCTAATGGCCACCTATGCGAGGCTCAAGGCCGAGTTTGAGGAGATAGTCACCGTTGAGAAGCATTATTCCCCTGGCAAGGTGATGGACCCCATCGAGGACGAGGAGATGGCCCCCGGAGGGATGGGATCCCCCGGTGAGCTGCACAAGGTAAAAAATAATGGCTTACCATAGTTGTGGTTTTTGATTATTTGTAATGTGTTTTCTAATATGTTAGGGTTGTGCAGGTGCCGGTGGACGTCCTTGATGATTCCGATGTCGCGGCCCGTCCTGTGGACAACGCCCGAGAGATCGTTTTCAATGTCGCGGTCCATCCTGTGGACATCGCCCCGGAGATCGATTCTGATGCCGCTGTCCATCCTGTGGACATCGCCCCAGAGATCGATTCCGATGTCGCGGTCCGTCCTGTGGACATCGCCCAGAGATCGATTCCCATGCCGATGTCCGTGCTGTGGTTATTGCCCGAGAGATCGATGAGAAGAAATAGTCGGCCACGCTAATCCTTTAGGGTAGTTTGCATTGTGTTTAATTACAAGAAGGATGCGTGTATCAAACCATCTTAGGGCTAGTGCACTGTCTTGTGTGGGCGGTACTTGCTACTTTTGTTTGATAGTGAATCATGCGAACCCTCTCCGAGTTATGGAAACATATGTATCCTCACCAGCTTTTGATGTAATATATGGCATGCTTAGATGTAAGTTTGAACTATTTATCATATCAGCAGGGCTTGTTTGATGGTTCTTGGTGTTAGTAGGCTAGCTACTGTGCGAGCTATAGTACTTGCAAAACTCTCACCGAAGAGAAACGTTGGGGCTGATGAGCTCGTGGTACGCTTATAGGTCTGATCCGTCGTCGGTCGGCCAATAGCCCAAGCTCCTAAAATTGTAGGCTTAGCGATCAATCAGACAATAGTCAACACGCATACATTCAGGCCTCATTTGGTTCATAGGGTAGGAAAATCATAGCAAAAGTACAGAGACGTACTTTTTTGAAAACACAAAATCATAGCAGTACAGAGACGTACTCCCTCCGTTCCAAAATAGATGACTCAACTTTGTACTACTAACTTTGAAGCAGAGGGAGTACAAATCCTAGGAGGGCTAGTTTGGCCTAGTGGGTTTCAGTGATATGACGTGGTACCGTGCTGTCCAGTCTTCGCGTGTCGTAGCAGTATTGCGGGTACAGTAAGTTTTCTTGAAGAAGCAGAATTCAACGAAGCATTGATGGTTCCTTCGTCCGACCAACTTACAGTGGGAAAGGTTGGGCTTGCGCTACGACCGGGGTGGACCAGGATAATTTTGTGCATGGCAGGTGGACCAGGATGGTCGACGTCCCACATGTCGGCGAATGAAAGTATTCTTTCTGACATAGAGGACGAGCAAGAAGTATTCATTGTTTATTTTTTATGAAAGCTATTGTCTCCACTATTACGACGGAGGAGTGTGAAACACGGCAGCCCAGTGAACTTGGCATGTGCACCACTCCCTCCTTCCTCATGTAATACTACCATAGTGTTGGCTATAAGGTTGGCTATAAGGTTAGAACTTTTTCTCACTTTCTCTCTATCTATTTCCTCTCAAATGTTTTTTACCTTTCTTTTTTTAGACACAATTGTTTTTATGCCTTTTTTAGAATTAGTTTTTTATACCTATGAGCACGTGTAGAGTCAGGCTCTTGCAGAGCCCACTCCCTGACTTTGTCAATGCCTCTCTCTCCTCCACATAAGCATGCTTATAGCCTAGTATTTTACTAGTACTACTTGCTATGAATGCGGGCAGCTGGCGTCTGAGGGGGAGCACGCGCGGGAGGGGGGAGGGGTTTTCTGGTGGGCCAGCGCGGTCAGAAGCGGGCTTGGAAGCGGTCCGGACTCCCGCATGGCCCACCTCAGATTATCACCATATATTTCTTGGAGTCTGTGTGCAGCGGGCGGGCGATCTCTTCTCCCTCCCCCGTCTCTCTCTTCTCAGCCGACACCCGCCGAGCGATTAGATTTCGGCTATCGACGGTTTATTCAATTGCAGTCCCACATGTCAGGGAAATTGCAAGACAACGTGTGTCCCCTCTGGTGAGCGGCGTGCGAGCCGGACTGTCGGGGGTGCGACGCGAGCGCGACGCGTACGAGTCATAAGTGTGTCGCCTTTTCCTTTTGAACTTGCAAAGCGTAACATTTTCGTGCGATCGATCGATAGAAATCCAGAACAAAATGACGAGGGCGGGGCTTTCCCGGGTGTTAGGCGGGCTAGTTTGAGTGATATGACGTGCTACCGTGCCGTCCACTTGCTCCATTTTTATGTAAGCAAGAGTCTACACTCTTACGTGGGAGGAGTGCAAAACACGGCGGATCTGATTTTGATCGAGGGATAACTGTTCCCTGCAAAATAATGAAGCACTGTTAGCGACTATAGCATGATAGTTAGGGCATCTCCAGTGCTAGCCCACAAATTTACACCGGCATCTGTCTGAGAACAGTGATGCCAGAGGATGCCATCCAATGCTGCCCGCATACCTTTCGACAACTATATGAACTAACCGGACGAAATTCGCGCAAACAAAGAAAAATTCAAATTAACCGGATGAAATTCATTACATTTCGAAAACTTTTCCTATAGACTGGACAAAATTCATTACATGTTTCGCACAAACCGTACTAAAACCTACTGTAAACCTAATCTAAATGATCGCCGGCGCCCGACCACCATGTCTGGCCATGAACCCCGAGAAAGCCGGCCATTGCCTTTGCCTCCTCCTCATCCGCCTCGATAACCTCCTCCTCCGGAGCACAAGGTTCTGAAGATTTCCGCCTCCATGTCGCCGTCAAGCGGCTAATCGGCCGCCGATGTTTATCCCACCAAGCATGGCATCGGCTGAGTGGAGGAGCGTTGGCCTTCCTGGGACCAGAGCGGCGGCGACCTACCATGTACTACCCTTCCTCACTGTCGGCTGCGCCCGCGCACGCGCGCCGGCTTTGTGGTCGTGGCGGTGGAGGACGGCCGGGGGGGAGCCGGCAATCTCCTTCTTCTGCTCCTGCGACAGTATGTCCAAGAGAGCTTTGGAGCGTGATGCGACCTTGTCTTCGGAGAAGAGGGAGTACAAGGGGGTCTGATCTTCACGGCGTAGGATCGATCAATGGATGGGGATAACTAGTTGCAAGCATCCGAAAAATGGAAAATAAGAGATTATGACCCGGAGAGGAGGAGGCTCACCGAAGCTTGCAATCCGACCGATCCACAACCCGCAATACTACCCCACACAACCACGCTCAAGTCGTGGAGCACGGGATAGGTGCAATCCACAAGGGAAGCCACGAACTCTAATCCACACAACACGATCTAGTCATGGAGCACGAATTAGGAGCAATTTCTCAAGGAATCACGAGAATAAGGATAACAAGAGCTCTCCAATCTCAGGAGGAGTCTATGTATTTGGTCTTTGATAGAAATGGAAAAAGTCGCCAACGAAGGGAAGAGCTAGCCTATTTATAATAGGCACAACCCCCCTGGATAGGTGTGAAATCAAACTAGCTTTGGGAACCAGCTTAGGTGTGAAAGAGATCCAGCTTTGGTTTGACTAAATGGCTTCATGACTTAATGAGGTAGATTCTAGACAACTCTCGTTGGAGGTGGTTGGCAGTTCCCGACCAAATTGTTTACTGGGGTTGAACAATGTTTCCTTCAGCACCAAACTTGAGTTCTGGAAACCTTTCACAAGTTGGGATATCCAAACTCGTGCAAAACATTGTTTCGTCAGAATTGGAACAATGTTTCCTCAGCAGACAAATCATTTCTTCATGAACTCCTAACTTGGTTTCTTCGCCATAAAACATTGTTTTGCACGGACTGAAATGTGTTTGGCCTTCTTCGATATTGCACCTGAGTTCAACCAATAACAAAGGAGGTGAAAGTGCAGCCATGTCTTCAAGATTATAGTATAAACTTAAGTTAGCGTTCACCTGGCAATGTGTTCGTTTGAGACGAAATATTATGATTTCTCCTTTGATGACCAAGGACGTATAAATGGTTGTCATGTCCTCATCATCCTCCCCCTCTTGAAAAGGAGTCGTCCTCAACTCTATGGGTTCAATGGTTTTCATGTCCTTATCAGACCGCGCCTGGAGCGGAGCCGCCGATGTCCTTCGTCTGCTCCTGCGACAGTACGTCCAAGAGAGCTTGGGAGCGCCAGGAGGCCATGGTTGGAGTGGTGCCGACAGAAGGAAGGGACCGGAGGATAATGAGTGTGGGTCTTTGGCTATTACTGGGAGCTGGGGCTCAAGTTAATATAGCGGGCGAATGGCAATGAGCCGCGGCAGACGGATGGACAGCTGGCGCTAGAGTAGGTTCGTCAGCAGTCGCGTGTCATTAATGTGGGCGGCAGACGGAAGGATGGTCGTGGTGTCGTTAACGCGGAGCAGCCGCTTGCACCAGGATGCCGCGCGGGTGGCGCTCTCTCGGCCGTCGCGCAGCTGCAATGCCGGCGCCAGTGAGAGGTCGCGTCGGGCATGAATGCGAACGCTGCTTCAGTGACTTAACTGCAGGTGCAGTTGGGTCACTGACATGTGAGCCCAACAGGCATCTGGGCCGCATGTCAGTGACACACCAACTGCACCTGCAGTTAAGTCCCGTGAATGCGGCATTGACGTTCTGGAGAGACGGTGACCGTTTCAGGCGGGAAGCGTGCGCTAGCGATGGAAGGGGTTTCGGTAGGCCAGGGCGGTCAGACGCTGGCATGGTGGTCAAATGTGAACTCATGGATGACGAGCCTTTGAAGCGTATGCGGCATGTATTGACAACCAGGCATCCATGCAGCCACTCTTGTCGCTAGCTAGCCTTCGACGACCACCATTAGACACGACACAACCATGCATAACTTACGAATAATGGACAAATCGATCAGACACACACTCGTTTGCAGTGGCACTATGATCGGTCGCTCACGATACATACATAGGTACCATAGTACCCTCTCTAGCTAGGTTGTTTTATAGATTTTCATTGTGATGGATGATATACATGAGCAAGGCGCCGAGTCACGAGTATGACCGTTGGTGTTGAGCCAGGTGAATACATGCTCGGTGTTTGCAGAGGCCTCCAGCAAACGTCTAAACAGTAATGTCAGGCACCGCCGGGGCGCGCAGGTGACGGGCTCGCTGTTTGCGTTGCGCCATGAGCAAGTCTTTGATTGAGAGGGCGACGTGCATGCATTAGCATGGTTTGACAGCGTGAGCATGAGTGTCTGCATGCGTACATGCTACTTGCATCTATGGACAGTGTGCGCTAATGTGTGCATCATGTATAATATAAAAAATCGGCTTGTGCACTTAACTCAAAGTATTTCATTTTCATTTGGCTGACGAGTGTGCGTTGCAGCGACGAGTCCATCGTTTGATTCCTCACATACGCATAATTTTGGGTTTTATTTCTTTCTTCACTGACAGGTAGGCCCGCATAGATAGATAGATAAAGAACACGAGCTGATGAGGCGCATGCGGACTGTTTGACTGGTCAACCAGACAAATACGGAGCTATATGCTGAGCCAGTGACCGTATAATCGCCATATCTCGTATACAATGATCAAAGTGAGCAATCAAGACAAGTTCGATGACCACGAATGCATTTTACTCGGTAATAAATGACCAGGATTGCAGGGGAATCCAAATTTCCTTCATCTTCTGTCCTTGAGCTCTCGACAAACCAATGCACTATACGGTTGTCCGGCCACTCCACCACAGAGCTCTCACCAAGCGTCGTTCATGCCACCGCGCCGCACACTAACCGGTAAGGAAGCGATGGCATCCCGCCGCGCCGAGTTCCTCGCCGCCCACGACCACACACAAAATGGTAGGGAAGCTATGGCATCCCGCCGTGCCGAGTTCATCGCCGCTCGCGACCTCACACCTACGTGGGCGGAATTTGAAGCTGCCAAGGCCGAATGGGCGGTAGAGCAAGAGGTGGCCAAAAGCCGCATAGAGGGAGCGAAAAAGTCAGAAAGCACTCAAGAAAAGAGAGGCCCGCCGCCGCAAGAAAGAAGAGGACACACGCGCTTCTGCGGAGAGGTCGGCGAAGATCCAAGCACGGTGGGGTGTCGCCGACAAAGCTGGATAGGAGAACAACGACGTCTGGCCAGCATGTGAGAAGTAGTAGTACTAGTAGTTAGTGTGTGTGTCTGTGTCGCCCGTACGTTTGTTTAATTAATTACGAGCATCTACCAGTACTAGTTACTATTGTAGTTTTTAGAGCAAATTACCAGTACAATAGCCTAGACTCAATGGAAAAATTCCTATCCTATGCATCAAATGGCATCTCTTTCTCTATAGGAATTGAGATGCATGTCATCTCACTTCCTATGATTTTCATATTCCTATAAAATTCCTATCCTATGAACCAAAGGAGGCCTCTGCTGGAGTAACTACTGTAGCTAGCAGTACTGCTGGTACAGTAGTTTTCTTCAAGAAGCGGAATTCAATGAAGTCATGATGGTTCCTTCGTCCGAGCAACTTCACAGTGGGAAAGGTTGGGCCTATGATTTGACGGCTCATTAGTCATTATTACTGCGGCGCGACGACCGGGCTGACTCTCCCTTGGAGTTCTGCGTGCATGGCAAGTGGACCAGGATGGTCGACGTCCCACATGTCGGCGAACGGAAGTATTCTTTCCGATATCGAGGAGCAAGGAAACTGTGTGGTATAGTATCACTGCTGATTTATATTTATTTTTTATTTCTGATGAATGCTAGCGTTTCAACTCTTACGACGAAGGAGTGCCAAACACGGCACGTGCTGGATGTCCCACACGTCAGCAAAAGGAGTGGGACATGAACAGCGTGGTAGAGCGTCTCCACTTCTTCCACTTCTGGGTCGGAGACCACACGTAGTAGTACTAGTGGTATGAACGGTGCGACCCGGAGAGAAAGACGCGTCTAGTTGGAAGGTCTCGGGGCATACACGTAAACAAATATAAAACCTAATATGTTACTCCAATTAATATAGTAGTAGTAGAGTACTTAGGCACGTACTCCATAACATCACCATGCATTGCACGTACAACATTTAGTGGTAGTAAGAGACAAATGCCTATATGCCACGCATGTTCATACTATTTGTGCCTTTATACTTCACTTACTGCGCTACATTACTCAGGTTCGTACGTCCACTCCTGGGTACATGTCTGTCTCGTAGTTCAAGTCCCACGTGTTCTTCATAGATGGACCGATCAATAACTGTGGGCAACGGGAGTCTATATCATCGCAGTTAGTGTTGCTCTCCATGATGCAGACTCATCCAAACTATGGCCAGCCTTGATGCGGAGCAGTCGCGTGCACCGGGAAGCGGCGCCCTCTCGGCCGTCGTCCTGCTTCAAAGCCTGCGGCAGTGAGAGGCCACCTCCACTCTCGCCGAGCATTAATGCGGCACTGATGCTCCAGGGTGACGCTGACCGTTTCATGCGGGAAGCGCGCGCCGGCAAGGGAGGGGGGTTGGGTCAGCTAGGGCGGTCAGACGCGGGCGTGGTGGTGGTATTGGTTTTGAACTGTTTCAGGTGTAGTACTGGTAGTTTGCAAAACTACTCAATTATTGGACTCAGTTTCCTAAGAAATTGTGGTAAAAAACATTACTCCATAGCCCGCTTCCCTTCTCCTTCCTCTTCCACCACCCGCGCACGTCCGCGGGAAGCGACCGGTCAACCCTTATATAGGAGTGCTAGCACAAAAAGATGCATGCATGACCACTAAAATTTCCAGATTAAAGCGCCGCTCCGGCGGGAGTATGGCGTATGTCGTTACCTTCGGCCGGGCCATGGCTACCGGGCGACCGCGACCAAAGAAGAGGCAAAGGGAGGGGAATGAATGCAGCAACTGTTTGGATTCGCTGTCCAGCTTAAATAAATGCGCACCATCACATGTACCCGCGGGTGCACAAATTGTAACATACGTGTCTGCTTAAGGGGGCGTCATGTAACTAGTGTGTCTGTGAGAGAGAGAGATTCTGAGAGACAGAGTGCGTGTGTGCGACTCTACTCTTCGGACATGTACTCAACCTTTTGCATCGAGATATAAGTATAATGGTATTACACTTTAGCTAGTGATTTACATGGCCATGTTAACGTGGTTGTGTAAAAAAATGTCACTTCCTGATCATGATTTGTGTTATATAATTACTAGCAAGATGCCTGTGCATTGCACGGAACATCAAGATGCATGTTTTTACAAAACACCTGTTGTGATTGGCCCATGCAGGAGTAATCCCATGTGTAAAAACTAATGATATCTCGAGAATTTTATCGGAAAAATGGTATCTCGGGAATTTCATCAAAGAAATGAAAAATGAGAGATAAGGTGAGGAGGAGTGGAGCGTGGTGGTGACTGGTGGTCGGACTGGGCGGAGGCATGGGGATGGACGGCGCCGGCAGGCGGCAGCGGCCACCATGCTAGATTGTTCTAGAGACTTCCTTTTTTAATTGCTCAGCAATGAGGTTGTGGGAGATAAGGATGAACGAGGCAAGGCCTTATCTGTAAATGTGGAGAGAGTTGCGGGTATCTTTTGTAAAATTGTCATAGTTTGCTTTCTATCCGTCAGATATAGATCGGACGGTCTATATTACAAGATGGCAGGCACACCATCATCACCAACTCAGTTTTTTATAAGAGTAGAGATGATAAGTTTGCTAACTACTAAAGTAAAGTGGAATTTGTCCATGTTATACAAGTAAATTAAGGTGATTGTTTATCATACGGGTAAGGTTGGAGGAAGGGTGGTAGGAACAAATGCTCCGCCTAGAGCATGTGTGTGTGAGATGGAGTCTTAGTGTGTGTGTGTGGGTGGGTGGGTGCGTGCGTGTGTGTGTGACGCGGAGTCCTCGGTGGCGAATGTAATCTAAGTGTGCGTGGATTGATCGTAGAGAGGTGATGTGTATGGTAGAGACCACCAACGAGGGGGTGCGAGAGAGAAAAGGCCCACGGAGAGGGAAGAGAAGGCGTGTGCGCATGAGAGGAGTCGACATCGAGAGAACGTGTTCGCTCGAGAGACACCGAGGAAGACTACTATATATCGATGGTGCATGTAGGCGGGAATTAAACGAAGGGATGGTCTTATTGGTTTCGGGGATATAGGGGAAGAGTGAGAGAGGGGGGTAGCTCGAAGGAGATTGTTAAGTGTGAGTGTGTGTTTTACTAATCCAGGCGGAAGTTATGTGCACACAAGAAGAGAACGATTCGATGTGGCGTTAGGGCTGAGGGTAATTAACTACGTATGGAGACATAGGAGACCTTGAACGTGCATGTGCGAGAGGTATACATGTATATGTGGGATGTGTGTGTGTGCGCGCGCATGATCGAGATAAAAGAAAGAAGACATAAGTCATAAGATCAACGACATGGGACAGACGGATCGGTATGACAATATGCATGCATGTGAGAGTGCATGGAAGAAGGCCTGATAATTGAGCATGTGTTTTTGTCTTTAAGAGATAGTGGTGTGGGCTGGAGAATGCATCTATGGCGAGCAGAGGGAGCGAGACACAACGATTGTGCAAAAGAGATCAACCTATAGATGCATGTATGGAGAGACATATATAGTGTGTATGATAGGAAGCAAGAGTGCGTGCGAGAAAGAAATGTTGACGGAGAAACTACAGATAGGTACAGGGATAGAGATGCTAGCTAGAGGGACATCGACTAGTTTGAGTGTTGGAGATGACCGCCGGGTGGTTCAGAGGGTGAAGTTATGTGTGTGTGAGAGAAAGATAAAAAGAGGGCACATGACTGCATGTAGAGAGAAACATATATAGTGTGCATGATAGGAAGCAAGAGTGAGGGCGAGAAAGAAGGTTGATGGAGAAACAGATAAATAGAAACATAAAGATGCTAGCTAGTGTGTGTTAGAGATAGGAGTCGAGTGGATTAGAAGGCTTAGTTATGTGTGTGGGTGTGAGAGAGATAGAGAGAGGGTGCATGTGAGTCACATACAAACAAATATCAGAGAGAAATGAGATCCCGAGAGACGGAGTTTTGTGTCTGCGAGAGAGAAAGATATTTCACAATGAGAGTGATAGCTAGAGAGACATATGAGGGAACGCAAGATATCTCTAGGGAGAGAGAGTGTGTGAGCGACATACAAGAGAATTGTGGAGAGATATGAGACCCTGGGAGACAGAGTTTGTGTTTGTGTGTGAGAAAGAGATATTTAAGAGGAAGAGTCCTAGCTTCTCATACGTAAGGAGCGAAAGAAATCTCTGTGTGACAGGGGGTGTGCGAGTGTCACACAGGGGAATAGTAGAGAGAAATGAGACCCCGTGAGACGAAGTTTGTGTTTGTGTGAGAGAAAGAGATTTCACATGGAGAATCATAGTTAGAGACACATAGCAGGGAGCGAGATATACTTAGAGAGATATAGAGTGATGAAGGTCGAGGAAGAGAGTACCGTCAGTGTGTTACTAAGATAAAAGATCATTGTCGACATACAGGTAGCACGAGAGATACCCGAGAGATGATGAACGCGTATAGGTCTAGAGACATGCTCCTATATAAGCATGAGTGATAGCTATATGAGACGAATATCTGGATTAAAGGGGATTCAATAATTTAAACTAGAGATCACGACATCGATAATATCATAACACAAATTGGTGTATCAAACATGCATATTCATTTGAATTTGGGGACACGTGTAATGTTATATAATTGGTGTATCAAACATGCATATTCATTTGAATTTGGGGACACGTGTAATGTTATATAGTTTATCAATATTAGTGATCCATAGATTCTTTAATTAGAGACAATGCATGGTTTATATGCAATTAATGTCTAAACGGGATTACACTATATGTTTCGTGTGTGAAACACATTATACATGTTTGAGAAGTAAAAAAACGCATGAAACACATATTAATTGGAGACAGTTAGCGAGGAATGCATACATTGGATTTCAACATAAAGTGGTTTCAAATATTTGAAAATCCAAATTAAGATGGATACAGCCTTATGAATCTGAGATCATGCCATTTGTAAACCATATTTATGTATAAAGGGTGTTGTGCTTTTTAAAGTATATATAAAAAATGATGTATATAGAATTTTATTCCAATCGAAAATGGATCCTACCCGAACAAAAATAGAATACAAACCGGATTCGAATTGAGTTGGCACGATAAACATGCACTCTTGCTCTGCAAAAATTTGGACGAAGCGGGGAAAGTCGCAGTAACCGCCCGAAACCAAAATCTGCTAGATGGAAATTACTGCCTATCCCTGACACGCAAAGCCTATCGGCTCGATTTCTATAGGTTACAATAGGGGTAGGTCTGTAATTTCCTTCGAACGTGACATAACCGCCTCTCACCCGGATTCATACACGGCGGGCGCCAAAACACATTGTCTCCTCGGCCGAAATTGACTCCCTCCCAGATTCATACACGGTGGGTGCTACCTCTTGAGCACTGCGTTGGTTTTCCCTTGAAGAGGAAAGGGTGATGCAGCAAAGTTGCGTAAGTATTTCCCTCAGTTTTTGAGAACCAAGGTATCAATCCAGTAGGAGGCTACGCGCAAGTCCCTCGCACCTAGACAAAACAAATAAATCCTCGCAACCAATGCGATAAGGGGTTGTCAATCCCTTCACGGTCACTTACGAGAGTGAGATCTGATAGGATAATATTTTTGGTATTTTTGTGATAAAGATGCAAAGTAAAATAAAAGCAAAGTAAAAAAGCAAAGGAAATAACTAAGTGTTGGAAGATTAATATGATGAAGATAGACCCGGGGGCCATACGTTTCACTAATGGCTTCTCTCAAGAGCAGAAGTATTTTACGGTGGGTGAACGAATTACTGTTGAGCAATTGATAGAATTGAGCATAGTTATGATAATATCTAGGTATGATCATGTATATAGGCATCACGTCCGAGACAAGTAGACCGACTCCTGCCTGCATCTACTACTATTACTCCACTCATTGACCGCTATCCAGCATGCATCAAGAGTATTAAGTTCATGGAAACATAGTAACGCCTTAAGCAAGATGACATGATGTAGAGGGATATGAAATATGATAAAAAAACATCTAGTTATCCTCGATGGCAACAATACAATACGTGCCTTGCTGCCCCTACTGTCACTGGGAAAGGACACCGCAAGATTGAACCCAAAGCTAAGCACTTCTCCCATTGCAAGAAAGATCAATCTAGTAGGCCAAACCAAACTTATAATTCGAAGAGACTTGCAAAGATAACCAATCATACATAAAAGAATTCAGAGAAGTTTCAAATATTGTTCATAGACAAACTTGATCATAAACCCACAATTCATCGATCTCAACAAACACACCGCAAAAAGAAGATTACATCGAATAGATCTCCACGAGAGAGGGGGAGAACATTGTATTGAGATCCAAAAAGAGAGAAGAAGCCATCTAGCTACTAACTATGGACCCGAAGGTCTGAGGTAAACTACTCACACTTCATCGGAGAGGCTATGGTGTTGCTGTAGAAGCCCTCCGTGATGGATGCCCCCTCCGGCGGAGCTCCGAAACAGGCCCCAAGATGGGATCTCGTGGGTACAGAAGGTTGCGGCGGTGGAATTGGGTTTTTGGCTCCGTATCTGATCATTTGGGGGTACGTAGGTATATATAGGAGGAAGGGGTACGTCGGTGGAGCAACAGGGGGCCCACGAGGGTGGAGGGCGCGCCCTGGGGGGTAGGCGCGCCCCCTACCTCGTGGCCTCCTCTTTTGTTTCTTGACATAGGGTCCAAGTCTCCTGGATCATATTCTTCCTAAAAATCACGTTCCCCAAGGTTTCATTCCGTTTGGACTCCGTTTGATATTCCTTTTCTGCAAAACTCTGAAATAGGCAAAAACAGCAATTCTGGGCTGGGCCTCCGGTTAATAGGTTAGTCCCAAAAATAATATAAAAGTGGATTATAAAGCCCAATAATGTCCAAAACAGTAGATAATATAGCATGGAGCAATCAAAAATTATAGATACGTTGGAGACGTATCAAGCATCCCCAAGCTTAATTCCTGCTCGTCCTCGAGTAGGTAAATGATAAAAACAGAATTTTTGATGAGGAGTGCTACTTGGCATAATTTCAGTGTAATTCTTCTTAATTGTGGTATGAATATTCAGATCCGAAAGATTCAAGACAAAAGTTTAATATTGACATAAAAATAATAATACTTCAAGCATACTAACAAAGCAATCATGTCTTCTCAAAATAACATGGCCAAAGAAAGCTATCCCTACAAAATCATATAGTCTGGCTATGCTCTATCTTCACCACACAAAGTATTTAAATCATGCACAACCCCGATGACAAGCCAAGCAATTGTTTCATACTTTTGACGTTCTCAAACTTTTTCAATCTTCACACAATACATGAGCGTGAGCCACGGATATAGCACTATATGTGGAATAGAATGGTGGTTGTGGAGAAGACAAAAAAGGGAGAAGATAGTCTCACATCAACTAGGCGTATCAACGGGCTATGGAGATGCCCATCAATAGATATCAATGTGAGTTAGTAGGGATTGCCATGCAATGGATGCACTAGAGCTATAAGTATATGAAAGCTCAACAAAAGAAACTAAGTGGGTGTGCATCCAACTCGCTTGCTCACGAAAACCTAGGGCATTTTGAGGAAGCCCATCATTGGAATATACAAGCCAAGTTCTATAATGAAAATTCCCACTAGTATATGAAAGTGACAAAATGAGAGACTCTCTTATCATGAAGATCATGGTGCTACTTTGAAGCACAAGTGTGGTAAAAGGATAGTAACATTGTCCCTTCTCTCTTTTTCTCTCATTTTTTTTATTTGGGCCTTTTCTCTCTTTTTTTGGCCTCCTTTTTTTTCGTCCGGAGTCTCATCCCGACTTGTGGGGGAATCATAGTCTCCATCATCCTTTTCCTCACTTGGGACAATGCTCAAAAAATGAAGATCATCACACTTTTATTTTCTTCCAACTCAACAATTACAACTCGATACTTAGAACAAAATATGACTCTATGTGTGACGCCCCCGATTTGACCGTACACTAATCATGCACGCAAATGTGTACGATCAAGATCAGGGACTCACGGGGAGATATCACAACACAACTCTACAACATAAATAAGTCATACAAGCATCATAATACAAGCCAGAGGGCTCGAATACAATTGCTCGATCATAGACGAGTCAGCGGAAGCAACAATATCTGAGTACAAACATAAGTTAAACAAGTTTGCCTTAAGAAGGCTAGCACAAAAGTAGCAACGATCGAAAAGGCAATGCCTCCTGCCTGGGACCTCCTAACTACTCCTCGAAGCCGAACTCCACGTAGAATCATCCTCGGGGTCTCTAGCTCCTGGACTCCAGCATCTGGTTGCGGCAACCAGGTAGAAAGGAAAGGGGGAAAAGAGGAAGGAAAGCAACCATGAGTACTCATCCAAAGTACTCGCAAGCAAGGAGCTACACTACATATGCATGGGTATATGTGTAAAGGGGCATATCAGTGGACTGAACCGCAGAATGCCAGAATAAGAGGGGGATAGCTAGTCCTGTCGAAGACTACGCTTCTGGCCATCTCCATCTTGCGGCATGTAGAAGAGAGTAGATTGAAGTCCTCCAAGTAGCGTCGCATAGCATAATCCTACCCGGCGATCCCCTCCTCGTCACCCTGTTAGAGAGCGATCACCGGGTTGTATCTGGCACTTGGAAGGGTGTATTTTATTCAGTATCCAGTTCTAGTTGTCATAAGGTCAAGGTACAACTCCGGGTCGTCCTTTTACCGAGGGACACGGCTATTCGAATACATAAACTTCCCTGCAGGGGTGCACCACATAACCCAACACGCTCGATCCCATTTGGCCGGACACACTTTTCTGGGTCATGCCCGGCCTCGTAAGATCAACACGTCGCAGCCCCACCTAAGCACAACAGAGAGGTCAGCACGCCGGTCTAACCCTATGCGCGCAGGGGTCTGGGCCCATCGCCCTATGCACACCTGCACGTTGTGTACGCGGCCGGAAGCAGACCTAGCCCCCTTAATACAAGCGCGAGCTTACGGTCCAATGCGGCGCGCGCCACTCAGTCGCTGACGTCAAGAAGAGCTTCGGCTGATACCACGACGCCGGGATACCCATAACTACTCCCGCGTAGATGGTTAGTGCGTATAGACCAAATGGCCAGACTCAGATCAAATACCCAGAACTCGTTAAGCGTGTTATTTGAAGTAACCGCGGACGCCGACCAGGGCCAGGCCCACCTCTCTCCTGGGTGGTCTCAACCTGCCCTGTCGCTCTGCCACAAAGTAACAGTCGGGGGCCGTCAGGAACCCAGGCCCACCTCTACCGGGATGGAGCCACCTGTCCTTTCAGCCCCCTCATCAGAATCACTTACGGGTACTCCTCGAGCCGACCCGACTTTAGTCACCACATGTGTCATGTATATACCCGTGATCACCTCCCGAAGTGATCACGGCCCAGTAGTATAGCATGGCAGACGGACAAGAGTGTAGGGCCACTGATGGAACACTAGCATCCTATACTAAGCAGTAGGATAGCAGGTAAGGGTAACAACTGTAGCAACAATGACAGGCTATGCATCAGGATAGGATTAACGGAAAGCAGTAACATGCTACACTACTCTAATGCAAGCAGTATAGAGAAGAATAGGCGATATCTGGTGATCAAGGGGGGGCTTGCCTGGTTGCTCCGGCAAGAAGGAGGGGTCGTCTTTGATGTAGTCGAACACACGAACATCGGCAGCGGTCTCGGAGTCTACCGGAAAGAAGTAACGGAGGGGGAACACAATAAATAACAGAGCAATCAAATGTAACACAAAGCAAGACGCGGCGATACGTTGTGCTAGGGGTGACCTAACGTAGTGGTAGGTGATACCGGCGAAGGGGGGAAACATCCGGGAAGGTATTCCCGGGGTTTCGCGTTTTCGGACAGATGAACCGGAGGTGAAATGTTACAGGTTCACTATGCTAGGGACGCGTGGCGGACAAACGGGCTACGTATCTGGATTCGTCTCGTCGTTCTGAGCAACTTTCATGTAGAAAGTATTTTCATCTGAGCTACGGTTTAAAAGATATGATTTTCTAAAGATTTACTAATTTCTGGAATTTAATTAATCATTTAATTTAGTTCAAAATTGGATTTATGACATCAGCATGATGTCATGCTGACATCAGCAGTCAACTGGGGTTGACTAAGTCAAACTGGCATGTGGGTCCAGTGGGACCCACCTGCCATTTTCTGTTTAGGTTAATTAGGGTTTAGCTAAATAATTACTGTTTAATTAAATTAACTAATTAATTAGATTAATTTAAACAGGATTCAGTTAACTTAATTAATTAATTAAATTAATTTTTATTATTTTTATTTTTTATTATTTATTATTTATTTATATTTTCTTTATTTATTTATTAATTAATATTTATTAATTAATTATTATTATTATTATTATTAAGCTTTTTTCTATCTTTTTATTTTACGTTCTGGGGGTGGGGTCCCCGTGTCAGTGGCTCAAGGGGGTACAGCGGGCGCACTGGTGCGGGTGCTCGCACCCGACGCCATGAGAGGCGAGGGCGAGCGCGCCTGGGGCCTCGGTGGCCGGCGACAACGGGAGCAGCACCGGGCGTGGGGAGTTGCGGGGCACGCGCGCCGGCGAGACGAGCCGTGGCGGCCTTCGGTAGGCGCGGGGGAGCGCGGTAGGCGCCGGCGGCTACAGGCTGCAGGGGCGGCGGAAGGCGCAGCCCCGGCGCGGCAGCACGGGCAAGCAGGGCCCGAGGCCACCGCGAGCGGGCGGCAAGGCGGAGCGGGGTCGCGCGGGCAAGGCGCCGTGAGCGCGGGCCGGATCCGGTGACGGGGAAAAGGGGAGAAAGGGGGGCGCTCACGAGGGGAGCGTAGGGCACAGGGCAGCGGGCTCGGGGAAGCTCGGGGTGGCCAGCGATGGAGAGGCGAGGAGGCGACGGCGACGGGGACGAGGAAGTCCGGCGACGGGGGGGCTCCGCGCGGCGACGTCGGCCTCAGGGCGCCGCGGGTGTCGGGGGCGAGGCGAGGCTCAGTGGAGCCGGTGATGGAGAGGCGGGGGCGGTGCAGTCCGGCGCGAGGGCGAGGCGGATGACGGCGAGCGACGGGCGGGGCGGCGCTGGCGATGCCGGAGACGACGAGCGGCGTCGGCGCGCCGGGGTCGGGGGGGCAGCGAGGGGGGAGGTGAGGAGGAGGCGGTGACCAGGCGGGGTCCCGTGACTGCGGGGTCGGGGACGGGCGGCAGGGCGCCGGTGGGGATAGGTGGCGGGGTCGGGACGAGGCCGACGGGGGGGGGGGCGAGCGGGGCGACGTGGTCGTTGGGGCGGCGTCTCCCCGATTGGATCGGGGGAGTGGGGGGAAGAGAGAGCGAGAGGGGGATCGAGGGGGAGTGTGGTAGTGGGGGGCGACGGGGTGGATAGGGTTCCACCGACAAGGGGATAAGGGGAGTGGTGCTGGGCCGTAGTTGGGCTGGCCTGTTCTGGGCCGTAGCCCAGTTGGGGGGTTGCTTTCCTTTTTTTTCTTTACTTTTTCTTATTTTCTTTTTTTTATTTGTAGTTTCTTTTATTTTTTTTAGTTTTACAAAAATTACCACTAGTGCCTAAATTTGTATTTATCAACAAACTACTGTGAGATTAATCCTTAACCCATAATAAAATAGTTTTGGCATTTTATAAATTCAATAGGCATTTGTTTAATTGTTTTCACTATTGTTTTAATTGTTTTAGAGCCTTTAAATATTTTATCAAAGCTTGGTTTCTCCACCATAATTACTTACAATTTATTTGACACAACCCGAACATTTTAGTTTTGATATTTGAAAATTTTACTGTTTGCCTATATTTTAGATTTTAATTTGAATCGTTTTTGAACTAACTCCAGTTATCAACAGTAACCGAGGTGACGTGGCACCATTAGCAGAGGTTTACTGTAGCTTGATTATCCGGGCGTCACAATTCTCCTCCACTACAAGAAATCTCGTCCCGAGATTTAAGAGGGAAGTAAAGGGGGAAGGTTCGGGTTACGAAATTCTACGGAGTGTTCTTGGTCTTGGTTGTTCTTCTCGAAGAGGTTGATCCATTACGTTGATGTCTTCATTCTGCTGTTTCAGGTCATCATGATGAAGTTGTCGTCCTTTCTTCGGGAACTCCATCGTACGTACGAAAGAATAAGGGGGTATTCTGGGAGAACGGACCTCTGCAAGGTTGACTATCTGGTCAATATCATCGGGGAAGGTGGTGGAAAGTAACTCTCGAACTAAATCTTAAGAAAAAGCCGAGAGCAAGTAAGAAAGTACCATGAGAAGTTTCGAACGGGTAGGCAATCGTTCGAAGCCTGAAACAAAGTGTGAAAGGGGGTTCAAAGCAATCGGAATAAGTATTATGTCTGATGCCAGTATAGATCAGTAGGATGGTGGTCCGTGAATCACATACGAGGCCATGCGCGATGAATAAATTTGGGGACAGGGGGTATAGGAGAGTCAGGTTTTGATCCTGTGGAACTGTGGGTTATGGGCCCACCTCTGTGGGTTAGGGGCCCACCATGTGGGTTAAAAATAGGAGCGGTGACATCTTGCACGGTCATGATAGCAAGGCATGTCAGAGAGTAGCATGTCAGTTATGTCGGCAACATCGTCGGTACCAAGGGCGAGGGGCGAAGAGAACCATTTTCCTGCTCGTTGAACGAGGCGGACCAATAGGCAAAGTTCTCGTCCATCGGTGGTTACCGGTATGTCATCAACAATAGTAACAGGGTCTTACTGACAGAATTGTACACCGAGGTGCTTACATAAGCAGGAGAATACTACTGCTTAGATCATATAGATCACCAGAAAGGTTAAACCAAACAATGGAAAGGAAAATATGATTATCAGATTAAACAAAAGAATGGAAAGGAAAATGTGTTTAAACACATATTTCAAGGGTATATCCTTCCCAAGGACAAGCTGAGCATGATATTCATGACAGGATATAATGTATAAAACTCTTTAGGTAGGGGAGAGAAATTTCATGACATTACCCATACAACGGTGTTTGGATAATTGAGCAGGAAACATTTAGCATTGAGCTTCAAATGTTCCTGTTGAAAATCGGAGTACCATAGACATGCTTCGAGATAGTATTGACATGGTCAACAGGTGAAGATCAGACTTTGGAAACAAAAAGGATCCATCAGGAACAACTTATGGAATAAGTCTTGCAATTTCCTCATGGAAGAATGGTAACCTTGGTAAAGAGGATACTATATCAATAGGTCATCCGGCCATGTGTGCTAGGCATGACATCATCTTACCGGGTTATATAAAGACCAATGTTATAACTCTTGGAATTACGTTCCAACCATCATTTCTGACCAAGATTCAGATCAGATTGGTGTCAGGATACCTCAGACTCAGGATGCCTGAGAAGAAAGGTGCAACACAAATTGTCGAAACGACATCAAAGATTCTCGGGAGATGAACTATGGAAGGGAGTTCCGAACAAGGGTTCATCATTACATCAAGGAGAGGTGAGGAGGTGACTTATTGACTCAGCGACAATCCATTGAGATTTCCAAAAGATGGATTTCCACCACTATGTGAACAAGGAGATAACATTAGCTAGATCGAATGACTTAATGATGTATGCTCGAGGAAAACATACACAGTTAAACATTGGTTGAAATGTGCACCCGAAATATGGGCTAGGTAGCACAATCAATGTTCGAACGATGATTCATTAAGCCATAGAAGTAGAATGAAACTATAGACCAATAACTTCAAAGCAATAGGGTTGCTAGAAGTTTAGAATTTACACATCACAGACCATTTGTCGGTATTCCTTTTAGAAACAACACGAGGACCAAGAAAGAATGGTGATGGGGAGAAGTATCACTGTACCAAGATGTCATACGAGGTGGTGAAATTCTTACGACATACTTGACATAAAAGATGGTAATACTCCAAGGTAGAACATATCATAAGCTAGATAGCAAGGAAATCAAGGTACAACACAAAACACGAACAAGTTTGTGTTGAATGGAAGGCAATAAAATGGTCGATGATAAAACAAATCATCGAGGGCAAGGATGGTATTTCTCATCCAGAATTCGATAGATATCTTGGAAGAGCTCAGAATGTTGATGATGTTCGCGACACATTGGTAGAGAGAATTTATGAAGAGGTAATCGATCGGCGATGACATCAAGTCAAAGGAATGATGAAGCGAAAATTTATTGGAACCAGGGGTACGACACAAACTCGAAATCCAGCTTGCTGTTCAAGGCGAAATGATATGACGAGGAAAATCGACGTAAGCTTATCTCATCGTCGAAAGTGGTGCTCCGGGAATAAAGACCAGGTAGCACAGTTAAAATCGGCACGATAATGACATAACCGAGCAGGCTAGGGATGACGTGATCGAGTACGAACTCGTAAACAAAGGAGATTACTAAGAGTTGTTTAATCGTGATGCGGACTCGATCCAGTTATCGATGTCCTTGAGTGTTTAATAACTCGGAGCCCGTGAAAAATTGGAATCAATGAGAATGTAATACTTGATGGAGAACTCATAAGAAGTTATGCAGTTCCGTGATAATCTCGAGATATCAGGGGGGTAATACTCGACGACAAACCAAAGTAGAGGTTGGACTGGGGTATTGCTCTGCAGAAGACAAGTGCCTAACTTGTACGAGAAATGGTGTTTAAAGGAGAACATGGTCGGAACCACGATTGAAAAAGGCCAGATCCCAGATATAAGATGAACTTATACCAAGGGAATAATTAATTTAAGAAAAGCTTTAATGATAAGATCTACATCGTGTCCATGGGCATGAACGCAAAGTTCAAGGTCGACTCCCACTTCTTCAATGCATAACCTTGCATTCACTTCTCGCGTTTGATGAAGTTGTAGTGTTGAAAATCTTTATCTGGCAAAATACCAGAAGAGTATGACCCATGAAAACTTTCGAGTTCACACATATTATGAAAGGCATAGGTTCAACCCATCAAGGCATCTTAGGAACATATACCACAAACTTCGGAGTAAATATTACAAGCTCGAAAGAAGAGCATTGTTCAAAAACAGATGATACAATTTACCAAAGGCATTATATACCCATGGAAAGGCTAACAAGGTTATTCGATATGAAGGACACTGTCGGATAAAATCCAACAAAGGAACCGATGGTCCACAAGGGATCTGATGTGAGCATCGGTACTCAACCAGAGGAAGAAGAATGCAAGGAGATCTGATTATAGAAACAACTGACTAAATCAATGCTCAAAGGCAAAGGAATTATGATTTCCAAATCAAGGGATCCGAAGCAATGCTCTGATTAGGGATGGATAAGTTGAATAGCCTTAGGGATACAATCGACAGTAATTTGATTAGTCGAGAACCAGCTCCTGTTCAAATGACATCTGAGCCGGAAGGATGAATTCTAGGATTCGACTGAGGAATGCGAGCATCGCAACATATTGAATCAACAGACTCAAATGATAATGGCAAAGGATGCTAATAAGATTACCAGACTTACGGGATTAATCATAATTAAAGCAAGCAAGAAATTCCAGAGCAATAGGTTGCTGAGGATTTTCGGAAGATCGAATGGTATTTCGAAGACTTTGTGAAATACATGAATCATTTGGGGATGAGCGGATACTCGATAAGTGCGAGAAATTATTCGTAGGGGTATTCAGGTGGAAAAGAACTGCAAGGCAGAGGTACAAGGGATTCTTAAAAAGCCGGAGAGCAATTCGATGTATCTGGTAATAACACGAGAAACTCAGAGTAATTGTATGAACAACAAGTGTATGTTGTTATCCATATGGATATATCGGTAGTAGGGAATTGAAAAGGCAGAGGGCACAAGGGTCTCGGGAATGGTCGAAGAGTATCTTCAACATCTTCTGGTGCAGTCGGCGACCATCTGTGATAAAGGGCTCTCCGGGAGAAAGTATTTACGAGAACCTACAGTTAGTCCTTTTAGCAAAATCATTTAACCCGAATAGGAGAGAGTTCAGAGTCCCAGAGTATAGACAAGGAGTAAAAGATCCTAATACCACCCAATGGCGACGTGGGCCCATAAGCCACACAGCCATTTTAGTAAAAATTTTGTAAAGGCTAGACTCGACTTCGGCCAAGGAGTTTGGAAGGGGGATTCCTACAGGCAGTTGGCTCTGATACCAACTTGTGACGCCCCCGATTTGACCGTACACTAATCATGCACGCAAATGTGTACGATCAAGATCAGGGACTCACGGGGAGATATCACAACACAACTCTACAACATAAATAAGTCATACAAGCATCATAATACAAGCCAGGGGCCTCGAGGGCTCGAATACAATTGCTCGATCATAGACGAGTCAGCGGAAGCAACAATATCCGAGTACAGACATAAGTTAAACAAGTTTGCCTTAAGAAGGCTAGCACAAAAGTAGCAACGATCGAAAAGGCAAGGCCTCCTTCCTGGGACCTCCTAACTACTCCTCGAAGCCGAACTCCACGTAGAATCATCCTCGGGGTCTCTAGCTCCTGGACTCCAGCATCTGGTTGCGGCAACCAGGTAGAAGGAAAGGGGGAAAAGAGGAGGAAAGCAACCGTGAGTACTCATCCAAAGTACTCGCAAGCAAGGAGCTACACTACATATGCATGGGTATACGTGTAAAGGGGCATATCAGTGGACTGAACTGCAGAATGCCAGAATAAGAGGGGGATAGCTAGTCCTGTCGAAGACTACGCTTCTGGCCATCTCCATCTTGCGGCATGTAGAAGAGAGTAGATTGAAGTCCTCCAAGTAGCATCGCATAGCATAATCCTACCCGGCGATCCCCTCCTCGTCACCCTGTTAGAGAGCGATCACCGGGTTGTATCTGGCACTTGGAAGGGTGTATTTTATTCAGTATCCAGTTCTAGTTGTCATAAGGTCAAGGTACAACTCTGGGTCGTCCTTTTACCGAGGGACACGGCTATTCGAATACATAAACTTCCCTGTAGGGGTGCACCACATAACCCAACACGCTCGATCCCATTTGGCCGGACACACTTTTCTGGGTCATGCCCGGCCTCGTAAGATCAACACGTCGCAGCCCCACCTAAGCACAACAGAGAGGTCAGCACGCCGGTCTAACCCTATGCGCGCAGGGGTCTGGGCCCATCGCCCTATGCACACCTGCACGTTGCGTACGCGGCCGGAAGCAGACCTAGCCCCCTTAATACAAGCGCGAGCTTACGGTCCAATGCGGCGCGCGCCACTCAGTCGCTGACGTCAAGAAGAGCTTCGGCTGATACCACGACGCCGGGATACCCATAACTACTCCCGCGTAGATGGTTAGTGCGTATAGACCAAATGGCCAGACTCAGATCAAATACCCAGAACTCGTTAAGCGTGTTATTTGAAGTAACCGCGGACGCGGACCAGGGCCAGGCCCACCTCTCTCCTGGGTGGTCTCAACCTGCCCTGTCGCTCCGCCACAAAGTAACAGTCGGGGGCCGTCAGGAACCCAGGCCCACCTCTACCGGGATGGAGCCACCTGTCCTTTTAGCCCCCTCATCAGAATCACTTACGGGTACTCCTCGAGCCGACCTGACTTTAGTCACCACATGTGTCATGTATATACCCGTGATCACCTCCCGAAGTGATCACGGCCCAGTAGTATAGCATGGCAGACGGACAAGAGTGTAGGGCCACTGATGGAATACTAGCATCCTATACTAAGCAGTAGGATAGCAGGTAAGGGTAACAACTGTAGCAACAATGACAGGCTATGCATCAGGATAGGATTAACGGAAAGCAGTAACATGCTACACTACTCTAATGCAAGCAGTATAGAGAAGAATGGGCGATATCTGGTGATCAAGGGGGGGGCTTGCCTGGTTGCTCCGGCAAGAAGGAGGGGTCGTCTTTGATGTAGTCGAACACACGAACATCGGCAGCGGTCTCGGAGTCTACCGGAAAGAAGTAACGGAGGGGGAACACAATAAATAACAGAGCAATCAAATGTAACACAAAGCAAGACGCGGCGATACGTTGTGCTAGGGGTGACCTAACGTAGTGGTAGGTGATACCGGCGAAGGGGGAAAACATCCGGGAAGGTATTCCCGGGGTTTTGCGTTTTCGGACAGATGAACCGGAGGTGAAATGTTACAGGTTCACTATGCTAGGGACGCGTGGCGGACGAACGGGCTACGTATCTGGATTCGTCTCGTCGTTCTGAGCAACTTTCATGTAGAAAGTATTTTCATCTGAGCTACGGTTTAAAAGATATGATTTTCTAAAGATTTACTAATTTCTGGAATTTAATTAATCATTTAATTTAGTTCAAAATTGGATTTATGACATCAGCATGATGTCATGCTGACATCAACAGTCAACTGGGGTTGACTAAGTCAAACTGACATGTGGGTCTAGTGGGACCCACCTGTCATTTTCTGTTTAAGTTAATTAGGGTTTAGCTAAATAATTACTGTTTAATTAAATTAACTAATTAATTAGATTAATTTAAACAGGATTTAATTAACTTAATTAATTTAGTTAATTAATTAATTAAATTTATTTTTATTATTTATTATTTATTATTTATTTTCTTTATTTATTTATTTATTAATTTTTATTAATTAATTTATTATTATTTTTATTATTTTTATTTTTAATCATTTTTTTCTATCTTTTTATTTTACGTTCTGGGGGTGGGGTCCCCGTGTCAGTGGCTCAAGGGGGTACAGCGGGCGCACTGGTGCGGGTGCTCGCACCCGACGCCATGAGAGGCGAGGGCGAGCGCGCCTGGGGCCTCGGTGGCTGGCGACAACGGGAGCAGCACCAGGCGTGGGGAGCTGCGGGGCACGCGCGCCGGCGAGACGAGCCGTGGCGGCCTTCGGCAGGCGCGGGGGAGCGCGGTAGGCGTCGGCGGCTACAGGCTGCAGGGGGCGTTGGAAGGCGCAGCCCCGGCGCGGCAGCACGGGCAAGCAGGGCCCGAGGCCACCGCGAGCGGGCGGCAAGGCGGAGCGGGGTCGCGCGGGCAAGGCGCCGTGAGCGCGGGCCGGATACGGTGACGGGGAAAAGGGGAGAAATGGGGGGCGCTCACGAGGGGAGCGTAGGGCACAGGGCAGCGGGCTCGGGGAAGCTCGGGGTGGCCGGCGATGGAGAGGCGAGGAGGCGACGGTGACGGGGACGAGGAAGTCCGGCGACGGGGGGCTCCGCGCGGCGACGTCGGCCTCAGGGCGCCGCGGGTGTCGGGGGCGAGGCGAGGCTCAGTGGAGCCGGTGATGGAGAGGCGGGGGCGGTGCAGTCCGGCGCGAGGGCGAGGCGGATGACGGCGAGCGACGGGCAGGGCGGCGCTGGCGATGCCGGAGACGACGAGCGGCGTCGGCGCGCCGGGGTCGGGGGGCAGCGAGGGGGGAGGTGAGGAGGAGGCGATGACCGGGCGGGGTCCCGTGACTGCGGGGTCGGGGACGGGCGGCAGGGCGCCGGTGGGGAGAGGTGGCGGGGTCGGGACGAGGCCGACAGGGGGGGGCGGGGCGAGCGGGGCGACGAGGTCGTCGGGGCGGCGTCGCCCCGATTGGATCGGGGGAGTGGGGGGAAGAGAGAGCGAGAGGGGGATCGAGGGGGAGTGGGGTAGTGGGGGGGCAACGGGGTGGATAGGGTTCCACCGACAAGGGGATAAGGGGAGTGGTGCTGGGCCGCAGCTGGGCCGGCCTGTTGCTGGGCCGGAGCCCAGTTGGGGGGGTTGCTTTCCTTTTTTTGTCTTTACTTTTTCTTATTTTCTTTTTTTATTTGTAGTTTCTTTTTATTTTTTTAGTTTTACAAAAATAACCACTAGTGCCTAAATTTGTATTTATCAACAAACTACTGTGAGATTAATCCTTAACCCATAATAAAATAGTTTTGGCATTTTATAAATTCAATAGGCATTTGTTTAATTGTTTTCACTATTGTTTTAATTGTTTTAGAGCCTTTAAATATTTTATCAAAGCTTGGTTTCCCCACCATAATTACTTGCAATTTATTTGACACAACCCGGACATTTTAGTTTTGATATTTGAAAATTTTACTGTTTGCCTATATTTTAGATTTTAATTTGAATCGTTTTTGAACTAACTCCAGTTATCAACAGTAACCGAGGTGACGTGGCACCATTAGCAGAGGTTTACTGTAGCTTGATTATCCGGGCGTCACACTATGTGAATGCCTCCGGCGGTATACCGTGATATGCAATGAATCAAGAGTGACATGTATGAAAGAATTATGAACGGTGGCTTTGCCACAAATACGATGTCAACTACATGATCATGCAAAGCAATATGACAATGATGGAGCGTGTCACAATAAATGGAACGGTGGAAAGTTGTGTGGCAATATATCTCGGAATGGCTATGGAAATGCCATGATAGGTAGGTATGGTGGCTGTTTTGAGGAAGGTATATGGTGGGTTTATGATACCGGCGAAAAGTGTGCGGTATTAGAGAGGCTAGCAATGGTGGTAGGAAGAAGGGTGCGTATAATCCATGGACTCAACATTAGTCATAAAGAACTCATATACTTATTGCAAAAATCTACAAGTTATCAAAGCAAAGTATTACGCGCATACTCCTAGGGGGATAGATTGGTAGGAAAAGACCATCGCTCGTCCCCGACCGCCACTCATAAGGAAGACAATCAATAAATAAATCATGCTCCGACTTCATCACATAACGGTTCACCATACGTGCATGCTATGGGAATCACAAACTTTAACACAAGTATTTCTCAAATTCACAACTACTCAACTAGCATGACTCTAATATCACCATCTTTATATCTCAAAACAATTATCAAGCATCAAACTTTTCTTAGTATTCAACACACTCATAAGAAAGTTTTTACAAATCTTGAATACCAAGCATATTAGGATTATTTAAGAAGCTATTTAGGACTCTCAAAATAATCTAAGTGAAGCATGAGAGATCAATAGTTTCTATAAAACAAATCCACCACCGTGCTCTAAAAGATATAAGTGAAGTACTAGAGCAAAACTATATAACTCAAAAGATATAAGCGAAGCACATAGAGTATTCTAACAAATTCCAAATCATGTATGGCTCTCTCAAAAGGTGTGTACAGCAAGGATGATTGTGGTAAACTAAAAAGCAAAGACTCAAATCATACTAGACGCTCCAAGCAAAACACATATCATGTGATGAATAAAAATATAGCTCCAAGTAAATTTACCGATGGAAGTAGACGAAAGAGGGGATGCCTTCCGGGACATCCCCAAGCTTTGGCTTTATGGTGTCCTTAGATTATCTTGGGGGTGCCATGGGCATCCCCAAGCTTAGGCTCTTTCCACTCCTTGTTGCATAATCCATCGAAATCTTTCACCCAAAACTTGAAAACTTCACAACACAAAACTTAACAGAAATCTCGTGAGCTCCGTTAGCGAAAGAAAACAAAAGACCACTTCAAGGTACTGTAATGAACTCATTCTTTATTTATATTAGTGTTAAACCTACTGTATTCCAACTTATCTATGGTTTATAAACTATTTTACTAGCCATAGATTCATCAAAATAAGCAAACAACACACAAAAAACAGAATCTGTCAAAAACAGAACAGTCTGTAGTAATCTGTAACTAACGCAAACTTCTGGAACTCCAAAACATCAGTCAAAATAGGCAGACCTAGGCAATTTGTTTATTGATAAGCAGCAATTGGAATCGCTATTTTATCACGTTCTGGTGATTTTTAACAATTATTTTCGTGAGCAGAAAGTTTCTGGAAATTACAGCAAGATCAAATAACTATCATCCAAGAAGATCCTATAGGTTTAACTTGGCACAAACACCAATTAAAACATAAAAACACATCTAACCAGAGGCTAGAACAAATATTTATTCCTAAACAGAAGCAAAAGCAAAAAACTAAAAATAAAATTGGGTTGCCTCCCAACAAGCGCTATCGTTTAACGCCCCTAGCTAGGCATAAAAGCAAGGATAGATCTAGGTATTGCCATCTTTGGTAGGCAATCCATAAGTGGCTCTCATGATAGATTCATATGGTAATTTTATTTTCTTCCAAGGGAATTGTTCCATGCCTTTATTTAATGGAAATTGGAATCTAATATTCCCTTCCTTCATATCAATAATTGCGCCAATCGTTCTAAGGAAAGGTCTACCAAGAATAATAGGACATGAAGGATTGCAATCTATATCAAGAACGATAAAATCTACGGGCACATAGTTCCTATTTGCAACAATAAGAACATCATTAATTCTTCCCATAGGTTTCTTAATAGTGGAATCCGCAAGGTGCAAGTTTAGAGAGCAATCATCAAAATCACGGAAATCTAGCAAATCGCACAAGGTTTTGGGAATAGTGGAAACACTAGCACCCAAATCACATAAAGCATAGAACTCATGATCCTTAATATTAATTTTAATAGTAGGTTCCCACTCATCATAAAGTTTTCTAGGAATAGAAACTTCCAACTCAAGCTTTTCTTCATAAGATTGCATCAAGGCATCAACGATATGTTTAGTAAACGCTTTATTTTGACTATAAGCATGAGGAGAATTTAGCACGGATTGCAACGAGGAAATACAATCTATCAAAGAGCAATTTTCATAATTAAATTCCTTGAAATCCAAAATAGTGGGTTTAGCAACATCTAGGGTTTTGATTTATTCAATCCCACTTTTATCAAATTTAGCATCAAGATCTAAAAACTCCAAATTTTTGGAACGCCTTCTAGGTAAAGGTGGATCATATTCAGTCCCATCATTATTAAGATTCATATTGCAAAACAAATATTTAATAGGGGATACATCAATAACTTTTAGATCTTCATCTTTATTTTCATAGAAATTTGAAGAACATGCTTTCATAAAGCAATCTTTCTTAGCACGCATCCTAACGGTTCTTTCTTTGCACTCATCAATGGAAATTCTCATGGCTTTGAGAGACTCATTGATATCATGCTTAGGAGGACTAGATCTAAGTTTTAAAGAATCAACATCAAGAGAAATTCTATCAACGTTCCTAGCCAATTCATCCACTTTAAGTAATTTCTCTTCAAGCAAAGCATTGAAATTCTTTTGCGAATTCATAAACTCTTTAACACTAGTCTCAAATTCAGAGGGCATCTTATTAAAATTTCCATAAGAGTTGTTGCAGGAATTACCATAATCATTAGCGGAATTGCTAGGATAAGGCCTAGGATTAAAGTTTCCTCTATACGCGTTGTTACAAAAATTATTCCTACCAACAAAATTCACATCCATAGATTCGTTATTATTCTCAATCAAAGTAGATCAAAGGCATATCATTAGGATCAGAAGAAACACTCTTAGTAGCAAATAATTTCATAAGTTCATCCATCTTTCCACTCAAAACATTAATTTCTTCTATCGCATGCACTTTTTTATTAGTAGATCTTTCAGTGTGCAATAGAGAATAATTAACCATAATATTATCTAGGAGTTTAGTAGCTTCTCCTAAAGTGATTTCCATAAAAGTGCCTCCCGCGGCCGAACCTAAAAGATTTCTAGAAGCAAAATTCAATCTGGCATAAAAAATTTGTATAATCATCCACAAATTCAAACCATGAGTAGGGCAATTACGTATCATTAATTTCATCCTCTCCCAAGCTTGTGCAACATGTTCATGATCAAGTTGCTTAAAATTCATAATATCGTTTCCAAGAGAGATGATCTTAGCGGGAGGAAAATACTTAGAGATAAAAGCATCTTTGTACTTGTTCCAAGAATCAATACTATTTTTAGGCAAAGATGAAAACCAAGCTTTAGCACGATCTCTAAGCGAAAAAGGAAATAGCTTCAATTTAACAATATCATTGTCAACATCTTTCTTCTTTTGCATATCACAGAAATCAACGAAGCTATTTAGATGAGTAGCGGCATCTTCACTAGGAAGGCCGGCGAATTGATCTTTCATGACAAGATTCAACAAAGCAGCATTGATTTCACAAGATTCAGTATTGGTAAGAGGAGCAATCGGAGTGCTAAGGAAATCATTATTGTTGGTATTGGTAAAGTCACATAATTTGGTATTATCTTGAGCCATCGTGACAAACAAGCAATCCAACACACGAGCAAACAAAAAGCAAGCAAAAAGGAGGCTAATGAAAAAGAGAGGGCGAATAAAACGGCAAGGGTGAAGTGGGGGAGAGGAAAACGAGAGGCAAATGGCAAATAATGTATTGCGGGAGATAAGGGATTGTGATGGGTACTTGGTATGTTGACTTTTGCGTAGACCTCCCCGGCAATGGCGCCAGAAATCCTTCTTGCTACCTCTCGAGCACTGCGTTGGTTTTCCCTTGAAGAGGAAAGGGTGATGCAGCAAAGTAGCGTAAGTATTTCCCTTAGTTTTTGAGAACCAAGGTATCAATCCAGTAGGAGGCTACGCGCAAGTCCCTCGCGCCTACACAAAACAAATAAATCCTCGCAACCAACACGATAAGGGGTTGTCAATCCCTTCACGGTCACTTACGAGAGTGAGATCTGATAGATATGATAGGATAATATTTTTGGTATTTTTGTGATAAAGATGCAAAGTAAAATAAAAGCAAAGTAAAAAGCAAAGGAAATAACTAAGTGTTGGAAGATTAATATGATGAAGATAGACCCGGGGGCCATACGTTTCACTAATGGCTTCTCTCAAGAGCATAAGTATTTTATGGTGGGTGAACGAATTACTGTTGAGCAATTGACAGAATTGAGCATAGTTATGAGAATATCTAGGTATGATCATGTATATAGGCATCACGTCCGAGACAAGTAGACCGACTCCTGCCTGCATCTACTACTATTACTCCACTCATCGACCGCTATCCAGCATGCTTCTAGAGTATTAAGTTCATGGAAACAGAGTAACGCCTTAAGCAAGATGACATGATGTAGAGGGATAAATTCATGCAATATGATAAAAACCCCATCTTGTTATCCTCGATGGCAACAATACAATACGTGCCTTGCTGCCCCTACTGTCACTGGGAAAGGACACCGCAAGATTGAACCTAAAGCTAAGCACTTCTCCCATTGCAAGAAAGATCAATCTAGTAGGCCAAACCAAACTTATAATTCGAAGAGACTTGCAAAGATAACCAATCGTACATAAAAGAATTCAGAGAAGATTCAAATATTGTTCATAGATAAACTTGATCATAAACCCACAATTCATCGGTCTCAACAAACACACCGCAAAAATAAGATTACATCGAATATATCTCCACGAGAGAGGGGGAGAACATTGTATTGAGATCCAAAAAGAGAGAAGAAGCCATCTAGCTACTAACTATGGACCCGAAGGTCTAAGGTAAACTACTCACACTTCATCGGAGAGGCTATGGTGTTGATGTAGAAGCCCTCCGTGATGGATGCCCCCTCCGGCGGAGCTCCGGAACAGGCCCCAAGATGGGATCTCATGGGTACAGAAGGTTGCGGCCGTGGAATTAGGTTTTTGGCTCCGTATCTGATCGTTTGGGGGTACGTATGTATATATAGGAGGAAGGAGTGCGTCGGTTGAGCAATAGGGGGCCCACGAGGGTGGAGGGCGCGCCCTGGGGGGTAGGCGCGCCCCCTACCTCATGGCCTCCTCTTTTGTTTCTTGACGTAGGGTCCAAGTCTCCTGGATCATATTCTTCCTAAAAATCACGTTCCCCAAGGTTTCATTCCGTTTGGACTCCGTTTGATATTCCTTTTCTGCGAAACTCTGAAATAGGCAAAAAACAGCAATTCTGGGTTGGGCCTCCGGTTAATAGGTTAGTCCCAAAAATAATATAAAAGTGGATAATAAAGCCCAATAATGTCCCAAACAGTAGATAATATAGCATGGAGAAATCAAAAATTATAGATACGTTGGAGACGTATCAATGGGCGCCAAAACAAAATCTCGTCGGCAAATATTCGGTGTATGCGAGATTACCGTGCTATCCCCAACCGACTAATATTGTTGTGATGTAGGAAATTTTAAACGGGGGCTAAGTTTGTAAATTTCCTTGCCTTTGAGACAAGCGCGCCCTAAATACATGGTTCCCCCTTCCTCTCTCCCTCCATTTCCCTATTCGTACTCCGTGGGCGCCAAAACACCCTCTACACCCCAGCCTCCTCCGTCCGCCACCCCATCCACCGCCGTCCTCCTCCACCATGCCGGAGCTGATATCTCGACGCCGTCGTCCATTACAAGAGATTGACCTCTCTCATCCACGGCTTCGGACCGGGATCCTTGCTTCCCGTCCTCTCGCTTCATCCCCGCCGTCGTCCACCTTGCCGGCGCCGCTCCTACGAGCGTCTCGTCCATCGTGCCCCGCTGCCATCGTCTACCCTCCTAGATCTGCTTCCACACTGTCGACAGCCATCGCTACTGCAACACCGTCAAATTCTCAGCAAATGCATACACGACGCCGCACCAGAGGCGGTACTCTTTCGTATCTGCTCAACTTATTTATCGCAGCAAGAAAATAGATCGCCACTGCTTTACTCTGATTTCTTGTCCATCACTTATTTGTTAGTTGAAAGCAAACATTGGTTGCAAAGTTGCCTTTGTCCGGTTTGCACCTTCAGATCCGCCATGGCACGCTCAACACTATAATCGCAATGCTTATGGTTTTCCCGTTTTATATTCCACACTAGTTAAATGACAATAGACTAAATTTCAAAATTGGGCCAATCGATTTTTCAGAGCTCGCCGGAGTTCGCCGGTGCAAAGGAAGGGGCTCGGGTGGGGACGGTGGTTGTGGGGGTGGTGGTGGGGCCTCGCCGAATGAAGAAAACTCGATGCGGGTGGGGGCAGGGGTGGCGGAGGAACACAGGCGGTGGGGGCGGTTCAGGGGAGGGCGAGGGGTCGGGGCCGGTGGTTCGGCCGGCGGCCCGTGCGGTGTTTTGTATGGGAAGAATCAGAGACGAGGAAGAAGAAGGGTTAGGAGACGTAGGATCTTCATCCAGCCGCCTGAAATGGTCGAATGACCCAAATGACAAAAGTCACGTGACTTGCATGCAGACATGCCTTTATATTCAGTACCATCATCGTAGCTGCTTAGCACTGCTCCTGAATCCATCAAGCTAAACAACGTGCCACTCATAATTCCAAACTTGTTGCTCAAATACGAATCTGATATGAGGTTGATATTACTAAAACAGATAACGTTTAATTGGTCAGCTAATATTCCTACTTTACTTTCGAAAAGCACGTGCACCACATATAGAGAGACAATAGGGAGTTGCATTCTTAATGCGCTCTGGTTCATCATGTGTGGGCACTGCGCAATGAACATTTTATTATCCAAATCTGATTGCTCTTCTTTAGCATGTTCCTCTTCCGTTCTTCTTTAATAAGTACTCTCTCCATTCCTAAATACAAGTCTTTGTATAGATTCCACCATGGACTACATATGGAGCAAAATGAGTGAATCTACACTCTAAAATGTATCTGTATACATCTGTATGTGGTCCATAGTGGAAATCTCTACAAAGACTTATATTTTGGAATGGAGGGAGTATGATAGTAGTACAATATGTTCCTTGTAGTGAAGATGAGCAGGAACATTTGCAGTGTAGAGGTCTATACGGTCGGTTGTGATGGACACTTTGAACTCTTCAGGCCTCTTTGATTCATAGGATTTTGTAAACATAGGAATAGGAATTGTAGTGGCCTGCCCACTTGAATCCTATAAGATTAGCAAGGAAATGCGGGGAGCTGTGTCGCCTTTGAGAGTTACACTGATATTAATAGTACCGCACCTTCAGTTGAAAAGAGCTGGTATCTGAAGCCTCTCAAGTCGTACCGGCAATACTAGCGCACTAGATCATTGGTGGCGCGCGTTGCCGCGCCCGTCTATTTTGACAGTAAATGATAGGTGTTTATGTATTATATACAAATAAACAACATGAAAGTTAAATTTTAATAAACTGGCATATATTGGTTAGCAACATAGGAGGTTAAATTTGACTATTTTTTCATATATACATATGGTGTATCTTATAAACTACAGGCAACTACTAATTGCAGTTTCTTGCTTGGTAGTGTAAGAAATTTCACTGCTTTGCAACCGGATATCCATCCAGACGAAGATTTGTCTGAAATATATGAAAAATAGTACGCCTAAATAATGATGAACAAATGTTGTTGCTGACAGACAGAAAAAAATTATTTGGTAATCAAATTCACAATGCGCAATTTACGGAACGACATGCTCTGAGTTAAAATTGGCTAGCAGTAGGAAATTGTACCTCAACTCAAAGGTAAATATTATTTAGGGCAAGTAAACTGAACCAAATCCCACCCATCCTTTTCACAAAATCATCAGGCACTCCATGTTTTGGTTCTTAGAAAAGGATAACTGCCTACAGTTATGATTCTTAACATGTCAACACAACATTCAATAGATGGAAAACCGTATATATTATTCACATAAAATCAGTATCCATTTGTTTATATTATTCACATATAACACCGTACAAAAATGTACATGATATTGTTATAGCATTGTCTATCCTTTCATGTGACAAGTTCTTCCAATCTATATTATATATATCATACTATGAAACAGTGAGTGGACGGTATTGTCCATTAAAAATGATTACTTTTGTCTTGGAAGAGGATAAGAACATAGATCAGTGTATTATTTATGGCTTGTTGGTGCTTACTTTCAAGTCCAATAAGGCACTGTAAGAAATGTACAAGTAGCTAACAAACCAAAAAAAATATGACCAAACCATCGATATGGATAACTCAGGACAAACAATTGAATTTAAAAAGGCGCGTCCAGCTAAACAGGTAAGAAAATACAAATTTCATAATGCATAATCTTGATGCGCAATATTACATTGTTAGGGTAGAGAACTATCATGTTACATCGGTGTGAGCTTCAAAAAAGAAGGAACAATGAAGATCTCCACAAACCTGACATCTCAACACTTCAAAGGAAAAGAAGACACCCAATACAGTGTCACAAAACCAAGGTAAGGCAGTTTCTGAATAGAAAAACAAATACAACCTAAATAATAATTTGATTTTAAATTAAAGCTTACCATGATCTTAGTCAAGAACATCAAGTTGATATAGCAGCTACTTACAAGCAGGGCGGGACTCATCCTCTAACTTTATTGTGGATGAAATAAATGCTCGTTGATAGTACTGTCGTCAACCGAAATATCTCCTGAAGGTCCCTTTTTGCCATCTTTGAGCTTTCTGTCCCCATTTTGTCCATATTCTGTATAGCTTTAAACTGACTGTTTTTACACACAAATGAGGACAACTCGTTTCGCCTGATACAACAGATCAAACCAAGTTATAACTGAATTTGTAACCATGAAAAAACATGAAGAATTAGGGGGAAGAGTGTCAGCTTGACATGAACATGGAGTCGATGCATGATGCAACAGATCAAGCTAAAAAAGGCTTTGAGAACCAATCTGTAGTATTGACCTTGCATGGTACGTAATTTGTTTTGAATGTCATAAGCAAAAAATACATACATACATGTACATGATCACTGTTCTCCTCCTCGTCCTCCTGATTTCTCCTCCTCACACACCTAGGAGAAGATATGAATGATGCAGGGCCGAAGCGTGTATGATGTCTTGGACAGCAGCGTGCCTGAGATACTCATTTAATCGGCCTGCAGCTGGCAAGCAAGCTGACGAGCTGCCCTGATCGAGCAAGGTCGCTGTTCTTCAAGGACGAGATTGGGGGAGACCTAACGATAAGGACAATAAATTTCAACTGGCTAGCCTCCGCTTCTTCCCACTTTCTGAAATCCGACCCTCTGCTCCTCATCCTCTCAACTCCTCTTCCACCAACATGGACACCAGATCGAGTAAGTGGATCAATCAAAAATAGGGGAGGCGTGGAAGGGGGAGGGACACATACCTGCTCGTCATCCTCTCATCTCCTCTTCCACCATCACGGACCTAACAATTCTGGTGAGATTTTGTGCCTTGATCAGAGGGACATGCATGACCGGAGGAAGTGGCCTCCGATGCTATCATCGCCTAACTCTGATCCGGGCGATCCGCACGAAAAAAAGGAGATAATGGTAGCGACCCGGGCGGCTCGACTTCGACAGAGATTGCGTGGAGACTCAGTCCAACCCATGGTTTCCATTTTCCATCTTCTCTCTCTAGGCGGCGACCTCACCGGCAATACAGTTAGGTTTAGCCTAGTTCGAGATCGGCAGGGTTGTGGGGGCATGGAGCGAGGCGACGAGCAGGTGTGCCAGAGAAGAGGAGGCACCGGATCAGCTTCTCTTTTTTTAGGGGAATCAGCTAGTTGGGCCGTCGTGCACAAAGCCCAATCAACCAGCGCGTTCAGATTTTTCCACCAGAATAGCGTCCCTCGACGACATTCAGCCTACTTAGCGGGAGACATTGTGGTAAGGGAGATCAAACGGTCAGGATTGGCTAGATCATAAAAACGAACGTCTCCTAATGCTAATAGCCTGAGAGGGCTGGAAGGGTGCTCAGTTTTAATATATCTAAATATATTCCAGCAAGTTCCACTTTGCTGATTTTAGTCCTAATGCTTAGGGTTTTCCCATTATATCTACACTACGATCTGCGTAGGTGCTTTGTGTCCTACTAGCAGTTGTTCACCCTTTAAAGCTATATAACACACAAATCATACGTCCTAAGGTTCTTCAAATACGAATGTGATATGATATTGACATTAGCTAACAGACACACATTTAATTGGTTAGCTAGTGCTCCCAATTGAGTTTCCAAATGCATGTGGCCACATATAGAGAGACATCATGATTCATCATGGGTGGGAAACCAACATTGTATAGAAAGAAGGGAATCTCAATAATATGCGTCCTCTTCTGTTCTTTAACATGTTCCTCTTCTATTCTTCTTTAGTAAGCATAGTATGTTCCTTGTCAGGAAGGGGAGCAGGGACACCTGCAGTCGACGGCTCTATTGGGCCGGTTCTACTAAATGATTTCGCACTTTGAGTTGGTCTGCCATAATACCCCGGAAATGGTGGGAGCCAAGCGGTCTTTGATGGACTAAACTGATAGTAACAGCTGTGCGCCTTCAGATGAATAGAGTTGGCCTGTAGGTGATCGATAGGCTGCATATTAGTAGTGGCAAAACCCTGTGTTTTCCAGCCAGTTCCGCTTTCCTGATTTATTTAGGTGGTTATGGTGTACCCCTATTATCTACACTACGATCTGCCTACTGGCTCTGCGCTCTCGTTATCATGGTTTGGCAATAAAGTTCCTATACGATATATTATGAACCTATTATCTGCCAACTATCCTTACATCTGGGGCCCCCAAAAGGGAGCCTATTTTTTGTGTAGTTGTGCCAGATTATATTAATCTACTCACCATATTACAGCACACATGGGCTCTCTCATCAGAATCCAGTGATAGCACACAAGGGTTTACAGGGGGCCTCTATTATATTACAATATCCTCTGCATTACAAAGATAATCTCACTACTATTTGTGTTTTCATGCTTTACAGATATTGTACGTAATCACAATGGATATAAGAATGCGCACATCAGAAGAATATTGTGGAACAGTTCAATTGGTAACAAACTTGGCATCAAGGGATTAAGGTCTATTGTGGATGCAATGAAACCCACATGCTCCCGACCTATAGATTCGTATTCAGAATATGATCCTAATGACTATTCTGAGCTCAAGGAGTCAAAGGCAGATGGCCTATCCTGTTCACCCAATAAGATGCATGTTCTAATTTGGCAAGGTTTTATTGGTTGCACATATCTTGCATAAGGTGTCTTGCATATCTTTTGCTTCGTTGCACCGCCATCTGCTTAGTTTACTCATGATATATGTGAAGATGCCATGCCCATCCATTACCAAGACCAATTCCATTTGTCGTCATACCATGTTTTTCCATTCAAATGTTGTTCTTGTGTTTCAGACATCCAAAAGGAAGAGGGTGATTGCAGAACCTGAAGGAGTACAAGAAAGTCCTTGAAAAAGGTGGTGCTACCAGAGAAATCACAAAGCACCCGACGTATATTGGCGATAGAACCAGCACCGCAAAACCTAGGATATCGCAACTATGTTGGTCGCTGCTTTGCTCTTGTGAGTACCTATTGTCCTATCGATGTACTTACATTCATACCTGGTGGATTATGTGACATCATTGTGCATTATAGCTTGCTTATCCACTGTTCGCTCCAAATTATCATATCTATATTAATGCTTAAATTAATGTAGAATAAACCCAATGCCTATGAAGAAATTTAGTTCTGCATTGTTCTTGTAAGTATCTGCTGCCCTTCATCACTGTACTTATATTTGTCAGCTAGTTCTTTATGTACACTTTGCAGCTTATTTTCCCTTGTCCTCCATTTTTTACACATCAGATCTACATTTACCCTTGCCAAAATATTGAATAAAACCAATGTTACTGAAGAAGTTTAGCTCCGCATTGCTCTTGTCAGTGCCTTCTGCCTATATGCTGTATTTACATTTGTACTCTGCATCTTAAGTTAAATAATCGCCAGTTGTTCCTATATTTTCACATCCATATTTACTCTTAACAAAATGTAGAATAAAGGCAATACTCTTGAAGAAGAGTGTGCGGTAAACTTCTTGAATTGCCCCCCCCCCCCCCCCCATCAATATGGACAAGGCCTTTATAGAGCATGTCTTCACTACTAATGTAAGTTTGTCCTCCTCGAGCCTTCAAACTTTGTTGTGTACATTTGGATCTCTATGAGTGCAAATGCTGTTTATTTTTGCCGTATGCATCAAATTGCTTGTTCAAAGTTTATAAAGTAGAAGTACATAAACATAAGTTTGACCTTCTCAATTTCAGTCTTTAGTTGTACAATCTAGTTCCTTATTCGTACCACGTAAATTAAACTAAACATAGCAAGTTATCTTCTTTAGCACTATGTGTATGCTTGTGTTCTTGATCTGTAATCCAGTGGTGTGGTGAGACTACCAACAATAGCACAATGTCATATCCTGCTATGTCTCAACTATGAACAATGCCTAGTTATATTAATGTTATTTAAATCGTGTCTCTTTATTTACCAATCTGAAATGGTATAAATTGATAGTACACTCACCATTCATGCTTATACGTTGTTTAGAACTACATCTATGCTTGTGTTCTTGATCTGTAATCCAGTGGTCTGGTGAAGCTGGCCGCTCCTGCACAATGCCATTTCATGCCGTCTTTACTATGAACAATGCCTATTACGTTAATGCTATTTTAAACCGTGTCTCTTTATTTCTGACAAAGAAATGAGATGAATTGACAGCGTTGATGCTTATACGTGCAAAACGTGTTATCTACCTACTTGTTTCTCTTTCAGGGTGACAACACTACTGCTAGGAAGAACTACCACAATGATAGTGAGACGAACCCATTCTTTGTCCCTCTGACACATATTCCAGATGAGAAGGCAACACATCTTGAGGGTAGGGATACAACCACGAAGTCACATCTTGATGTAGTGTCAAACTTACTTGGTGACACAAGCTCGATGAAGTCGCCGCCTAAATCTGTCTGACTTCTTGAGTCCGAAATTCAAGCAGAAATACATGCTTCCTCTCAAATCCGACTGGAACTCCAATCTCTATGCAAGATTAACAGTAAGTGCAGGACGTTTATTGATGCTATGCAGCTTAAGTTGGTGGATATGAGCGCCAAAGAGGCATAGTCTCATCAGGTTGCTAAGCTGCTTGCGCTGCAGCTCCTGGGCCGAGCTAACCTTTCTTGAACTGTGTTGAATGCTGTCGGTTATGTCTATTATTTTGTCCGCCTGTTAACTTCCACTGGTGGTGACCTTCCCAGTTTATGTAATCTGCTGTCTGGTTTCCCTTTATTATCACTGGCGGTGAACTTTGATGCCGAGGGGATGTAATATGATGTAATTTCTTTGTTGTATAATCTAGGTTTATTCTTGGTCGGTATGCTATAATTTAGGCCGGAAGGTTCAGTGGATCTCAGTGTTGTCGGTCTTTAGGCCGGCCCGTTACTCATATGGGCCAAACCGTAGGCCTATAATCATCTTGGGCCATCAGCAGGTCTAAACCTTTAGTAGTTTCCCGCCATTAACAGGCCGAGTAAAGTTCTAGCCAGCTGGGCCAGAGAATACCATCGGCTTTTAATAGGCTATAACCTAGATTGGGCTAGCGTTGAGCCGAAAAATTCACGGGCCAATACAAGCCGAAACTGCCTAAGGCCCATGTTTGGCCCAAATAGGACGAGCAGTTAACAGGCCAAAATATATCTCAGGCCTGTTTGGCCCAATAAAATTATGGGCTTTAAGCAGGCCGGTATCCACGCGGGCCATAGGCCCTAAAGTGTCACGGGCCATTATCAGATGGGCTGTAAGCAGGCCAGATTAAAGAAAAAGGAAAGTATAAAAAAACAAAAAAAACAAACTAACAAAAATAAAAAGGAAAACACCCCACTCCTGGGCCACGGCCTCGCCGACCACCAGGCCGCCCGGCCGACCCACCTAGCCCAACCGGCCGGCCCACCCCATTGCCCCTTATCCCCACCTGACCGAAACCCTAACCCACGTGCTCCCACTTCCCACCACGTCGCCACTCCCTCTCCCCTCCCGATCCGATCTGGATCAGGGATGAGAACCGCCCCCCCACTCCCCTCGCTCCTCGCCCCCTTTGCCCGATCTGGATCGAGGCACGGCGCCCCGACCCCATCACCGATCCCTGCCGCATCGACGCCGCCCCACCGATTTCGCCGGCATCGCCATGCCCCGCCCCGCGTCAGACGCCGCCGTCCTCTCCGTCACCGGTGCCACCTCGCCGAACGACCCCGACCCCGTCGCCGGACCGTCCCCGTCTTCCTCCTCAACGGCTCCAACGAGCCTCGCCACCCCAGATCCCCTGCAACGGGGGTGAGCAACGACCCCCCTCTTCTTTCCCCTCTCGTCCGGTCGCCACGGCCTCGCCGCGCCTCTCTGTCGCCCACGCTTGCGCGCAGCCCCGCCTGCTTCTGCTGCCGCCGGTAGTTCGCCCACGGCCGTCCCGCTCCGCCCATGCCCGAGCCCCGCCTAGCTGCACCTGGCCACTGTCGCTGCTGAGCGAGGCCGCCGTCGCCTCGGGCCCCTGCTTGTCATGCCCGGCCTCCCTCCTCGGTGTCCACAGCGCCACTCCGGCGTCGTCCTCACGCTCGCCGCGGCCTCCTTCCCCACGCGCACCACCGCTACTCCGCCCGGCGCCCGCCCGAGCATTGCCTCGCCTTCGCCCCACCGCTGGCATCGACCTCGCCACGCTCCTGCACCCCACGCGCCCGCCCGAGCATTGCCTCGCCTTCTTTTCCCTCTCGTCCGGTCACCACGCCCACGGCCACCTCCGGCGTTCCGGCGCCCGCGCCCTGTTCCTGCCCCTTGCCACGCCTTGCCGCGGTGGCCTCACCCCGCCGCGCCCCGGCGGCCGCCGCCCGCATGCCCGGGTCTGCCCCGTCGGGCTCATGGCGCCGCCCGCCCCGAAACCCGTTGCGCCCGTTAAACCCCCTGGGCCCTATGACAAGGGGGCCCCACCGCAGAACGATTTAAAAAAAGAGAGAATAAAAAGAATAAAAGAAATGTTAGAATAAATAAAATAATAATTAATCAATTAATTAGTTAATTGAGTTAATTAATCCTGGTTAACTAATCTGATTAAAAAATATTAGCCTAATCATTTAGTTAAACTAATTAACCCTGTTTAGTTAATTTGAGTCTATGACGAACAGGACCCTCGTGTCAGTTGACTGGTGAACGGTCAACTTTGACCGCTGACGTCATGATGACGTCATAGATGCTTTTGATTAAATTAATCTGTTAATTCCTGAAAATGATTAAATCTTTATAAAATAATATAAAATAATTCGTTACTCGGATGAAAAAACTTTGTACATGTAAGTTGCTCAAAACGATGAGACAAATCCGATTACGCAGCCCGTTCGTCCGCCACACATCCCTAGCATAGTAAACACGCAACATTCCCCCTCTGGTTCATATGTCCGAAAACGCGAAACACCGGGGATACTTTCCCGGATGTTTCCCCCCTTCGCCGGTATCACCTCCTACTGCGTTAGGGCACACCTGGCACCGTTACTTGTCATGTCATGCATTGATGTGCATCTGTTTGCATTGTATTCATTGTTTCTTCCCCCTCTTCTCTCCGGTAGACTACGAGACTGACGCCGCTGCTGGTGCCCCGCTCGACTACGTTGTTGACGACCCCTCCTTGCCAGAGCAACCAGGCGAGCCCCCCCCTTGATCACCAGATATCGCCTATTCCTTCTCTATACTGCTTGCATTAGAGTAGTGTAGCATGTTACTGCTTTCGGTTAATCCTATTCTGTTGCATAGCCTGTCTTTGCTACTACTGTTGTTACCTTTACCTGCAATCCTAAATGCTTAGTATAGGATGCTAGTATTCCATCAGTGGCCCTACATTCTTGTCCGTCTGCCATCCTATACTACCGGGCCGTGATCACTCGGGAGGTGATCACGGGTATATACTTACATATATATTATATGATACATCGTGGTGACTAAAGTCGGGTCGGCTCGTAGAGTACCCGCCAATGATTTCGATGTGTGGGCTGAAAGGACAGGTGGCTCCATCCAGGTAGTGGTGGCCTGAGTTCCCGACGGCCCCCGACTGTTACTTTGGTGGCGGAGCGACAGGGCAGGTTGAGACCACCTAGGTGAGAGGTGGGCCTGGTCCTGGTCGGCGTCCGCGGTTACTTCATAATAACACGCTTAACGAGATCTTGGTATTTGATCTGAGTTGGGCCGTTGACCTTATAAGCACTAACCGCCATGTGGGACAAGATATGGGCAACCGGCGTCGTGGTATCAGCCGAAGCTCTTTTTGACGTCAGCGACTGAGCGGCGTGCGCCGGGTTGGACCGCGTAACGCAACTTCCTTTTATTGGAGGTTGCTAGGTCTGCTCACCGGCCACGTACGCAACGTGCAGGTGTGCAATGGGCGATGGGCCCAGACCCATGCGTGCTTAGGATTTAGACCGGCGTGCTGACCTCTCTATTGAGCCTAGGAAGGGTTGCGACGTGTTGATCTCCCAAGGCCGGACATGACCCAGGAAAGTGTGCCCGGCCAGAGGGATCGAGCGTGTCGGGTAATGTGGTGCACCCCTGCAGGGAAGTTGATCTATTCGAATAGCCGTGTCCACGGTAACAGGCGACTCGGAGTTGTACCTTGACCTTATGACAACTAGAACCGGATACTTAATAAAACACACCCTTCCAAGTGCCAGATATAACCCGGTGATCGCTCTCACACAGGGCGACGAGGAGAGGATCGCCGGGTAGGATTATGCTATGCGATGATACTTGGTGAACTTACCATCTACTCTCTTCTACATGCTGCAAGATGGAGGCTGCCAGAAGCGTAGTCTTCGACAGGACTAGCTATCCCCCTCTTATTCTGGAATTCTGTAGTTCAGTCCACTGATATTTCCCTTTTGCACAGATACCCATGCATATGTAGTGTAGATCCTTGCTTGCGAGTACTTTGGATGAGTACTCACGGTTGCTTTTCTCCCTCTTTTCCCCCTTTGCATTCTTCTCGGCTGTCGCAACCAGATGGTGGAGTCCAGGAGCTAGAGATCCCGAGGATGATTCTACGTGGAGTTCGGCTTCGAGGAGTAGTTAGGAGGTCCCAGGCAGGAGGCCTTGCCTTTTCGATCGTTGCTACTTTTGTGCTAGCCTTCTTAAGGCAAACTTGTTTAACTTATGTGTGTACTCAGATATTGTTGCTTCCGCTGACTCATCTATGATCGAGCACTTGTATTCGAGCCCTTGAGGCCCCTGGCGTGTATTATGATGCTTGTATGACTTATTTTTACTTTTAGAGTTGTGTTGTGATATCTTCCCGTGAGTCCCTGATCTTGATCGTACACATTTGCGTGTATGATTAGTGTACGATTGAATCGGGGGCGTCACAAGTTGGTATCAGAGCCGACTGCCTATAGGAATCCCCCTTTCCAACTCCTTGGCCGAAGTTGAGTCTAGTCATTGCTAAACTTTTACTAACATGGCTGTGTGGCTTACGGGCCCACGTCGCCATTGGGTGGTATTAGGATCTTTTATTCCTCGTCTATACTCTGGGACTCTTATCTCTCTTCTACTCGGGTTAAATGGTTTTACTAACTCTAACTCTAGGTTCTCGTAACTACTTCCTCCCGGAGAGCCACTTGATACAGATGATCACTTGATGCACTAGAAGATTCCGAAGTTACTCTCTGATGTTCCCACGATACTTTGAGCCATCGTTTTTGCAATTCCATTCCGTCGATAAACCCCAATGGATAACCAAGTACACTTGCCATTCATACAATCATTCCTCGTTGATCTTGTTATTACAAGATACCCCAAAATTCTCTCTAATGTTCCGAAAATACTTTGTGCCTACTGCCTTGCAGTTCTTTGCCACATGAATACCCCTATGGATAATTTCTCGCACTTACCGAGTATCCACTCATCCCAAGTTGATTCATGTATGTCACCAATCTTCGAAATACCATTCGATCTTCCGAAAATCCTCAGCAGCCTATTGCTCTTGAAATTCTTGCTTGCTTACATTATGGTTAATCCCATAAGTCTAGTAATCTTATTGGCATGCTTTGTCACTATCATTTTGAGTCCGTCGATTCAATATGCTGCGGATGCTCGCAATCCTCAGGATTTATCCTGTCGGCTCAGACATCATTTTAAACATGAGCTAGTTCTCGACCAATCGGATTGCCATCGATTGTACCCCTACACCTACGCAACTTATCCATCCTTAATCAGAGCGTTTGCTTCTGATCCCTTGATCGGAAATCATAATTCTTTTGCATTTGAGCTTTGAATTAGCCAGTTGTTTCTATAGTCCGACCTCCTTGCATTATTTCTTCCTCTGGTTGAGTACCGATGCTCACATCAGATCCCTTGAGGACCACCAGATCCTTTTTTGGATTTTATCCGATAGCGTCCTTTTTATTATTCAATCACTTTGGAAGTTCTTTCTCCATTAGTAAATCCTATGCTCTGATTGACCAACCATGCTCTGCTTTCGAGCTTGTGTTATTTACTCCAGAAGTTTGTGGTATATGTTCCTAAGAGACCATGATGGGTTGAACCTATGCCTTTTCTAATCTGTGTGAACCCGGAAACTACTACGGGTCATACTCTACTGTTGTTATGTCAGATAAAATTTCAACACAACTTCGTCGAAGGCGAGAAGTGAATGAAAGGTTATGCATTAGATAAGTGCGAGTCGACCTTGAACTTTGTGTTCATGCCCATGGACATGATGTTGATCCTATCATGGAAGCTTCTTGTAATAATTACTATTTCCTTGATAAATATCATCTGGTATCTGTGAATTGATCTTTTGGAACCGTGGATCTGACCATGATTGCTCTCCTTTGATTCTATTTCTCGGACAAGTTAAAGTACTTGCCTTCTACAGAGCAATACCCAAGTCCAACCTTTATTTTGATCTGCCTTCAAGTATTACCCCCTGGTATCCCGAGGATATCAACCCATTACACTACATCTTATAAATTTATGATGAACTAGTACCTTTCCCCGTCCTAGTAACTCTACGGGTTGTGGGTTGTCGTCAACCGAGAACAGCGATTAGTGAATAGAATCAACACTATGATTCAGTACTCCTAGTACTTTGTTGTTGAGAAGTTCAATACTCCATCACGTCATTCCCAGCCTGATCGGCTACATCATTATCATGCTAATTTTAACTGTGCTACCTGGTCATTATTCCCGAAGCATAACTTTTGACGGTGAGCTAAGCTTACGTCGATTCTCCTCGTCCCATTATTTCGCCTTGAATAGCAAGCTTGATTTCGACTTTGTGTCGTACCCTTGGTTTCAGCAACCTTTCGCTTCATCATTCCTTTGACTTGATGTCATCGCCGACCGATTACATCTTCATGAAACCTCTCGACAAATGTGTCGTGCTCATCATCAACATTCTGAGCGTTTCCAGGATATCAATTGAATTCAAGATGAGAAATACCATCCTTGCCCTCGATGATTTGTGTTATCATCGACCACTTTATTGCCTTCCGTTCAACACAAACTTGTTCGTGTTTCGTGTTATACCTTGAGATCCTTGCTATCCAGCATTTGTTCTTTACCTTGGTGTATTACCATATTTTATGTCAAGAATGTAATGAGAATCTCACCACCTCTTAAGAATTCTTGATACAGGTGATACTTCTTGCCATATCTGTTCATTCCTTGGTCCCCGTGTTATTTCTAACCGGAAAACCGACAATTGAACTATGATGTGCGACTTCAAAACTTCTAGCAACTCTATTGCTTTGAAGTTAATGGTCGATAATTCATTCTTAGACCATTGGTTATCGAATCACCATTCTAACATTGATCATGCTACCTAAGCCCATATTTCGGGTGCACCTTTCAACCAACGTTTAATTGTGTATGTTTTCCTCGAGCATACCTCATTATATCATTTGATCTGACAAATGTTATCTCCTTGTTCACATAAGTGTGGAAATCCCTCTTTTTGGAAATCTCGAGGAATTGTCGCTGAGTCCATCAGCCACCCCCTCATCCTCTCCTTGGTTTAATGATGAACTCTTGTTTCGGAACTCGCTCCCATCGTTCATTTCCCGAGAATCTTACAATGTCTTCTCGACAATTTGTGTTGCACCTCTCTTCTCAGGCATCCCGAGTCTGCGGTATCCTGACGCCAATCAGATCTGGATCTCGGTCAGATATAATGGTTGGAACATATTTCCAAGAGTTATAACATTGGTCTTTGTATGACCCGGTAAGATGATGTCATGCCTAGCACACCTGGCCGGAGGACCTATTGCTATAGTTTCCTTTTCATCAAGGTTATCCATTCTTCCATGAGGAAATTGTAAGACTTATTCTACAAGTTATTCATGATGGATCCTTTGTGTTTACAAAGTTTGACCTTCACCTGTTGACCATGTCAATGCTATCTCGAAGCATGTCTATGGTAATCCAATTTTCAAAGAACATTTGAAGCCCAATGCTAAATGTTTCTTGCTCAATTGTCCAAACACCGCTGTATGGGTAATGCCATGAAATTTCTATCCCCTACCTGAAGAGTTTTCTACATTATATCTTGTCATGGATGTCATGCTCTGCTTGTCCCTGGGAAGGATATACCCTTGAAATATGTGTTTAAACACATATTCCTTTCCATTGTTCTGTTTAATCTGATAATCATATTTTCCTTTCCATTGGTTGGTTTAACGTTACTTGTGATCTATAGATCTAAGCAGTAATTTTCTCCTGCTTATGTAAACACCTCGGTGTACAATTCTGTCGGCAAGACCCTGTTACCATTGTTGATGACATTCCGGTAACCACCGATGGACGAGAACTTTGCCTACTGGTCCGCCTCGTTCAACGAGCAGGAAAATGGTTCTCTTCGTCCCTCGCCCTTGGTACCGATGTTGTTGCCGACATAACTGACAGACTATCCTCTGACATGCTACTACCTCTTGAGCACTGCGTTGGTTTTCCCTTGAAGAGGAAAGGGTGATGCAGTAAAGTAGCATAAGTATTTCCCTCGGTTTTTGAGAACCAAGGTATCAATCCAGTAGGAGGCCACACTCAAGTCCCATGCACCTACAAAAACAAATAAGAACCTTGCAACCAACGCGATAAAGGGGTTGTCAATCCCTTCACGGCCACTTGCAAAAGTGAGATCTGATAGAGATGATAAGATAATATTTTTGGTATTTTTATGATAAATATTAAAAGTAAAGAAAGCAAAATAAATGGTGCCAGAAATTGCTAGTTGTTGGGAGATTAATATGATGGAAGATAGACCCGCGGGCCATAGGTTTCACTAGTGGCTTCACTCAAGATAGCATAAGTATTACGGTGGGTGAACAAATTACTGTCGAACAATTGATAGAATTGAGCACAGTTATGAGAATATCTAGGTATGATCATGTATATAGGCATCACGTCCGTGACAAGTAGACCGACTCCTGCCTGCATCTACTACTATTACTCCACACATTGACCGCTATCCAGCATGCATCTAGAGTATTAAGTTCATAAGAACGGAGTAACGCTTTAAGCAAGATGACATGATGTAGAGGGATAAACTCATGCAATATGATATAAACCCCATCTTTTTATCCTCGATGGCAACAATACAATACGTGCCATTTCCCCTACTGTCACTGGGATCGAGCACAACAAGATTGAACCCAAAGCTAAGCACTTCTCCCATTGCAAGAAAGATCAATCTAGTAGGCCAAACCAAACTGATGATTCAAAGAGACTTGCAAAGATGACCAATCATACATAAAAGAATTCAGAGAAGATTAAAATATTGTTCATAGATAATCTTGATCGTAAACCCACAATTCATCATATCTCGATAAACACACCGCAAAAGAAGATTACATTGAATAGATCTCCAAGAGAATCGAGGAGAACTTTGTTTTGAGATCCAAAGAGAGAGAAGAAGCCATCTAGCTAATAACTATGGACCCGAAGGTCTAAGGTAAACTACTCACACATCATCAGATAGGCTATGGTGTTGATGTAGAAGCCCTCGGTGATTGATGCCCCCTCCGGCAGGACGCCGGAAAAGGCCCCAAGATGGGATCTCACGGGTACAGAAGGTTGCGGCGGTGGAATTAGATTTTCGTGGTGCTCTTCGATGGTTTGGGGGTACGTAGGTATATATAGGTGGAAGAAGTAGGTCGGTGGAGCCACGAGGGGCCCACGAGGGTGGAGGGCGCGCCTAGGGGGTAGACGCGCCCCCTGCCTCGTGGCCTCCTCGTCGGTTGCTTGACGTCCACTCCAAGTCCTCTGGATCACGTTTGTTCCAAAAATCACGTTCCCGAAGTTTTCATTCCGTTTGGACTCCGATTGATATTCTTTTTCTGCGAAACACTGAAATAGGCAAAAAAACAGCAATTTGGGCTGGGCCTACGGTTAGTAGGTTAGTCCCAAAAATATTATAAAAGTGCATAAATAAGCCCATTAAGCATCCAAAACAGAATATATAATAGCATGGAACAATCAAAAATTATAGATACGTTGGAGACGTATCAAGCATCCCCAAGCTTAATTCCTGCTCGTCCTCGAGTAGGTAAATGATAAAAATAGAATTTTTGATGTGGAATGCTAGCTAGCATATTCCTTAATGTAATTTTCTCTATTGTGGCATGAATGTTCAGATCCGAAAGATTCAAGATAAAATTTTAATATTGACATGAAAATAATAATACTTCAAGCATACTAACAAAGCATTCATGTCTTCTCAAAATAACATGGCCAAAGAAAGTTATCCCTACAAAATCATATAGTCTGGCTATGCTCTATCTTCACCACACAAAGTATTTAAATCATGCACAACCCCGATGACAAGCCAAGCAATTGTTTCATACTTTTGATGTTCTCAAACTTTTCAATCTTCACGCAATACATGAGCGTGAGCCATGGATATAGCACTATAGGTGGAATAGAATGGTGGTTGTGGAGAAGAAAAAAGGAGAAGATAGTCTCACATCAACTAGGCGTATCAACGGGCTATGGAGATGCCCATTAATAGATATCAATGTGAGTGAGTAGGGATTGCCATGCAACGGATGCACTAGAGATATAAGTGTATGAAAGCTCAAGAAAGAAACTAAGTGGGTGTGCATCCAACTTGCTTGCTCACGAAGACCTAGGGCAATTTGAGGAAGCCCATCATTGGTGTTATTTTGAAGCACAAGTGTTGTAAAAGGATAGTAACATTGTCCCTTCTCTCTTTTTCTCTCATTTTTTGGGCCTTTTCTCTTCTTCTTTTTCATGGCCTCTTTTTTTTTCTTTTTTTTCTTATTTTCTTATTTTTCGTCCGGAGTCTCATCCCGACTTGTGGGGGAATCATAGTCTCCATCATCATTTCCTCACTTGGGACAATGCTCTAATAATGATGATCATCACACTTTTATTTACTTACAACTCAAGAATTACAACTCAATACTTAGAACAAAATATGACTCTATGTGAATGCCTCCGGCGGGGTACAATGAATCAAGAGTGACATGTATGAAAGAATTATGAAGGTGGCTTTGCCACAAATACGATGTCAACTACATGATCATGCAAAGCAATATGACAATGATGGAGCGTGTCATAGTAAACGGAACGGTGGTAAGTTGCATGGAAATATATCTCGGAATGGCTATGGAAATGCCATGATAGGTAGGTATGGTGGCTGTATTGAGGAAGGTAATGGTGGGTGTATGATACCGGCGAAAGGTGCACGGTATTAGAGAGGCTAGCAATGGTGGAAGGGTGAGAGTGCGTATAATCCATGGACTCAACATTAGTCATAAAGAACTCACATACTTATTGCAAAAATCTATTAGTTATCAAAATGAAGTATTACGCGCATGCTCCTAGGGGGATAGATTGGTAGGAAAAGACCATCGCTCGTCCCCGACCGCCACTCATAAGGAAGACAATCAATAAATAAATCATGCTCCGACTTCATCACATAACGGTTCACCATACGTGCATGCTACGGGAATCACAAACTTTAACACAAGTATTTCTCAAATTCACAACTACTCAAGTAGCATGACTCTAATATCACCATCTTCATATCTCAAAACAATTACCAAGTATCAAACTTCTCATAATATTCAATGCACTCTATATGATAGTTTTTATTACAACTATCTTGGATGCTCATAACTTTAGGACTAAAATTTTAACCAAAGCAAACTACCATGCTATTCTAAAAGACTCTAAAAATAATTTAAGTGAAGCATGAGAGATCAATAATTTCTATAAAATAAAACCACCGCCGTGCTCTCAAAGATATAAGTGAAGCACTAGAGCAAAAACTATATAGCTCAAAAGATATAAGTGAAGCACATAGAGTATTCTAACAAATTCCGAATCATGTGTGTCTCTCTCAAAAGGTGTGTACGGCAAGGATGATTGTGATAAACTAAAAAGCAAAGACTCAAATCATACAAGACGCTCCAAGCAAAACACATATCATGTGGGGAATAAAAATATAGCCCCAAGTAAAGTTACCGATAGACGAAGACGAAAGAGGGGATGCCTTCCGGGGCATCCCCAAGCTTAGGCTTTTGGTTGTCCTTGTATTTTACCTTGGGGTGCCCTGGGAATCGCCAATCTTAGGCTCTTGGCAATCCTTGTTCCATAATCCATCAAATCTTTACCCAAAACTTGAAAACTTCACAACACAAAACTTAACAGAAAATCTCGTGAGCTCCGTTAGCGAAAGAAAAGAAAACACCACTTCAAGGTACTGTAATGAACTCATTATTTATTTATATTGGTGTTAAGACTACTGTATTCCAACTTATCTATGGTTTATAAGCTCTTTTACTAGCCATAGACTCATCAAAATAAGCAAACAACACGCGAAAAACAGAATCTGTCAAAAAACAGAACAGTCTGTAGTAATCTGTAACTAACGCAAACTTCTGGAACTCCGAAATATCTACCAAAATAGGACCACCTAGATAATTTGTTTATTGATCTACTGCAATTGGAATTAGTATTTTATCACGTTCTGGTGATTTTAAACAATTGTTTTCGTGAACATAAAGTTTCTGGAATTTTCAGCAAGATCAAATAACTATCATCCAAGAAGATCCTATAGGTTTAACTTGGCACAAACACTAATTAAAACATAAAAACAAATCTAACCAGAGGCTAGATGGATTATTTATTACCAAACAGGAGCAAAAAGCAAAAAGCTAAAATAGAAATTGGGTTGCCTCCCAACAAGCGCTATCATTTAACGCCCCTAGCTAGGCATAAAAGCAAGGATAGATCTAAGTATTGCCATCTTTGGTAGGCAATCCATAAGTGGCTCTCATAATAGATTAATATGGTAATTTAATTTTCTTTCTAGGGAATTGTTCCATGCCTTTCCTTAACGGAAATTGGAATATAATATTCCCTTCCTTCATATCAATAATTGCACCAATCGTTCTAAGGAAAGGTCTATCAAGAATAATAAGACATGAAGGATTGCAATCTATATCAAGAACAATGAAATCTACGGGCACATAGTTCATATTTGCAACTATAAGAACATCATTAATTCTTCCCATAGGTTTCTTAATGGTAGAATCTGCAAGATGCAAGTTTAAAGAACAATCATTAAAATCACGGAAACCTAGCAAATCACACAAAGTTTTTGGAATCGTGGAAACACTAGCACCCAAATCACACAAAGCATAGCATTCATGATCTTTAATTTTAATTTTAATAGTAGGTTCCCACTCATCATAAAGTTTTATAGGGATAGAACCTTCCAATTCAAGCTTTTCTTCATAAGATTGCATTAAAGCATCAACAATATGTTTAGTAAAGCATTTATTTTGACTATAAGCATGAGGAGAATTTAGCACGGATTGCAACAAGGAAATACAATCTATCAAAGAGAAATTATCATAATTAAATTCCTTGAAATCCAAGATAGTGGGTTCATTGCTATGTAAAGTTTTAACCTCTTCAATCCCACTTTTATCAATTTTTGCATCAAGATCTAAAAACTCCGAATTTTTGGGACGCCTTCTAACTAAAGTTGACTCATCTCCAGTCCCATCATTATCAAGATTCATATTGCAAAACAAAGATTTAATAGGGGACACATCAATAACTTTTAGATCTTCATATTTATTCTCATAAAAACTTGAAGAACACGCCTTCACAAAGCAATCTTTCTTAGCACGCATCCTAGCGGTTCTTTCTTTGCACTCATCAATGGAAATTCTCATAGCTTTGACAGACTCATTGATATCATGCTTAGGTGGAATAGATCTAAGCTTCAAAGAATCAACATCAAGAGAAATTCTATCCACGTTCCTAGCCAATTCATCAACTTGCAATTTTTTTCTTCAAGCAAAGCATTGAAATTCTTTTGTGAATTCATAAACTCTTTAACACTAGTCTAAAATTCAGAGGGCATTTTATTAAAATTTCCATAAGAGTTTTTTTAGGAATTACCATAATTATTAGAGGAATTACTAGGATACGGCCTAGGATTAAAATTTCCTCTATAAGCATTGTTACCAAAATTATTCCTACCAACAAAATTCACATCCATAGATTCATTATTATTCTCAATCAAAGTACACAAAGACATATCATTAGGATCAGAAGAAACACTTTTATTAGCAAACAATTTCATAAGTTCATCCATCTTTCCACTCAAAACATTGATTTCTTCTATCGCATGCACCTTTTTACTAGTAGATCTTTCAGTGTGCCATTGAGAATAATTAACCATAATATTATGTAGGAGTTTAGTAGCTTCTCCTAAAGTGATTTCCATAAAAGTGCCTCCCGCGGCCGAATCTAAAAGAAAACTATTGGCTAGGGCTTTTCTAGTTATAGCTTCTATAGTGAGTGGCCCTTCCGCTTTGATCTAGTAGCACGGGCACACATACGCGTGCAGGATTAGACCGCGAGTGGTGCGTGCAGTCTAATCCCGCACGCGTATGTGTGCGCGTTCTATTTCTAGAAGCAAAATTCAATCCGGCATAAAAATTTTGTATAATCATCCATAAATTCCAACCATGTGTAGGGCAATTACGTATCATTAATTTCATTCTCTCCCAAGCTTGTGCAACGTGTTCATGATCAAGTTGCTTAAAATTCATAATATCGTTTCTAAGAGAGATGACCTTAGCGGGAGGAAAATACTTAGAGATAAAAGCATCTTTGCTCTTATTCCAAGAATCAATATTATTTTTAGGCAAAGACGAAAACCAAGTTTTAGCACGATCTCTAAGAGAAAAAGGAAATAGCTTCAATTTGACAATATCATTATCCACATCTTTCTTCTTTTGCATATCACACAAATCAACAAAGCTATTTAGATGGGTAGCGGCATCTTCACTAGGAAGGCCGGCGAATTGATCTTTCATGACAAGATTCAGCAAAGCAGCATTAATTTCACAAGATTCAGCATCGGTAAGAGGAGAAATCGGAGTGCTAAGAAAATCATTGTTGTTGGTATTGGCAAAGTCACACAATTTTGTATTATCTTGAGCCATCGTGACAAGCAAGCAATCCAACACACGAGCAAAAAAGAAGCAGGCGAAAAAGAGGCGAACGGAAAAGAGGGCGAATAAAACGGCAAGGGTGAAGTGGGGGAGAGGAAAACGAGAGGCAAATGGAAAATAATGTAATGCGAGGGATAAGAGTTTCTGATGGGTACTTGGTATGTCTTGACTTGTGCGTAGACTCCCCGGCAACGGCGCCATAAATCCTTCTTGCTACCTCTTGAGCACTGCGTTGGTTTTCCTTGAAGAGGAAAGGGTGATGGAGTAAAGTAGCGTAAGTATTTCCCTCAGTTTTTGAGAAACAAGATATCAATCTAGTAGGAGACCACGCTCAAGTCCCACGCACCTACACAAACAAATAAGAACCTTGCAACCAACACGATAAAGGTTTGTTGTCAATCCCTTCACGGCCACTTGCAAAAGTGAGATCTGATAGAGATTATAAGATAATATTTTTGGTATTTTTATGATAAAAACTAAAAGTAAAGAAAGCAAAATAAACGGCGCCAGAAATAGCTTGTTGACGGGAGATTAATATGATGGAAAATAGACCCAGGGGCCATAGGTTTCACTAGTGGCTTCTCTCAAGATAGCATAAGTATTACGATGGGTAAACAAATTACTGTCGAGCAATTGATAGAATTGAGCGTAGTTATGAGAATATCTAGGTATGATCATGTATATAGGAATCACGTCCGTGATAAGTAGATCGACTCCTGCCTGCATCTACTACTATTACTCCACACATCGGCCGCTATCCAGCATGCATCTAGAGTATTAAGTTCATAAGAACGGAGTAACGCTTTAAGCAAGATGACATGATGTAGAGGGATAAACTCATGCAATATGATATAAACCCCATCTTTTTATCCTCGACGGTGACAATACAATACGTGTCATTTCCCCTACTGTCACTGGGATCGAGCACCGCAAGATTGAACCCAAAGCTAAGCACTTCTCCCATTGCAAGAAAGATCAATCTAGTAGGCCAAACCAAACTGCTAATTCGAAGAGACTTTCAAAGATAACCAATCATACATAAAAGAATTCAGAGAAGATTCAAATATTGTTCATAGATAATCTTGATCATAAACCCACAATTCATCGGATCTCGACAAACACACCGCAAAAGAAGATTACATCGAATAGATATCCAAGAGAATCAAGGAGAACTTTGTATTGAGATCCAAAGAGAGAGAAGAAGCCATCTAGCTAATAACTATGGACCCGAAGGTCTGAGGTAAACTACTCACACATCATCGGAGAGGCTATGGTGTTGATGTAGAAGCCCTCCGTGATCGATGCCCCCTCCGGCAGGACGCCGGAAAAGGCCCCAAGATGGGATCTCACGGGTAGAGAAGGTTGCAGCGGTGGAATTAAGTTTTCATGGTGCTCTTCGATGGTTTGGGGGTACGTAGGTATATATAGGAGGAAGAAGTAGGTCGGTGGAGCCACGAGGGGCCCACGAGGGTGGAGGGCGCTCCCATGGGGGGTAGGCGCGCCCCCTGCCTCGTGGCCTCCTCGTCGGTTGCTTAACGTCCAGTCCAAGTCCTCTGGATCACGTTTGTTCCAAAAATCACGTTCCCGAAGGTTTCATTCCGTTTGGACTCCGTTTGATATTCTTTTTCTACGAAACATTGAAATAGGCAAAAAAACAGCAATTTGGGTTGGGCCTCCGGTTAATAGGTTAGTCCCAAAAATAATATAAAAGTGTACAAACAAGCCCATTAAACATCCAAAACAGAATATATAATATCATGGAACAATCAAAAATTATAGATATGTTGGAGACGTATCACATGCCTTGCCATCATGACCATGGAAGCTGTCAACACCTTTCTACTTTTAACCCACATGGTGGGCCCATAACCCATAGTTCCATAGGATCGAAACCTGACTCTCCTGTACCCCCCCTTTTCCCAAAGTCAATACTCACGCTTGGCTTCGTGTGTAATTCACGAGCCACCTTCCTAGTGATCTATTCCGGTATCAGATGCAATACTTAATCTTGATGCTTTGAACCCCTTTCACACTCTTTTTCAGGCATCGAATGATTGTCTATCCGCTTGGAACTCCTTGTTGTACCTTCTTACTTTGCTCTCGGTATATTCTGAAGTTTCAATTCGAGAGTTGCTTTCCGCCACCTTCCCCGATGTTATCGGCCAGATAGTCAACCTTGCAGAGGTCCGTTCTCCTAGAATACCCACCCGTTATTCTTTCGTAAGTACGATGGAGTTCCTGAAGAAAGGATGCCGACGTCATCATGATGACTTGAAGCAGTGAAATGAAGACATCAACGTAATGGATCGACCTCTTCAAAAAGAGCAACCATGATCGAGAAGATCCGTTAGAATTTCGTGACTAGAACTTTTCCTCTTACTTCACCTCTTAAATCTTGGGACGAGATTTCTTGTAGTGGAGGAGAATTGTGATGCCTGGATAATCAAGCTACAGTAACCTCTGCTAATGACGCCACGTCACCTCCGTTACTGTCGCTAATCTCGCATTAGTTCAAAATGATTCGAATTCAAATTTGAATTTTTGGCAAACAACCAAAGTTTCAAACATTAAAAGAAAAATGTTCGGAATGTGACTTAGTTAAGTTTACTAAATTAGGTACAACCTATGTATTTTTACAAAACTAAAATGTTAGGTAAATAAAGAGAAAACAGAAAAGAAAATAAAGAAAAAGGAAAGTATAAAAAAACAGAAAAACAAACTAACAAAAATAAAAAGGAAAACACCCCCCCTCCCGGGCCACGGCCTAGCCGGCCACCAGGCCGCCCGGCCGACCCACCTAGCCCAACCGGCCGGCCCACCCCATTGCCCCTTATCCCTAACTGACCAAAACCCTAACCCACGCGCTCCCACTTCCCCACACGTCGCCACTCCCTCTCCCCCTCCCGATCCGATCTGGATCGGGGATGAGAACCCCCCCCACTCTCGTCGCTTCTCGCCCCCTTTGCCCGATCTGGATCGAGGCACGGCGCCCCGACCCCGTCGCCGATCCCTGCCGCCTCGACGCCGCCCCACCGACTTCGCCGGCATCGCCACGCCCCGCCCCGCGTCGGACGCCACCGTCCTCTCCGTCGCCAGTGCCACCTCACCGAACGACCCCGACCCCGTCGCCGGACCGTCCCCATCTTCCTCCTAAACGGCTCCAACGAGCCTTGCCGCCCCAGATCCCCTGCAATGGGGGTGAGCAACGACCCCCCCCCTCTTCTTTCCCCTCTCGTCCGGTCGCCACGGCCTTGCCGCGCCTCTCTGTCGCCTGCGCTTGCGCGCAGCCCCTCCTGCTGCTGCTGCCGCCGGCAGTTCGCCCACGACCGTCCCGCTCCGCCCATGCTTGAACCTCGCCTAGCTGCACCTCGCCACTGTCGCTGCCGAGCGAGGCCGCCGTCGCCTCGGGCCCCTGCTCGCCGTGCCCGGCCTCCCTTGTCGGCGTCCACAGCGCCGCTCCGGCGTCGTCCTCATGCTCGCCGCGGCCTCCTTCCCCACGCGCACCGCCGCTGCTCCGCCCGGCGCCCGCCCGAGCATTGCCTTGCCTTCGCCCCACCGCCGGCGTCGACCTCGCCCCGCTCCTGCACCTCACGCGCCGGTGACGCCGCCACACACACGGCCACCTCCGGCGCTCCGGCGCCCGCGCCCTGTTCCTGCCCCTTGCCCCGCCCTGCCGTGGTGGCCTCACCCCGCCGCGCCCCGGCGGCCGTCGCCCGCATGCCCGGGTCTGCCCCGTCGGGCCCATGGCGCTGCCCGCCCCATAACCCGTTGCGCCCGTTAAACCCCCTGGGCCCTATGACAAGGGGCCCCACCCCAGAACATTTTAAAAAAAGAGAATAAAAAGAATAAAAGAAATGTTAGAATAAATAAAATAATAATTAATCAATTAATTAGTTAATTAAGTTAATTAATCATGGTTAACTAATCTAATTAAAAAATATTAGCCTAATCATTTAGTTAAACTAATTAACCCTGTTTAGTTAATTTTAGTCTATGACGAACAGGACCCACGCGTCAGTTGACTGGTCAACGGTCAACTTTGACCGCTGACATCATGATGACGTCATAGATGCTTTTGATTAAATTAATCTGTTAATTCCTGAAAATGATTAAATCTTTATAAATTAATATAAAATAATCCATTACTCGGATGAAAAAACTTTGTACATGTAAGTTGCTCAGAACGACGAGACGAATCCGATTACGCAGCCCGTTCGTCCGCCACACATCCCTAGCATAGTAAACACACAACTTTCCCCCTCCGGTTCATATGTCCGAAAACGCGAAACACCGGGGATACTTTCCCGGATGTTTCCCCCCTTCGCCGATATCACCTCCTACTGCGTTAGGGCACACCTAGCATCGTTACTTGTCATGTTATGCATTGGTGTGCATCTGTTTGCATTGTATTCATTATTTCTTCCCCCTCTTCTCTCCGGTGGACTACGAGACTGACGTCGCTGCTGGTGCCCCGATCGACTACATTGTTGACCACCCCTCCTTGCCAGAGCAACCAGGCAAGCCCCCCCCCTTGATCACCAGATATCGCCTATTCCTTCTCTTTACAGCTTGCATTATAGTAGTGTAGCATGTTACTGCTTTCGGTTAATCCTATTCTGTTGCATAGCCTGTCTTTGCTACTACTGTTGTTACCTTTACCTACAATCCTAAATGCTTAGTATAGGATGCTAGTATTCCATCAGTGGCCCTACATTCTTGTCCGTCTGCCATGCTATACTACCAGGCCGTGATCACTCGGGAGGTGATCACGGGTATATACTTACATACATATTATATGATACATTGTGGTGACTAAAGTCGGGTCGGCTCGTAGAGTACCCGCCAATGATTCCGATGTGGGGCTGAAAGGACAGGTGGCTCCATCCAGGTAGTGGTGGGCCTGAGTTCCCGACGGCCCTCGACTGTTACTTTGGTGGCGGAGCGACAGGGCAGGTTGAGACCACCTAGGTGAGAGGTGGGCCTGGTCCTGGTCGGCATCCGCGGTTACTTCATAAGAACACGCTTAACGAGATCTTGGTATTTGATCTGAGTTGGGTCGTTGACCTTATATGCACTAACCGCCACGTGGGACAAGATATGGGCAACCGGCGTCGTGGTATCAGTCGAAGCTCTTTTTGATGTCAGCAACTGAGTGGCGCGCGCCGAGTTGGACCGCGTAATGCAACTTCCTTTGTAATGGAGGTTGCTAGGTTCACCGGCCGCGTATGCAACGTGCAGGTGTGCAATGGGCGATGGGCCCAGACCCCTGCGCGCTTAGGATTTAGACCGGCATGCTGACCTCTCTGTTGAGCCTAGGTAGGGCTATGACCTGTTGATCTCCCGAGGCCGGACATGACCCAGGAAAGTGTGCCCGGCCAGAGGGATCGAGCGTGTCGGGTAATGTGGTGCACCCCTGCAGGGAAGTTGATCTATTCGAATAGCCGTGTCCACGGTAACAGGCGACCCGGAGTTGTACCTTGACCTTATGACAACTAGAACCGGATACTTAATAAAACACACCCTTCCAAGTGCCAGATATAACCCGGTGATCGCTCTCACACAGGGCGACGAGGAGAGGATCGCCGGGTAGGATTATGCTATGCGATGATACTTGGTGAACTTACCATCTACTCTGTTCTACATGCTGCAAGATGGAGGCTGCCAGAAGCGTAGTCTTCGACAGGACTAGCTATCCCCCTCTTATTCTGGCATTCTGCAGTTCAGTCCATCGATATTGCCCCTTTATACAGATACCCATGCATATGTAGTGTAGATCCTTGCTTGCGAGTACTTTGGATGAGTACTCACGGTTGCTTTTCTCCCTCTTTTCCCCCTTTGCATTCTTCTCGGTTGTCACAACCAGATGGTGGAGTCGAGGAGCTAGAGATCCCGAGGATGATTCTACGTGGAGTTTGGCTTTGAGGAGTAGTTAGGAGGTCCCAGGTAGGAGGCCTTGCCTTTTCGATCGTTGCTACTTTTGTGCTAGCCTTCTTATGGCAAACTTGTTTAACTTATGTGTGTACTCAGATATTGTTGCTTCCGCTGACTCGTCTATGATCGAGCACTTGTATTCGAGCCCTCGAGGCCCCTGGCTTGTATTATGATGCTTGTATGACTTATTTTTACTTTTAGAGTTGTGTTGTGATATCTTCCCGTGAGTCCCTGATCTTGGTCGTACACATTTGTGTGTATGATTAGTGTATGATTGAATGGGGGCATCACATTTTGTGTGCTCGTACCGCTCATGAAATGGTAGGTGGTGGCTGATATGTTTCCATGCTAGATGTGTTATTCTCAAGATGAGTGTTTATTCACTTGTCATTGCACGAGAGTACAACAAAGGTATTAGGGATGCCCAGTCCCGAAATGAAAATGAATTTACTTTATGTTTTCAAATAATAAATTCCTTGGAAAGGGTTGGTATGGATGGCACCCATGGATTCGGTTAGCCGTGGAATGTGAAAGTATAGTGGAAACATTAATAAACTTTATATTCTATTTGGGAACCGCCTATGATATATCTAGCATGGAAAGTATTGGGAACTACTCGATCGTTCTCGTTGACAGGAAAAGCATGCCACCCAAAATGTTTTTATCTCTATCTTTTTCGCTTTGAGCTCTGGCACCTCTACAAATCCCTACTTCCCTCTGCGAAGGGCCTTTCTGTTTACTTTATGCAATTTTAATTTTTATTTGAGTCTCCATCTTCTCTTATAAAGCACCAACTAAGGGGCACTATGATCGTACTTGAGCATTGGATGTAGCTAATATGTGAGTGTGTTTCATGAATGGATCAATGATTGAGCATAATGGGCCAGGGATAACTTGCTTTAGTGTTGATATTTTGAAAGACATGGTTGCTTGTTGATATGCTTGAGTATTGAAATCTTCATGTCAAAACTAGACTATTGCTTTGAATCATATAAAAGTCCAAATGTCCATGCTACAAAGAAAAGAATATGCGATGAACATGTTAGGCAGCATTCCACATCAAATAATCTATTTTTATCATTTACCTACTCGAGGACGAGCAGGAATTAAGCTTGGGGATGCTGATACGTCTCCAACGTATCTATAATTTTTATTGTTCCATGTTGTTATATTATCATTCTTGAATGTTTTACAATCATTTTGAAGCAACTTTATATCATTTTTTGGGACTAACCTATTGACATAGTGCCCAGTGCGAGTTGCTGGTTTTGCTTGTTTTTTACTTCGCAAAAAATCAATACCAAATAGAGTCCAAATGCAGCAAAACTTTTTGGAGAATTTTTCTAGGCCAGAAGACACAAGATAGGCCAAAGAAGTACCAAAGGGGTGCCCCGAGGGGAGCACAACCCACCGGGGCGCGCCTGTGGGCCCAGGCCCGCCCTGGTGGGTTGTGCCCACCTTGGTGGCTTCCCACACCGCCTCTTTACTCTATAAATACCCAATATTCGAGAAACCCTAGGGGAGTCGACGAAAATCAATTCCAGCCACCATCCAATCTAGACACCATCACGGAGGGGTTCATCATCCTCATTGGTGCCTCTCCGATGATGCGTGAGTAGTTCATTGTAGACCTACGGGTCCGTAGTTAGTAGCTAGATGGCTTCCTCTCTCTCTTTTGATTCTCAATACAAGGGTCTCTTGGAGATCTATTTGATGTAACTCTTTTTTGCGGTGTGTTTGTTGGGATCCGATAAACTTTGAGTTTATGATCAGATCTATGTTTTCATCCATGAAAGTTATTTGAGTCTTTTGATCTCTTATATGCATGATTACTTATAGCCTCGTATTTATTCTTTGAATCTTTGCTTTAGTTAGGCCGACTAGATCGATTTTTCTTGCCATGGGAAGAGGTGCTTTGTGATGGGTTCGATCTTACGGTGCTTGATCCCAGTGATAGAAGGTCAAACGACACGTATGTATCATTGCTATTAAGGATAACAAGATGGGGTCTATTACTATATGAGTAGATCTTGTCTACATCATGTCATCGTCCTTATTGCATTACTACATGAACTTAATACACTAGATGCATGCTGGATAGCGGTCGATGTGTGGAGTAATAGTAGTAGATGCAGACAGGAGTCAGTCTACTAATCTTGGACATGATGCCTATCTAATGATCATTTCCTGGATATCATCATGATTATTTGAAGTTCTATCAATTGCCCAACAGTAATTTATTTACCCACCGTGTGCTATTTTTCTTGAGAGAAGCCACTAGTGAAATCTATGGCCCCCGGGTCTCTTCTTATCATATTTGCCTTCGAGATCTATATTTATTTACTTTTAATTTTAGATATATTAATCCAAAAACTCAAAAATACCTTGCTGCAATTTTTATTTATTTATTTTATCTCACGTTCGCGTGAGATCTATTTATCCAATCTACTACAATTTTTACCTATCTTTTACCCGGGAGGGATTGACAACCCCTCTTTTACGTCGGGTTGCAAGTATTTGTTCTTTGTGTGCAGGTGCTGTTCATGTAGTGTTGCGTGGTTCTCCTACTGGTTCAATAACCTTGGTCTCATCACTGAGGGAAATACCTGCCATAGTTGTGCTACATCATCCCTTCCTCTTTGGGGAAATACCGACGTAGTTCAAGCCGCATCAGGTTCCTTTGGGGAACCTCCTCGGAAGCCTCAGACTCCTCGCCAGAGTCCGAGTTGTCATCGGACAGGGCCACCTTGGCCTTGCATTGCCTCTTTGGGGCAGGAGGAGGCTGATCCTCCTCGGCGTCATCTGACGCCGCCCTCTTCCTTGTTCGGGAGGAGTCGCTCTCCTCCCCGTCCTCTCCTTGCTCTCCATCATGAGCGGAGGGGGCTTGGGTTTCTCCGGACTTAGTGTCTGGGGGTTCTCTAGGGCGGAGGCCTTCTCGAGCCTCCCTCCTCTCGCCTTTCTTCTTCTCCTTCTTCTCCGGCGCCTTATACGGTGCCACGACCAACATTTCTGTTAGCAAGGCCACCTGGGGCCCTCTAGCAGTGGGACTATCTATCTGCACGGCTTTCTTCAGCTAGCTCTGTGCGGGGAAGAAGGAAGGAATAAGTACTTTGTCAAAAAGGAGTAGCCAAATACAATGATATAACTTGTCGTATCTCGCGAGGGGGGGTGGAGGCATCAAGACCAATATCCTCCGTCTTGGCCGGCCACTCCTTGTGCAGCTTGAAAAGGACCTTCAACAATTTATCGTGGGAGGTGCGGTAGAAGAGAAGCACGGTGTCAGGGTCTTCGGGCTTGTAGGACCACATGGGGACAACCCGGTCCTGGCAGGGCAGGAGTCACCGGCGAAGCATGATCTGAATCACATTTGGTAATTTGACCTTCTTCTCCATCATCTTGGATATCCGGCTTTGGAGCACCTCCACCTCTGTGGTCGACCTCTAGTCAAGGAATTTTCTGGTCCAGGAGACTAGCCTTGTGGGGGCGGCGGATCTGAAAGCAGAAATCTCCGCCCAAGCCGTGCCTCGCGGTTCCATAATGTAAACCTATTCTTTCTGCCAGATCTTGACGGTCCCTGTGAAAGTGACGTCCGGCCACGCCACTCGGGGGAGTTTGCTGACCACCCCCCCCCCAAGTCTGCTTGTTGGCCGTCGGCGATCTTGGGCTTGATGTTGAAGACGAGCCACAAGTCGAAGTGTGGCCGGACCCGCAGAAAGGCCTCATAGATGATGGTGAGGGCCGAGATGTGAAAGAAGGAGTTCGGGGCGAGATCATGAAAATCCAGCCCGTAGAAGAATATCAGCCCCCTAACAGAGGGGTGGAGAGGGAAACCTAGTCCCCAGATGAAGTGGGGGAGAAACACCACTCTCTCGCTTAACCTCGGTGTGGGGACGACCTGGCCCTCTTCTGGGACACGATGGGCGGCGTTGGTCGACAAGTAGCCGGTGATCCTCAGCTCCAAGATGGTGTCTTCGGTGACACTGGAGGCCTCCCACTTGCCCTTGGAGCCTGATCCGGCCATGGTTGATCGAGGGGATGGCCGGAAGGGTCTCTGGAAAGACAGATGGACCTGGGCGCTGGACCTCGGAGGTTGGAAGGCGATGGCAAGGGGGGAAATGAGAGCGTGCGGTGAAAATGGTGGTTGTTCCCTTTTTATATGTTGTCGTAATACCAAGAGCCCTTTGACTGTGCCACAGACCTCGCGTCTTCCCGATATAATCATGTCATTGTGCACGAGTGGGATAAAGCAAATCATTGATCACATCCCTTGAAAACAGGACACGATCTCCGTATTGATGGGACGTGGCAGTGGGAAAACTATCTTGAACCGTGAATCGAGTTTTCACAAATGGTCAGTAATTGTGGCCGGCTGTGACCTTTCGCCAAAAGTTGTCAAGACACTATTCACACTTGAGTGGCTGAGCTTCAAGGCTAGATGAACCATACAATTCAGAAATCAGCATATAATCCGGACAACGCATGAACGAAATTGGCCGGACAACTGATACGTCTCCAACATATATATAATTTTTGATTGTTCCATGCAATTATATATATATTGTTTTGGATGTTTAATGGGCTTATTTATACACTTATATTATTTTTGGGACTAACCTATTAACCGGAGGCCTAGCCCAAATTGCTGTTTTTTTGCCTATTTCAGTGTTTCGCAGAAAAAGAATATCAAACGGAGTCCAAACGGAATGAAACCTTCGGGAACGTGATTTTTGGAACAAGCGTGATCCAGAGGACTTGCAGTGGACGTCAAGCAACCGACGAGGAGGCCACGAGGCAGGTGGGCACGCCTACCCCCCTGGGCGTGCCCTCCACCCTCGTGGGCTCCTCGTGGCTCCACCGACCTACTTCTTCCTCCTATATATACCTACGTACCCCCAAACCATCGAGGAGCACCATGAAATCCTAATTCCACCGTCGCAACCATCTGTACCCGTGAGATCCCATCTTGGGGCCTTTTCCGGCGTCCTGCCGGAGGGGGCATCGATCACGGAGGGCTTCTACATCAACACCATAGCCTCTCCGATGATGTGTGAGTAGTTTATCTCAGACCTTCGGGTCCATAGTTATTAGCTAGATGGCTTCTTCTCTCTCTTTGGATCTCAATACAAAGTTCTCCTCGATTCTCTTGGAGATCTATTCGATGTAATCTTATTTTGCGGTGTGTTTGTCGAGATCCGATGAATTGTGGGTTTATGATCAAGATTATCTATGAACAATATTTGAATCTTCTCTGAATTCTTTTATGTATGATTGGTTATCTTTACAAGTCTCTTCGAATTATCAGTTTGGTTTGTCCTACTAGATTAATATTTCTTGCGGGAGAAGTGCTTAGCTTTGGGTTCAATCTTGCGGTGCTCGATCCCATTGACAGTAGGGGAAACGACACGTATTGTATTGTTGCCATCGAGGATAAAAAGATGGGGTTTATATCATATTGCATGAGTTTATCCCTCTACATCATGTCATCTTGCTTAAAGCGTTACTCCGTTCTTATGAACTTAATACTCTAGATGCATGCTGGATAGCGGTCGATGTGTGGAGTAATAGTAGTAGATGCAGGCAGGAGTCGGTCTACTTGTCACGGACGTGATGCCTATATACATGATCGTACCTAGATATTCTCATAACTATGCTCAATTCTATCAATTGCTCGACAGTAATTTGTTTACCCATCGTAATACTTATGCTATCTTGAGAGAAGCCACTAGTGAAACCTATGGCCCCTGGGTCTATTTTCCATCATATTGATCTCCCGTCAACAAGCTATTTCTGGCGCCGTTTATTTTGCTTTCTTTACTTTTAGTTTTTATCATAAAAATACCAAAAATATTATCTTATCATCTCTATCCGATCTCACTTTTGCAAAGTGGCCGTGAAGGGATTGACAACCCCTTTATCGCGTTGGTTGCAAGGTTCTTATTTGTTTGCGTAGGTGCGTGGGACTTGAGCGTGGCCTCCTACTGGATTGATACCTTGGTTCTCAAAAACTGAGGGAAATACTTACGCTACTTTACTGCATCACCCTTTCCTCTTCAAGGGAAAACCAACGGAGTGCTCAAGAGGTAGCAAGAAGGATTTCTGGCGCCGTTGCCGGGGAGTCTACACACAAGTCAAGACATACCAAGTACCCATCACAAACTCTTATCCCTCACATTACATTATTTGCCATTTGCCTCTCGTTTTCCTCTCCCCCACTTCACCTTTGCCGTTTTCTTCGCCCTTCTTCTGTTCGTCTTTTCGTTTGCCTTGATGTCTTACTTGGCTCGTTTGGTAGGAATAATTGTGTATTTATTGCTAAACAGAGAACCTAAGATCTATGGATCCTCATCCGCTTGCCAATCTTTTTAAGAGATCCAATTATGATGAACCAATTCCTAGTGATTTGGGTGCACTAGATTATCTTTATAACGTTTTGCTTGAAATCCGTGAATCTGAAAATTGTGATGAAGTGCTTTATGAAGTGATTCACGATAGATCTTTGAATAAAAAGCATGATTGCAATGATGTTATTATAAATTATATTAATGTAATTGTGTTAATGATATGCAAAACCCTAAGCTTGGGGATGGTTTTGCTATGTCTACTAGTTGTTGCAATGATCATGATTGGGGTGATTCTTCTTATGACCTTGAAAATTTATTTAAGCCCCGTGATGAATATGAGATTGATAATAGTGTTTGTAATATTATTGAAAGTGGGTTTGGAAGAGTGTCAACTTTAGATCCCACATATTTGGAGAATGTTCAATCTTATGAAATTTTTGATAAAAGTGGGTTTGGAGAGGTCATGACTTTAGCTAATGTTAATCCCACTATTTTGGAAGAGTGTAAACTTTAAAAGTGGGTTTGGAGAGGTCATGACTTTAGCTAATGTTAATCCCACTATTTTGGAAGAGTGTCAACTTCGCATGCATGTGGATCGTGTTGAGAATATATTATGTGATAGCTATTTTGTTGAATTTGCTTATGATCCTACATGTAATTATTATGAGAGAGGAAAATATGGCTGTAGAAACTTTTATCTTACTAAATGACCTCTCGTCATGTTGAGATTGCTATCGTCTCTTTCTTCTTCCTTGCATATGCTAATTTTTGCTTGCTATGATAATTTGTTTGCTGATAAAATGCCTATGCATAGGAATTACGTTAGACTTAGACGTGTTTATCACGTGTTTTATGATGCTCTCTTTGCGCTTCAATTCTTGTCTTTCATGTGAGCATCATTAAATTTATCAATGCCTAGCTAAAAGGCTTTAAAGAAAAGCGCTTGTTGGGAGACAACCCAATATTTTTACTTGCTGTTATTCAATAAATCTTTGATCTAGCCTCTGGTTAGATTTGTTTTTATGTTTTAACTAGTGTTTGTGCCAAGTTAAACCTATAGGATCTTCTTGGATGATAGTTATTTGATCTTGCTGAAAATTCCAGAAACTTTCTATTCACGAAAACATTGTTAAAAATCACCAGAACGTGATAAAATACTGATTCCAATTGCAGTAGATCAATAAACAAATTATCTAGGTCGTCCTATTTGGGTAGATTTTTCTGAGTTCCAGAAGTTTGCGTTAGTTACAGATTACTACAGACTGTTCTGTTTTTGACAGATTCTGTTTTTCGCGTGTTGTTTGCTTATTTTGATGAATCTATGGCTAGTAAAAGAGCTTATAAACCATAGAGAAGTTGGAATACAGTAGGTTTAACACCAATATAAATAAAGAATGAGTTCATTACAGTACCTTGAAGTGGTGTTTTGTTTTCTTTCGCTAACAGAGCTCACGAGATTTTTTGTTAAGTTTTGTGTTGTGAAGTTTTCAAGTTTTGGGTAAAGATTTGATGGATTATGGAACAAGGAGTGGCAAGAGCCTAAGCTTGGGGATGCCCCGGAAGGCATCCCCTCTTTTGTCTTCGTCCATCGGTAACTTTACTTGGAGCTATATTTTTATTCACCACATGATATGTGTTTTGCTTGGAGCGTCTTGTATGATTTGAGTCTTTGCTTTTTATTTTACCACAATCATCCTTACTATACACACCTTTTGAGAGAGAGACACATGATTCGGAATTTGTTAGAATACTCTATGTGCTTCACTTATATCTTTTGAGCTATAAAGTTTTTCTCTAATGCTTCACTTATATCATTTAGAGCACGGCGGTGGTTTTATTTTATAGAAATTATTGATCTCTCATGCTTCACTTATATTATTTTGAGAGTCTTTTAGAACAGCATGGTAGTTGCTTTGGTTAAAATTTTAGTCCTAAAGTTATGAGCATCCAAGATAGGTGTAATAAAAACTATCATATAGAGTGCATTGAATATTATGAGAAGTTTGATACTTGATAATTGTTTTGAGATATGAAGATAGTGATATTAGAGTCATGCTAGTTGAGTAGTTGTGAATTTGAGAAATACTTGTGTTAAAGTTTGTGATTCCCGTAGCACGCACGTATGGTGAACCGTTATGTGATGAAGTCGGAGCATGATTTATTTATTGATTGTCTTCCTTATGAGTGGCGGTCAGGGACGAGCGATGGTCTTTTCCTACCAATCTATCCCCCTAGGAGCATGCGCGTAGGACTTCGTTTCGATAACTAATAGATTTTTGCAATAGGTATGTGAGTTCTTTATGACTAATGTTGAGTCCATGGATTATACGCACTCTCACCCTTCCACCATTGCTAGCCTCTCTAATACCGCGCACCTTTCGCCGGTATCATACACCCACCATTACCTTCCTCAAATCAGCCACCATACCTACCTATCATGGCATTTCCATAGCCATTCCGAGATATATTGCCGTGCAACTTACCACCATTCTGTTTACTATGACACGCTCCAACATTGTCATATTGCTTTGCATGATCATGTAGTTGACATCGTATTTGTGGCAAAGCCACCTTCATAATTCTTTCATACATGTCACTCTTGATTCATCGCATATCTCAGTATACCGCCGGAGGCATTCACATAGAGTCATATTTTTGTTCTAAGTATTGAGTTGTAATACTTGAGTTGTAAGTAAATAAAAGTGTGATGATCATCATTATCAGAGCATTGTCCCAAGTGAGGAAAGGATGATGGAGACTATGATTCCCCCACAAGACAAAAAAAAGAAAAAAAGAAAAAAAAGGCCATAAAAAGAGAGGAGAAAAGGCCCAAATAAAAAATGAGAGAAAAAGAGAGAAGCGACAATGTTACTATGCTTTTACCACACTTGTGCTTCAAAGTAGCACCATGATCTTCATGATACAGAGTCTCCTATGTTTTCACTTTCATATACTAGTGGGAATTTTACATTATAGAACTTGGCTTGTATATTCCAATGATGGGCTTCCTCAAAATGCCCTAGGTCTTCGTGAGCAAGTGAGTTGGATCCACACCCACTTAGTTTCTTTTGTTGAGCTTTCCTACACTTATAGCTCTAGTGCATCCGTTGCATGGCAATCCCTACTCACTCACATTGATATCTATTAATGGGCATCTCCATAGCCCGTTGATACGCCTAGTTGATGTGAGACTATCTTCTCCTTTTTGTCTTCTCCACAACCACCCTTCTATTCCACCTATAGTGCTATATCCATGGCTCACGCTCATGTATTGCGTGAAGATTGAAAAGTTTGAGAACATCAAAAGTATGAAACAATTGCTTGGCTTGTCATCGGGGTCGTGCATGATTAAATACTTTGTGTGATGAAAATAGAGCATAGCCAGACTATATGATTTTGTAGGGATAACTTTCTTTGGCCATGTTATTTTGAGAAGACATGATTGCTTTATTAGTATGCTTGAAGTATTATTATTTTCATGTCAATATTATACTTTTATCTTGAATCTTTCGGATCTGAACATTCGTGCCACAATAGAGAAAATTACATTAAGTAATATGCTAGGTAGCATTCCACATCAAAAATTCTGTTTTTATCATTTACCTACTCGAGGACGAGCAGGAATTAAGCTTGGGGATGCTTGATACGTCTCCAACGTATCTATAATTTTTGATTATTCCATGCTATTATATATTCTGTTTTGGATGTTTAATGGGCTTATTTATACACTTTTATTTTATTTTTGGGACCAACCTATTAATCGGAGGCCCAGCCCAAATTGCTGTTTTTTGCCTATTTCAGTGTTTCGTAGAAAAAGAATATCAAACGGAGTCCAAACGGAATGAAAACTTCGAGAACATGATTTTTGGAACAAACGTGATCCAGAGGACTTGGAGTGGACGTCAAGCAACCGACGAGGAGGCCACAAGGCAGGGGGGCGCGCCCTCCACCCTCGTGGGCCCCTCGTGGCTCCACCGACCTACTTCTTCCTCATATATATACCTACGTACCCCCAAACCATCGAGGAGCACCACGAAAACCTAATTCCACCACCGAACCTTCTGTACCCGTGAGATCCCATCTTGGGGCCTTTTCCGGCGTCCTGCCGGAGGGGGCATCGATCACGGAGGGCTTCTACATCAACACCATAGCCTCTCCGATGATGTGTGAGTAGTTTATCTCAGACCTTCGGGTCCATAGTTATTAGCTAGATGGCTTCTTCTCTCTCTTTGGATCTCAATACAAAGTTCTCCTTGATTCTCTTGGAGATCTATTCGATGTAATCTTCTTTTGCAGTGTGTTTGTCGAGATCCGATGAATTGTGGGTTTATGATCAAGATTATCTATGAACAATATTTGAATCTTCTCTGAATTGTTTTATGTATGATTGGTTATCTTTGCAAGTCTCTTCGAATTATCAGTTTGGTTTGGCCTACTAGATTGATCTTTCTTGCAATGGGAGAAGTGCTTAGCTTTGGGTTCAATCTTGCGGTGCTCGATCCCAGTGACAGTAGGGGAAATGACACGTATTGTATTGTCACCGTCGAGGATAAAAAGACGGGGTTTATATCATATTGCATGAGTTTATCCCTCTACATCATGTCATCTTGCTTAAAGCGTTACTCCGTTCTTATGAACTTAATACTCTAGATGCATGCTGGATAGCGGTCGATGTGTGGAGTAATAGTAGTAGATGCAGGCAGGAGTCGGTCTACTTGTCACGGACGTGATGCCTATATACATGATCATACCTAGATATTCTCATAACTATGCTCAATTATATCAATTTCTCGACAGTATTTGTGCTGCTGTGCATCAGTGTCATCCCTGTATCAGTAATGCTGACACGCACAGTACAAATGGAGGATTTATAATAGAGTAGTAATCACACACTTATTACATCGAGTATCTCAAAAGAGAAATATGTATGATAAATATGGCTTAAGGCCATCTAATACGATAACAGCGGAAGACTTGGAAGATAAGTGAGTCCATCAACTCCAACGGCATCACTGAGTATAAGACCACGACCTAAGGCACCTTACTCGTCGTGTGAAAAGTCTGCAACATAAAACGTTGCAGCCCGAAAACGGGTCAGCACATGGAATATGCTGGCAATGTAACACATAGAGAGTAATGAACATAATAATGATATAACATGCATATATTGCTAGTAGAAGGCTCTATGGTTACAGTTTTGCGAAAAGCCAATTTTTCCCTACTGCAAAGGAATAAGTTTTATTTAACTATCATGGTGGTTGTTAAACATTGAGATGGTTGACAGCATCTCAATCCCAATTAAGTATCAACATTAACCCAACAAATTTAATTAAAGTAACATGGTGATGAGATTCACATGATAATCCAAGTACTAGATACTCAAGATGTCCATAACCGGGGACACGGCTAACCATGATTAGTTTGTACACTCTGCAGAGGTTTGTGCACTTTTCCCCACAAGACTCGATCGCCTCCGCTTGATTCTCGCACTACATGATGTTTGAGAAACGGATGACCGAGACACAGTCTTTCAGAAACAATAACTCTTTACTCCGGGTGGACAGTTACACCTACTTTCCCCTACATCTGCTAGCCCACCTCTTCAAGAGATCATGTAACCTACTCAACTATGCTAGAGCCCATAATAGCTTGTGGCTGCACATGGAAGTTTCTAGCATGAATAATCTTATGATCCCTTTGAGCCTGGGTGGCGGTCCTTCGAAAAACAGGCAACACTGGGTTCTCCAGGTGCCTCAATCCACCCAGATGTGAGTTTTAGTTGCCACCTTAAGTAAACCATTAATTAACAATCTCACATCTGTCGTGAATATCTCTCAAACCCAATCCACGTCTACTAGCATAGCATAGCGATATAAGCAAACGTAGAAGTAACTCCCAAGGGTTTGATAATAAACAGGTAATAGGTACTACCTCAACTACATCCCAATACCCACAATTTAATTAGATCCTAACCATGCAATGTTGAGGGTTGGTCTAATGCAATAAAACTGGGTAGTAAAAGAGGTATGATCAACGTGTTACTTGCCTTGCTGATGATCCGTGAAACTTAGCGATTCGAAGTAGCAAGCGGCGCACTCCGGGTACTCTATCGCAAACAAACAAGCATACAATAAGCACTCATCAAATGCACAGGTAAAACTCAAATAACGATCTAACCAGAAAGTTCAACTTAAGAACTCCGGTTTGCAAAAAGAATCAAGTCAAACGAAGCAACGAAAGTCAAATGGCGAAAGAAACAAGCTTCGTTTACTAATCTGGATCTAGGTCAAATTTTACAGTGGCAAAAACTTGTTTGAGTGGGTTAAACGGAAAGACAAATTTCGAGACAAAACTCTAGGTGCTTGAATCGCCTGATTCCGATAAACGAGCGAAAAGATAAACGAAAACGAAAAATCTGATCACAGATCACGATCTGGAATAATCGCGGAAAATCCGACGAAAAAGAAAACTGACGAACAGTTAAACGAACGGACATTCATTAACAGCGTCTAACCGACGAACACGTTCGTTAAAACGAACGGGTCGGTGAACGTTCACTAATTAAATAAACCAAAAAGAAATGAACCGATCTATATAATAAAAACTAGGGTTTTGAAAAAAATAAACCGGGGTGGTTTTTAAAAAAACGGACGGCGAACGGCGGCGCCTCCGGCTAACCTCCGGGGAGGCTCGGGACGGGCTCCGGCGGGTCGGGCGAGGGCGGCGAGGGGCGGCGGGGCTGCGGGCGTCGTCGGAAGGCGGCGGGGCGGGGACGGGGTGAGGAGAGGGCGGCGGGGCTGGGGTATAAAAGGAGGGGGGTGCCGTGGGGGAGGGGGCAAGGCGGCGGGCGGCGGCCGTGCTCGAGCGGGACTCGGGCGGCGGCGGCGCTGTCGTGCCCGAGAGGGAGACGGGGCGCGGGGCAGCTGGGCCGTCGGCTGGGCTTCGGCCCAGTCGGCGCGCTCGGCGTTTTTTTTTAAATAATATCACCGAATCTAAAAAAATCATAGAAAAATAAATAAAAATCCAAAAATGCTAAAACAAATTTTCACCGTCTAATTAAAATAATTAGAACAAGATGAACATTTTTCTTGGCCCAAAATGCAGTTTTGAAAACATGCAATTTTTCTAATGCATTTAAAATTGCAAATAAAATCCGAATAAAATCAAATATTTGATTTTAATATTTTTCCTCCAATATTTCAATTATTTTGGAGAATTCATATTTTCTCCTCTCATTTATTTTAATATGAAATATTTTTCAGAGAGAAAAATAATTAAAACCAAAAATCCTCGTTTTATTATTTGATAAAAATCAAATATGAAAACCGGGAAAAATCCCCAACTCTCTCTGAGGGTCCTTGAGTTGCTTAGGATTTTCGAGGATTTGCCAAAATGCAATAAAATATGCTATGCAATGATGCTCTAATGTATAACATTCCAAATTGAAAATTTGGGATGTTACAAACCTACCCCCTTAAGATGAATCTCGCCCTCGAGATTCGGGTTGGCTAGAAAATAGGTGAGAGTGGTTCTTCCGTAGATCTTCCTCTCGCTCCCAGGTGGCTTCATCTTCAGTGTGGTGACTCCACTGAACTTTGCAAAACTTCATAACCTTGCTGCGGGTGACTCGGCTGGCATACTCAAGAATCTTAACTGGTTTCTCCTCATAGGTCAAATCACTTTCCAACTGAATCGCTTCCAGGGGCACTGTATCTCTCAGTGGTATCTCAGCCATCTCTGCGTGTCACTTCTTTAACTGGGAAACGTGAAATACATCATGAACTCCTGACAATCCTTCAGGTAATTCCAACTTGTAAGCAACTTCTCCCATACGCTCCAAAACTCTGTATGGTCCGATAAAACGGGGCGCTAACTTTCCTTTAACTCCAAAGCGCTTCACTCCTCGAAGTGGTGATACTCGAAGATAAACTCTGTCTCTGACTTCGTGAACTGTCTCCTTACGTTTAGAATCCGCATAACTCTTCTGCCTGGACTGGGCTACCTTGAGCCTATCGCGAATCAACTTCACTTTCTGTTCTGATTCCTTAATCAAATCTGGTCCAAACAACTGGCGGTCTCCAACTTCGTCCCATAACAATGGTGTTCGACACCTCCTTCCGTACAAGGCTTTGAAAGGGGCCATCTTCAAACTGGTTTGATAGCTGTTGTTGTAAGAAAATTCTGCATGTGGCAAATTTTCGTCCCAACTAGATCCATAATCTAGCGCACAAGCTCTCAGCATATCTTCCAAAATCTGATTGACTCTCTCGGTCTGTCCGTCTGTCTGTGGGTGAAAAGCTGTACTGAATTCTAGCCTGGTTCCCAAAGTTTCATGTAACTGATTCCAAAACTTCGAGGTAAACTGGGTTCCTCTGTCTGATACAATGGTCCTCGGAACTCCATGCAAACATACGATTCTGGTCATGTATATCTTTACCAACTTAGCACTGGTGTAAGTGGTCTTCACTGGGATGAAATGAGCTACTTTCGTCAAACTATCGACTACAACCCATATTGAGTCATAGCTTGAACGAGTCCTGGGCAATCCCGTGATAAAATCCATGCCTAGTTTATCCCACTTCCATCCGGGTATCGGCAATGGCTGTAGCAATCCTGCTGGCTTCTGATGCTCTGCCTTCACTCTCTGACATACATCACAAACTGCTACATACTCCGCAATATCCTTCTTCATTCCGGTCCACCAGAAAGTATCCTTCAAATCCAAATACATCTTGGTATTTCCTGGGTGAATCGAATACGGTGAATCATGGGCCTCTTGCAAGATCAACTTCCTGATCTCCGGATCATTGGGCACATAAACGCGGTCCTCAAACCATAAGGTATCGTGCTCATCCTCACGAAATCCCTTGGCTTTACCTTTGCTCATCCTTTCCTTTATCTCGTCAATCTCCTTGTCTGTCTTCTGAGCTTCTCTGATCTTTTCCATCAAGGTAGACTGAATCTCCAACGTTGCTAAATAGCCTCTTGGAACTATCTCCAAACATAGCTCGCGAAGATCCTCGGCTAATAATTTCGGTAATTCTCCGGTCATGAGGGTGTTAACATGGCTCTTGCGGCTCAACGCATCAGCTACTACGTTAGCCTTCCCTGGGTGATAATGCAATCTCATATCATAATCCTTAATGAGCTCCAACCATCTCCTTTGCCTGAGATTTAACTCCTTCTGCGTGAAAATGTACTTCAAACTCTTGTGATCCGTGTACACCTCACAATGGTTTCCGATGAGAAAATGTCTCCATGTCTTCAACGCATGCACTACGGCTGCTAACTCCAAATCATGCATGGCATAATTCTTTTCATGGGGTTTAAGTTGCCGTGAAGCATCTGAAACAACTCTTCCCTCCTGCATTAGCACTGCTCCAAGTCCTCGACGTGAAGCGTCGCAATATACTTCGTATTCCTTGCGCTGATCTGGCAGAATCAACACTAGTGATGTAACCAAATGTTTCTTCAACTCTTGGAAACTAGCTTCAAATTCCTCAGTCCAATTGAATTTGATGTCCTTCTTTAACAGCTCTGTCATGGGCTTAGCAATTCTCGAGAATTTCTCAATGAACCTCCGGTAGTATCCCGCAAGTCCAAGAAAACTACGAATTTCTTCAACTGACGTGGGTGATTCCCAGTTTGTTACTGTGTCAACTTTGGCGGGGTCTACGGCTATTCCTTCTCCGGATATAACATGTCCGAGGAATCCAACTTCCTTCAGCCAAAACTCACATTTGCTGAACTTGGCGTATAACTGGTGTTCTCTGAGCTTCTCAAGTACCAAACGCAAATGCTCCTTGTGTTCCTCTTCGTTCTTTGAGTAGACCAAAATGTCATCAATGAACACCACGACGAACTTATCCAAAAACTCCATAAACACTTTGTTCATCAGGTTCATGAAATAGGCAGGTGCGTTAGTCAGACCAAATGACATAACGGTATACTCATACAGCCCATACCTGGTGGTAAAAGCTGTCTTAGGTATATCCTGCTCTCGAATCTTTAACTGATGGTATCCTGATCGTAGATCGATCTTGGAAAATACCTTAGCTCCTTGCAATCGGTCAAACAGATCATTGATCATTGGCAGTGGGTACTTGTTCTTGATGGTCACTTCATTCAATCCACGATAATCAACGACCATCCTCAACGATCCATCTTTCTTCTCCACTAGAAGTACTGGTGATCCCCAAGGTGACGAACTTGGGCGAATATAGCCTTTATCCAGTAACTCCTTAATCTGCTTCTTAATCTCCTCCAAATCTTTTGCGGGCATCCTGTACGGTCTCTTAGATATTGGCCCTGTGCCTGGCAAAAGTTCAATCAAAAACTCAATGTCTCTATCTGGTGGCATGCCTGGCAACTCTTCTGGAAATACATCCGGGTAATCTTTCACCACTGGTACTTCCTCCTGTACAACTCCTGATAAGGAATTCACCTGAGTCCTCTTCGGCATATGCCGGGATACATACTTAATCCTTCTTCCTTCTGGGGTGGTAAGCAAAATCGTCTTACTGGCGCAATCGATGTTTCCTCCATACATCGATAGCCAATCCATTCCCAAAATCACATCCAAACCTTGCGACTCCAAAACTATTAGGTCTGAGGGGAAAACATGCCTACCTATGGCCAATGGCATCTGAAAACATCCTTGGCTTGCCATATACTCTGCTCCTGGCGAGGTTACTAACATAGGTGTTCTAAGAACTTTGGTGGGCAATTTATACTTATCCACAAATCCCCTTGATATGTATGAATGCGATGCACCAGTATCAAAAAGAACGATTGCAGTAAATGACTTAACCAAAAACTTACCTATTACTGTATCAGGTTGTGCTTCAACCTCCTCCACGTAAACGTGGTTCACTTGTCCTTTATTGAACGGGTTAGGCTTCTTCCCAGAGCTTCCATTGCCATTTCCATTCTGGGCTCCGGGCATTCAGTTGCATAATGTCCAGTCTTCTGGCACTTGAAACAAGTAATGTGGCTCAGATCCCTCTTGGCTGGGGTAGATGGGTTATTTCGGTTGCCCGTTGCTTCCTCCATTCCCATTACCATTCTTGGGTCCATTATGGTTGTGCGAACTACCTCCTCCATGGGTATGCTGAAACTGTCCTCCCGATTTCGGGGTAAAACGTGGCTTCTGCTGAGCTCCCAGAATTGTACTTCCCTTGTCCATACTTCCTCTTACAGTTTTCAATCTGCTGTTCCTTCCCTTCAATCATCAGAGCTCTATCTACCAACTCCTGGTAGTTGGTGAAGGTTGCTACCATCAACTGCATGCTCAGCTCATCATTCAGTCCTTCGAGAAACTTCTCCTGCTTGGCTGCATCTGTAGCAACATCATCGGAAGCATAATGTGCTAACTTACTAATGTCCTCCACATACTTGCCTACGGTGCGTCCTCCTTGGCGTAGGTTGCGAAACTCACGCTTCTTCATAGCCATAGCTCTTGCTGAAACATGGGCAGTACGGAAGGCTTGCTGAAACTGGTCCCATGTGACAGTGTCAATAGGGTGGGTGGCTGTGTAATTCTCCCACCATGATGCTGCGGGTCCATCAAGTTGATGTGTGGCAAAACAAACTTTCTCCGCATCCGTGCATCCTGCAGTGGTCAACTCCCTTCCAACTTTGCGGAGCCAATCATCTGCAACAATCGGCTCAGTGTTGCTGGAAAACACCGACGGATTTAGCCTCAAGAAACGGGCTAAGTGATCAACAGGTGGTGGTGGTGGGTTGTTGTTGTTGCCTTGGTTCTGTACTAACACTTGCATCAGGGCATTCTGCTGCTGAATCAACTGAGTGATCTCCGGTGGGAAAAAAATCCGGTGTCGCGTCTCGGAGGCATCTGATAGGTTTAGAAAAGATGAGAATTTAGAATAGAATGAGGTCTAGAGGGAAAACACTACCCATATGCTCATGAGACAAAACACAATCAATATCACTCAATCAACTCAAACAAGGCATACAATCGATCTATCTATCGTTACAAAAGTGCTCGGACTATACTATATACATGGGGGAATACTACTACTGATTTTTGGTGGTCTACTAGAAATTTTGATCAGTCGAAGACTCCATGATATCTGCTCCAGCTTCATCAACAAAGTCATCTTCACTGGGGTCTGAGTCGGTGTCGTCGATGATGATGTAGTTATCCGGGCAAGTAGAATCGTCGTCTTGTCCTCCAGGTGATGGGTCTCCCATGAATACTTCGATCTTCTGTATTAGTTCGCCGTTCTTCTCCAACAATGTGGCGATCTCCTCCTCATATCCATCGCACGTAGCCTTGAGTTGTTCTTCCAACTCCGTGATCTTGGTCAATGCCTTCTTCAGATATATCATGTCTGAGCACATCCGGTTCTCCTGGCGACGAATGTGTTGGTTTTGCTCCTGGATGAAAGCTGCAATTGATCCATCCTTCTTGGTGCTGATCATCTCCCATTGCTCATCTTGGCGTCCACAAATCTGATAGATAGTGTCCTTAAGCTCCCTGTAGTAGACTTCTCCAATGCGTCCCATAGAGATGTGGGCTGCCATGCTCTTCCCTAAACTCCAGGTTGGTGCATCAAAGGAAAACTCTATAGGCTCAGTGACTGGCGTAAACGTCCTTCCAGGAACTTGAATCTTCCAGCGCTCCTCTTCTGGTAGTGTGGCGTTGTGGGTCCCGGTGAAGCTTGGTATTCCGATGTTTAGGTACTTAGTGACTTCCTTCAAGTGTCGTCCAAAAGGTGTATCTTCATCCGGTTGCATGAACTTGTTCCTTGCATCCGCCATTCCTAAAAGAGTAGAAAGTGGAGAGGAGTCAGAAATGAGAAGAGAGTAGTGTTCTAGGGTTTAAGCTTAGTGGTCGTGTCCTACAGTCAGCGTGTGCTCTGATACCACCTTTGTAGCGACCAGACCTCAAACAGTCTGTGCTGCTGTGCATCAGTGTCATCCCTGGATCAGTAATGCTGACACGCACAGTACAAATGGAGGATTTATAACAGAGTAGCAATCACACACTTATTACATCGAGTATCTCAAAAGAGAAATAAGTATGATAAATATGGCTTAAGGCCATCTAATACGATAACAGCGGAAGACTTGGAAGATAAGTGAGTCCATCAACTCCAACGGCATCACTGAGTATAAGACCACGACCTAAGGCACCTTACTCGTCGTCTGAAAAGTCTGCAACATAAAACGTTGCAGCCCGAAAACGGGTCAGCACATGGAATATGCTGGCAATGTAACACATAGAGAGTAATGAACATAATAATGCTATACTACATGCATATATGGCTGGTAGAAGGCTCTATGGTTACAGTTTTGCGAAAAGCCAATTTTTCCCTACTGCAAAGGAATAAATTTTATTTAACTATCATGGTGGTTGTTAAACATTGAGATGGTTGACAGCATCTCAATCCCAATTAAGTATCATCATTAACCCAACAAATTTAATTAAAGTAACATGGTGATGAGATTCACATGATAATCCAAGTACTAGATACTCAAGATGTCCATAACCGGGGACACGGCTAACCATGATTAGTTTGTACACTCTGCAGAGGTTTGTGCACTTTTCCCCACAAGACTCGATCGCCTCCGCTTGATTCTCGCACTACATGATGTTTGAGAAACGGATGACCGAGACACAGTCTTTCAGAAACAATAACTCTTTACTCCGGGTGGACAGTTACACCTACTTTCCCCTACATCTGCTAGCCCACCTCTTCAAGAGATCATGTAACCTACTCAACTATGCTAGAGCCCATAATAGCTTCTGGCTGCACACGGAAGTTTCTAGCATGAATAATCTTATGATCCCTTTGAGCCTGGGTGGCGGTCCTTAGAAAAACAGGCAACACTGGGTTCTCCAGGTGCCTCAATCCACCCAGATGTGAGTTTTAGTTGCCACCTTAAGTAAACCATTAATTAACAATCTCACATCTGTCGTGAATATCTCTCAAACCCAATCCACGTCTACTAGCATAGCATAGCGATATAAGCAAATGTAGAAGTAACTCCCAAGGGTTTGATAATAAACAGGTAATAGGTACTACCTCAACTACATCCCAATACCCACAATTTAATTAGATCCTAACCATGCAATGTTGAGGGTTGGTCTAATGCAATAAAACTAGGTAGTAAAAGAGGTATGATCAACGTGTTACTTGCCTTGCTGATGATCCGTGAAACTTAGCGATTCGAAGTAGCAAGCGGCGCACTCCGGGTACTCTATCGCAAACAAACAAGCATACAATAAGCACTCATCAAATGCACAGGTAAAACTCAAATAACGATCTAACCAGAAAGTTCAACTTAAGAACTCCGGTTTGCAAAAAGAATCAAGTCAAACGAAGCAACGAAAGTCAAATGGCGAAAGAAACAAGCTTCGTTTACTAATCTGGATCTGGGTCAAATTTTACAGTGGCAAAAACTTGTTAGAGTGAGTTAAACGGAAAGAGAATTTCGAGACGAAACTCTAGGCGCTTGAATCGCCTGATTCCGATAAACGAGCGAAAAGATAAACGAAAACGAAAAATCTGATCAGAAATCGCGATCTGGAAAAATCGCGGAAAATCCGATGAAAAAGAAAACTGACGAACAGTTAAATGAACGAACGTTCGTTAACAGCGTCTAACCGACGAACACGTTCGTTAAAACGAACGGGTCGGTGAACGTTCACTAATTAAATAAACCGAAAAGAAATAAACCGATCTATATAAAAAAACTAGGGTTTCAAAAAAAATAAACCGGGGTGGTTTTTAAAAAAAACGGACGGCGAACGGCGGCGGCTCCGGCTAACCTCCGGCGAGGCTCGGGACGGGCTTCGGCGGGTCGGGTGAGGGCGGCGAGGGGCAGCGGGGCTGCGGGCGTCGTCGGGAGGCGGCGGGGCGGCGTACGGCGTCGGGGCGGGGACGGGGTGAGGAGAGGGCGGCGGGGCTGGGGTATAAAAGGAGGGGGGTGCCGTGGGGGAGGGGCCAAGGCGGCGGGCGGCGGCCGTGCTCGAGCGGGACTCGGGCGGCGGCGGCGCTGTCGTGCCCGAGAGGGAGACGGGGCGCGGGGCAGCTGGGCCGTCGGCTGGGCTTCGGCCCAGTCGGCGCGCTCGGCGTTTTTTTTAAATAATATCACCGAATCTAAAAAAACATAGAAAAATAAATAAAAATCCAAAAATGCTAAAACAAATTTTCTCCGTCTAATTAAAATAATTAGAACAATATGAACATTTTTCTTGGCCCAAAATGCAGTTTTGAAAACGTGCAATTTTTCTAATGCAATTAAAATTGCAAATAAAATCCGAATAAAATCAAATATTTGATTTTAATATTTTTCCTCCAATATTTCAATTATTTTGGAGAAGACATATTTTCTCCTCTCATTTATTTTAATACGAAATATTTTTCGGAGAGAAAAATAATAAAAACCAAAAATCCTCGTTTTATTATTTGATAAAAATCAAATATGAAAACCGGGAAAAAATCCCCAACTCTCTCCGAGGGTCCTTGAGTTGCTTAGGATTTTCAAGGATTTGCCAAAATGCAATAAAATATGCTATGCAATGATGATCTAATGTATAACATTCCAAATTGAAAATTTGGGATGTTACAGAGGGGCAGCCAGGGCAGGCCGCGCGCCCCCTCCCCCTCTGGTCTGAATTGGACTAGGAAGGGGGGCGGCGCCCCCCTTTCCTTCCTCCCTCTCTTAGCCGTGTGCGGTGCCCCCCTCCACCATAATCCACCCCGGTCATATCGTTGCAATGCTTAGGCGAAGCCCTGCACTGGTAGCTTCATCATCACCATCATCACGCCGTCGTGCTGACGAATCTCTCCCTCGACACTCAGCTGGATCGAGAGTTCGTGGGTCGTCACCGAGGCGAACGTGTGCAGATCGTGGAGGTGCCGTACTTTCGGTACTAGGATCGGTCGGATCATGAAGACGTACGACTACATCAACCGCGTTGTCATAATGCTTCCGCTTACGGTCTACGAGGGTACGTGGACTAGACTCTCCCCTCTCGTTGCTATGCATCACCATGATCTTGCGTGTGCGTAGGAATTGTTTTGAAATTACTGCGTTCCCCAATAGTGGCATCTGAGCCAGGTCTATGCGTAGATGTTATATGCATGAGTAGAACACAAATGAGTTGTGGGCGATAATAGTCATACTGCTTACCAGCATGTCATACTTTGATTCGGCGGTATAGTTGGATGAAGCGGCCTGGACCAACATTACGCGTACGTTTACGCGAGACTGGTTCTACGACGTGCTTCACACACAGGTGGCTGGCGGGTGTCAGTTTTTCCAACTTTAGTTGAATCGAGTGTGGCTACGCCCTGTCCTTGTTGAAGGTTAAAACAGCACACTTGACGAAAAATCGTTGTGGTTTTGATGCGTAGGTAAGTATGGTTCTTGCTCAGCCCGTAGCAGCCACGTAAAACTTGCAACAACAAAGTAGAGGACGTCTAACTTGTTTTTGCAGGGCATGTTGTGATGTGACATGGTCAAGACATGATGCTAAATTTTATTGTATGAGATGATCATGTTTTGTAACAGAGTTATCGGCAACTGGCAGGAGCCATATGGTTGTCGCTTTATTGTATGAAATGCAATCGCCATGTAATTACTTTACTTTATCACTAAGCAGTAGCTATAGTCGTAGAGGCAATAGTTGGCGAGATGACAACGATGCTTCGATGGAGATCAAGGTGTCAAGCCAGTGACGATGGTGATCATGACGGTGCTTTGGAGATGGAGATCAAAGGCACAAGATGATGATGGCCATATCATATCACTTATATTGATTGCATGTGATGTTTATCCTTTATGCATCTTATTTTTCTTAGTTCGGTGGTAGCATTATAAGATGATCTCTCACTAAATTTAAGGTACAAGTGTTCTCCCTGAGTATGCACCGTTGCGAAAGTTCGTCGTGCCGAGACACCACGTGATGATCGGGTGTGATAAGCTCTACGTTCACATACAACGGGTGCAAGCCAGTTTTGCAGACGCAGAATACTCGGGTTAAACTTGACGAGCCTAGCATATGCAGATATGGCCTCAGAACACTGAGACCGAAAGATCAAGCGTGAATCATATAGTAGATATGATCAACATAGTGATGTTCACCATTGAAAACTACTCCATCTCATTTGATGATCGGACATGGTTTAGTTGATATGGATCACGTGATCACTTAGATGATTAGAGAGATGTCTATCTAAGTGGGAGTTCTTTAGTAATATGATTAATTGAACTTTAATTTATCATGAACTTAGTACCTGATAGTATTTTGCATGTCTATGTTGTTGTAGATAGATGGCCCATGTTGTTGTTCCGTTGAATTTTAATGCGTTCCTAGAGAAAGATAAGTTGAAAGATGATGGTAGCAATTACACGGACTGGGTCCATAACTTGAGGATTATCCTCATTGCTGCACAGAAGAATTACATCCTGGAAGCACTGCTAGGTGCCAAACCTGCTGCAGGAGCAACGCCAGATGTTATGAACGTCTGGCAGAGCAAAGCTGATGACTACTCGATAGTTCAGTGTGCCATGCTTTACGGCTTAGAACAAGGACTTCAACGACGTTTTGAACATCATGGAGCATATGAGATGTTCCAGGAGTTGAAGTTAATATTTCAAGGAAATGCCTAGGTTGAGAGATATGAAGTCTCCAATAAGTTCTACAGCTGTAAGATGGAGGAGAATAGTTCTGTCAGTGAGCATATACTCAGAATGTCTGGGTATAACAATCACTTGATTCAACTGGGAGTTAATCTTCCAGATGATAGCGTCATTGACAGAATTCTTCAATCACTGCCACCAAGCTACAAGAGCTTCGTGATGAACTATAACATGCAAGGGATGGATAAGACGATTCCCGAGCTCTTCGCAATGCTAAAGGCTGCGGAGGTAGAAATCAAGAAGGAGCATCAAGTGTTGATGGTCAACAAGACCACCAATTTCAAGAAAAAGGGCAAAGGGAAGAAGAAGGGGAACTTCAAGAAGAACAGCAAACAAGTTGCTGCTCAGGAGAAGAAACCCAAGTCTGGAGCAAAGCTGATGACTACTCGATAGTTCAGTGTGACATGCTTTACGGCTTAGAACAAGGACTTCAACGACGTTTTGAACATCATGGAGCATATGAGATGTTCCAGGAGTTGAAGTTAATATTTCAAGCAAATGCCTAGGTTGAGAGATATGAAGTCTCCAATAAGTTCTACAGCTGCAAGATGGAGGAGAATAGTTCTGTCAGTGAATATATAGTCTAAATGTCTGGGTATAACAATCACTTGATTCAACTGGGAGTTAATCTTCCTGATGATAATGTCATTGACAGAATTCTTCAATCACTGCCACCTAGCTACAAGAGCTTTGTGATGAACTATAATATGCAAGGGATGGATAAGACAATTCCCGAGCTCTTGGCAATGCTAAAGGCTGCGGAGGTAGAAATCAGGAAAGGGCATCAAGTGTTGATGGTCAACAAGACCACCAGTTTCAAGAAAAATGGTAAAGGGAAGAAGGGAAACTTCAAGAAGAACGGCAAGCAAGTTGCTGCTCAAGTGAAGAAGCCCAAGTCTGGACCTAAGCCCGAGACTGAGTGCTTCTACTACAAAGGGACTGGTCACTAGAAGTGGAACTGCCCCAAGTATTTGGCGGATAAGAAGGATGGCAAGGTGAACAAAGGTTTATGTGATATACATGTTATTGATGTGTACCTTACTAATGCTCGCAATAGTGCCTGGGTATTTGATACTGGTTCTGTTGCTAATATTTGCAACTCAAAACAGGGACTACGGATTAAGCGAAGATTGGCTAAGGACGAGGTGACGATGCGCGTGGGAAATGGTTCCAAAGTCGACGTGATCGCAGTCGGCACGCTACCTCCACATCTACCTTCGGGATTAGTTTTAGACCTGAATAATTGTTATTTTGTGTCAGCGTTAAGCATGAACATTATATCTGGATCTTGTTTGATTTGAGACAGTTATTCATTTAAATCAGAGAATAATGGTTGTTCTATTTATATGAGTAATATCTTTTATGGTCATGCACCCTTGAAGAGTGTCTATTTTTGTTGAATCTCGATAGTACTGACACACATATTCATAATATTGAAGCCAAAAGATACAGAGTTGATAATGATAGTGCAACATATTTGTGGCACTGTCGTTTAGGTCATATTGGTGTAAAGCGCATGAAGAAACTCCATTCTGATGGACTTTTGGAACCACTTGATTATGAATCACTTGGTACTTGCGAACCATGCCTCATGGGCAAGATGACTAAAATGCCGTTCTCCGGAACAATGGAGCGAGCAACAGATTTGTTGGAAACCACACATACTGATGTATGTGGTCCGATGAATGTTGAGGCTCGCGGCGGGTATCGTTATTTTCTCACCTTCACGGATGATTTGAGCAGATATGGGTATATCTACTTGATGAAGCATAAGTCTGAAACATTTAAAAAGTTCAAAGAATTTTAGAGTGAAGTGAAAGATCATCGTAACAAGATAATAAAGTTTCTATGATCTGATCATGGAGGAGAATATTTGAGTTACGAGTTTGGTCTTCATTTGAAACAATGCGGAATAGTTTCGCAACTCACACCACCCGGAACACCACAGCGTAATGGTGTGTCCAAACATCGTAATCGTACTTTACTAGATATGGTGCGATCTATGATGTCTCTTACTGATTTACCGCTATCGTTTTGGGGTTATGCTTTAGAGACGGTTGCATTCACGTTAAATAGGGCACCATCTAAATCCGTTGAGACGGCACCTTATGAACTGTGGTTTGGCAAGAAACCCAAGTTGTCGTTTATTAAAGTTTGGGGCTGCGATGCTTATGTGAAAAAGCTTCAACCTGATAAGCTTGAACCCAAATCGGAGAAATGTGTCTTCATAGGATACCCAAAGGAGACTGTTGGGTACACCTTCTATCACTGATCCGAAGGCAAGACATTCGTTGCTAAGAATGGATCCTTTCTAGAGAAGGAGTTTCTCTCGAAGGAAGTGAGTGGGAGGAAAGTAGAACTTTATGAGGTAACTGTACCTGCTCCCTTATTGGAAAGTAGTTCATCACAGAAATCTGTTCCTGTTACTACCGAACCTCGTAGGTCAACCGGAGTAAGATCCGCACCAGAGTGTTACGGTACTCCTGTTCTGGAGGTCATGTTACTTGACCATGACGACCCTACAAACTATGAGGAAGCGATGATGAGCCCAGATTCCGTGAAATGGCTTGAGGCCATGAAATCTGAGATGGGATCCATGTATAAGAACAAAGTGTGGACTTTGGTTGACTTGCCCAATGATCGGCAAGCCATCGAGAATAAATGGATCTTCAAGAAGAAGACTGACACTGACGGTAATGTTACTGTCTACAAAGCTCGACTTGTTGCAAAAGGTTTTTGACAAGTTCAAGGAGTTGACTACGATGAGACCTTCTCACCCGTAGCGATGCTTAAGTCCGTCCGAATCATGTTAGCAATTGCTTCATTTTATGATTATGAAATTTGGCAAATAGATGTAAAGACTGCATTCCTGAATGGATTTCTGGAAGAAGAGTTGTATATGATGCAACCCAAAGGTTTTATTGATCCAAAGGATGCTAACAAAGTGTGCAAGCTCCAGTGATCCATTTATGGACTGGTGCAAGCATCTCGGAGTTGGAATAAACGTTTTGATAGTGTCATCAAAGCATATGGTTTTATACAGACTTTTGGAGAAGCCTGTATTTACAAGAAAGTGAGTGGGAGCTCTGTAGCATTTCTAATATTATATGTGGATGCCATATTGTTGATTGGAAATGATATAGAATTTTTGGATAGCATAAAAGGATACTTGAACAAGAGTTTTTCAATGAATGACCTCGGTGAAGCTGCTTATATATTGGGCATCAAGATCTATAGAGATAGATCGAGACGCTTAATTGGACTTTCACAAAGCACATACCTTGGTAAAGTTTTGAAGAAGTTCAAAATGGATCAAGCAAAGAAAGGGTTCTTGCATGTGTTACAAGGTGTGAAGTTGAGTCAGACTCAATGCCCGACCACTGCAGAAGATAGAGAGAAAATGAAAGTTGTTCCCTATGCTTCAGCCATAGGCTCTATCATGTATCACTATAAGGATATGTACAGCGGTCAAGAACATCCTGAAATACCTGAAAAGTACTAAGGATATGTTTCTCGTTTATGGAGGTGACAAAGAGCTCATTGTAAAAGGTTACGTCGATGCAAGCTTTGACACTGATCCGGATGACTCTAAGTCAAAAACCGGATACGTATTTATATTGAATGGTGGAGCTGTTAGTTGGTGCAGTTCTAAGCAAAGCGTCGTGGCGGGATCTACGAGTGAAGCGGAGTACATAGCTGCTTCGGAAGCAGCAAAAGAAGGAGTCTGGATGAAGGAGTTCATATCTGATCTAGGTGTCATACCTAGTGCATCGGGTCCAATGAAAATCTTTTGTGACAATACTGGTGCAATTGCCTTGGCAAAGGAATCCAGATTTCACAAGAGAACCAAGCACATCAAGAGACGCTTTAATTCCATCCGCGATCAAGTCAAGGAGGGAGACATAGAGATTTGCAAGATACATACGGATCTAAATGTTGTAGACCCGTTGACTAAGCCTCTCTCACGAGCAAAACATGATCAACACCAAGACTCCATGGGTGTTAGAATCATTACTGTGTAATCCAGATTATTGACTCTAGTGCAAGTGGGAGACTGAAGGAAATATGCCCTAGAGGCAATAATAAAGTTGTTATTTATATTTCCTTATATCATGATAAATGTTTATTATTCATGCTAGAATTGTATTAACCGGAAACTTAGTACATGTGTGAATACATAGACAAACAGAGTATCACTAGTATGCCTCTACTTGACTAGCTCGTTGAATCAAAGATGGTTAAGTTTCCTAGCCATAGACATGAGTTGTCATTTGATTAACGGGATCACATCATTAGAGCATGATGTGATTGACTTGACCCATTCCGTTAGCTTAGCACTTGATCGTTTAGTATGTTGCTATTGCTTTCTTCATGACTTATACATGTTCCTATGACTATGAGATTATGCAACTCCCGAATACCGGAGGAACACTTAGTGTGCTACCAAACATCACAACGTAACTGGATGATTATAAAGGTGCTCTACAGGTGTCTCCGATGGTACTTGTTGAGTTGGCATAGATCGAGATTAGGATTTGTCACTCCGATTGTCAGAGAGGTATCTCTGGGACCTCTCGGTAACGCACATCACTATAAGCCTCGCAAGCAATGTGACTAATGAGTTAGTTGCGGGATGATGCATTACAGAAGGAGTAAAGAGACTTGCCGGTAATGAGATTGAACTAGGTATTGAGATACCGACGATCGAATCTCGGGCAAGTAACATACCGATAACAAAGGGAACAACATATGTTGTTATGCGTTGACCAATAAAGATCTTCGTAGAATATGTAGGAACCAATATGAGCATCCAGGTTCCGCTATTGGTTATTGACCGGATATGAGTCTCGGTCATGTTTACATTGTTCTCGAACCCGTAGGCTCCGCACGCTTAACGTTCGGTGACGATAGGTATTATGAGTTTATGTGTTTTGATGTACCGAAGGTAGTTTGGAGTCCCGGATATGATCACGAACATGACGAGGAGTCTCGAAATGGTCGAGACATAAAGATCGATATATTGCATGACTATGTTTGGACATCGGAAAGGTTTCGAGAGAGTTCGGGCATATACCGGAGTACCGGGGGGTTACCGGAACCCCCCGGGGAGTATATGGGCCCTAATGGGCTTTAGTGGAGAGAGAGAGGGGCAGCCAGGGCAGGCCGCGCGCCCCCTCCCCCTCTGGTCTGAATTGGACTAGGAAGGGGGGCGGCGCCCCCCCTTTCCTTCCTCCCTCTCTCCCCCTTCCTTCTCTCCTAGTCCAACTAGGGAAGGGGGGTATCCTACTCCCGGTGGGAGTTGGAATCCTCCAGGGCACGCCATAGAGGGCCGGCCCTCCCTCCCCCCCCCTCCACTCCTTTATATACGGGGGAGGGGGGCACCCCATAGACACACAAGTTGATCATTGATCTCTTAGCCGTGTGCGGTGCCCCCCTCCACCATAATCCACCTCGGTCATATTGTTGCAGTGCTTAGGCGAAGCCCTGTGCCGGTAGCTTCATCATCACCGTCATCACGCCGTCGTGCTGACGAATATCTCCCTCGACACTCAGCTGGATTGAGAGTTCGTGGGACGTCACCGAGCCGAACGTGTGCAGATCGCGGAGGTGTCGTACTTTCGGTACTAGGATCAGTCGGATCGTGAAGACGTACGACTACATCAACCGCGTTGTCATAATGCTTCCGCTTACGGTCTACGAGGGTACGTGGACTACACTCTCCCCTCTCGTTGCTATGCATCACCATGATCTTGCGTGTGCGTAGGAATTTTTTTGAAATTACTGCGTTCCCCAACACCTAGGTACCCCTGGTGTCTATATAAACCAGAGGGGTTAGTTCGTAGAGCTAGAAGAACCATCATCCTACTCATCTAGGGTTTAGTTCATCCGATCTCGTGGTAGATCAACTGTGTAACCATCATACACACATCAATATAATCAAGCAGGACCTAGAGTTTTACCTCTTTGAGAGGGCCTGCACTTGGGTAAATATTGTCCCTATGTTTTCTGTTCCCCTTGATCCAAGATCTACAACTCGGGACCCCCTACCTGAGATCCGCCGGTTTTGACACCGACATCGGCCACTTAAGATCAGTCATTGGCACAAACAGGCGACACGGAGGTGGGTTTTGAGCAAACATGCGGCCACCTTTAGCTATCTTTAGCTATTGCTATGGAGATTATTATCATGAGATGCTCGAGCACCTGGATGATTAGAAACAACAAGATCTTCGAAGGGCAGCACCACATTTGGACACATGGAAGCACTATCTCAGAGTGGGGCTAGAGGCAACACAGCTTAGGGCTAAGCAAGGAAAAGCAGAGCAGATCAACACTTGGATAAATCAGAACTTGTAATTTAATTTTAATGTTTCCTAAAACTGGTACTGGGTGACCATTTTATTTAGACTTGCATTTGTATACATTTTACAATTAATGAATTACCGTTGAACAATTATTCTACGATTTTGGCTCAAAAAAAAAGAAACATAGTAATTGGATAGAAACTGAAGGTATCATACATTTTACGTTTGTAACGATAAGTATACCAAACATGGTGACTAGGAAAAGTAAAATAAATTTGACAGAGGAAACAAACCCAACTGTACTACTGTAGTTGCAGAAATACGGATTCAGCGCCCGAGGTCTGCAGCTTTGTGACCAGATTGTAAGGTCGTGGGATCGATTTGCAGCTGTGGGTTTGGGGCTGGTGGTGGATTGGTGATCCGGTCGGTGGTGTTTGCGTGTCCGACTGTCAACTAAACTAGGTTGTACGACATCAATATTTACATATGTACTATGAGCATCCTAATTTTTTCTGATTAAGGAGCTCTCTGCATCCCAAATTTTCGGATGACGGCCTATACGCATGTACTACCTCTGTATCACTAGTGATCTAAATGTTTTTATATTTCTTTACGGAAGGAGTAATTGAGTACTTAGACCGTGACATATCTCCGTGATTCCACCGGTACAATACATGGCAGACACACATTTCCATCATGTTCTGGAGGGGAAGCTCAATCATCGATCCCGAATAAACTCACGATTCCACGACGCAAATAACACCAAACACGCATGTGGCTGTGGGTGGGCAATTGGAATGACGTGCGCCATCACCAGTTACATATTTCCGATCCTTCCAAACACTAGCAAGCACAACTCATTTGAAAATAAAGTTGATTTGCTAAGCTACAACGTGCATGCACCATTGTGCTCATGCAGACCGGCCTTACAGAAGAAGACACAACTGCATATCTATGAATGTGTTGTTTGGTGTTGCTCCACATGAGCTTGTTCCCCAAAGAAAATCATTCATTCATGGATATATATACGTGCAAATGAAGTTCCGTTGTAGTCCAAACTAAAGTGAGCACTGTTGTTAATTGAGTACATGTTCAAAGCAGGGAGAGGGGATTTGGGAGGGAAACGCAAACAAAGGGAATAAAGATAAAAGGGCAGATACAAACAACCCAACCTTATTAAATACATTAACTACATATATAAAGCAAAGCAAGATAAAATAAACCTCACACTAGCACCAGCTCCCTTTTGCCTTGCCCCCATGTGACCGTGGCTATAAAGACGACAGTTTGGACTAGTAGTAGCAGCAGCTTCAGTTCAAGTTCTTTTTAAGGAGCCTCGGTTCAAGTTGAGAGACAGAAGCAGAGCGAGGGCATCTTCGATGCTTTGCGTCAAAACGGATACCTCAAACATCCACGAGACATGTTCGGACGTGCCTGTGGATAACGGATAGGAGAGCGGGCATCCAGTTCTATGCACCAAATGTCCGCCCATATTTTAAACGGATATTTCATAAATGGACGAAATTCATGTAAATTAAACAAAATTTAAGCAAGTTCCACATATTACATGCAAACCACCTGCTATGTAGCAAGTTCAACTAACAGTAAAAAAGAAAACTAAACTACGCGAGGTATCCGACGTTGACCTTGTATGCATGGCCTCCGAGGATGCCGAGTGCCGACACCTCCATCCCCGACCGTGTCGTCGTTATCGCCATCATCCTTCCCGCGACGGACGGCCTTCCAGGGTTGCGGCAGCCCGGATCGGCCAATGTTGCGCCGCCTCGCACAGACAATTGACCATGCCTGGCTCGCGGCAACGGTCAGGCGCGGACTCCGGCCCACACCATCCATCCTCGCCCTTGCCGGTAAGGGCACGGGCGGCACACTCGGACTTGGCCAACCCGATCTTGTAGAGTTGGTCGATGCTTCGACACCGGAGGCCAGAGGACGTTTGCGCAGCGGTCCTGGACCGATCCTCGGCCCAGGCCAACATGAGATCTGGGTCGGTGCGCACCCAGTCCGGCGCCACATCAGACGTTGCATGGGCCGAATGGCATGCCACGTTGCGCCAATCCGGCGCTCCTCCTCGGATGTCGCCTTGTCAGTCATCGTCTTGGTGCGCGAGGAGGCGCGGCCACCACATACAAGGTAGTAGAGGAGGCGGTTGCGCGCATTGGCGATTGTCGGGGTGGGTGCCTCCTCTTTCTTCACCGGTGCCACTGGCTCCCGAACTGCCGACGAGGCAGCGATGACATCACCTCCTTATCGCAGCCAAAACGGCGCACGCGGGGACGCCGACTCGACTCGGCGCCCGTACTAGTTGTGCGGTGGGGCCGCGAGCACCATCTTGACACGACGTCGTGGCGAGGACGCCAGCTCCTGCTTGACACGGTGGCGCGACGGGGACACAACCTCCTACTTGACGCGGCCGTCGCGCGACAATGAGGGCAGCGACAAACCACGATAGAAGAGAAACCGTTGGAGCAGTAACTCGAGCTGCTACACGTACTCCTCATCCATTCATGCGACCTCGGAGAGGAGGGGCAGCTATCACTATAGGAATTAGCTTCTTTGCCATCTGCCATGGCAAACGGCAAAGGCATCAAAAGCGGACGGCAAACCTCTTTGCCGTCTGCCACCAATGGCAAAGGTGTCCTGCAAAGAAAGCAACGATAAAGAGGTTGTTTGCCGTCTGCTTCCTCAAAGCAGACGGCAAAGGAACTTTGCCGTCTGTGGCGGACGGCAAAGAACATGGACGGCAAATAATAGGCGTTAGCCACGTTAGGTGGCTAACGGGAGGCTTTGTCGTCCGCCAGCAGACGGCAAACATGCCCTCCCCTTTGCCATCTGCTAGCTGACGTCAGCCACGCGTCATGCCCCCCAAGCCTTTGTCGTCTTCCACAGACAGCAAACTCCCACAGCCTTTGTCGTCTGCCACGGACGACAAAGTAATCAAATGGGTCAGATCCCCGATTGCACAGGCTGCTGCCACATGGCCTCTTTGGCGTCAGTGGCAGATGGAAAAGTGCATGTATTGTCTCTATTTTTCTGTTTTTATTATATCCCTACATTATCAAAAGATATATATATATATATATATATATATATATATATATATATATATATAGTTTCAACCTCAAACATAGCCCATGCATCAAACATCTAGCAGTCAATGCAACAGAACACATAGGGTATTAAAAGGTCCAATACATACATAGTTTGTCACATTGTTCATCAATACAAATGAAAACAAGAATTAAACACGAGTAGTCCATCAATGCTTCTTCCATGAAGTGAATCAAACCTGCAAAAATGGGAGTAAGAAAGTTAGAATAAGAAGAAGACTAGAAGAAGAAGAAGAAGAAGAAGAAGAAGAAGAAGAAGAAGAAGAGAAGACTAGAAGAAGAAGAAGAAGATATTTTCTTCTTCTTTTTCTCATCTTTCTTCTTCTCTTCCATCTTTTTATCCTTTTCCTCCTCATTCTCATTCTTCTTCTTTTATTCTTTCTTTTTCTTCTCTTTCTTCTTCTATTCTTTCTTTTTCTCCTCTTTCTTGTTTTTCTTCTTCTTATTCCTTATTTGTGTCATTTTAGAGCTAACTTAGGTAATTATGCCATTTTTTAGCTAACTAAGCTTATTATGTCAATTTGGAGGAAAATAAGGTAAGTATAGGTCATTTTTGTGCTAACCTAGGTGATGATGCCATTTTTGAGCCAATTTATGTAAGTATAGCTCATTTTTTATCTAACATAGGTAATTATGCCATTTTGGAGGAAAATAAGCTAAGTATATGACATCTATGAGAAAACCAAGGTTTTTATGCCTTTTTTAGGAAAATAAGCTAAGTATATGCCATCTATGAGAAAACTTACCCTCATCACAACAAATGCGATCAAGATCGCAACTAAAGTAACAATTGATCCAATGGCATAATGATACCAAGCCTCATTATCAATGGCATATTTTCTAATCTTCTTAATCTTCAAGTACATTGCATCCATCTTCATCTTGTGATCATCGACGACATCGGCAACATACAACTCCAATTTCATCTTATCTTCTTCAATTATTTTCATTTTTTCTTTCAAATACTCATTTTATTTTTCAACTAAATTTAACTTCTCGACAAGAGGGTCGGTTGCAATTTCCGGTTCACATACCTCATAGGTAAATATCTCTATGCCAACTTGATGGCCATAATTGTCATAAATGCGAAATGCAACAAATAGTTATAAAAGAGAATATACCACATCTGAATCATAAACCGGGCGAGGGCCGATGGGGACGGATATCAAGACCATGGCACTATGTATAACAAAAAAAATACAAAGTAAGAAAATTATACAAGTAACTATATAAATCATACAATCATACAAGTAACTATATAAATCATGTACAACATAAAAAATTGAATACCTAATAATAATCTTGATCATCGGTTTCAGTAAATGCTCCGGGATCAATAAATGCATCATCATCATCACTATCATGAATGAAGTGCTCATCGGGTTCAGCGGCATCAACATGTGGAATGTCACCTTTATGTAATCGGTCAAGCATTGACAAGTCATTCGCAGAAGTAACCTCTTCTTGTTTAGGCTCATCTTGTTCCAGCTCAGGGGTGAAGTCGGATTCACTGTCGCTATCTACTTCAATGTTCTGGGGTGAAGTAGAGCATTTTTTGGAAAGGCGTGTTTCTTGGAAGAATTCACCTTCATATGTGTCTGGGTTAATGTGAGGTTCTTAATCCTCTTCATTTGGGGGAGGTGGTCTAACACGTGGCGGCACTTCATAAATGACATCCCAACCATTCAGATTTGGATCAGTTTGGCAGGCCCACGGTAGATAGAAAACTTGGGTCGCCTGTTGAGCCGTAATATAGACATCGGGAACATCTAAATGGGTGCTTTGTTTGATTTGGACTAGCCCTATATGTTCATGAGTCCTTCTAGTCTCCTTCGGCTGGAACCAATAACATTTGAAGACTACGACGTTCAGTGGGTTTTCACCATAGAATAGAACTTCATAAATTGCTTCAACTCTCCCATAATACTCGATACCTCCATCACCGATAGCAGAGACACAACAATTTGTAGACTTTCGGCGGCCATAGATAGCTCTTTGCTGTAGGTACGAAAGCGGTACCCGTTGATGTCGTATTTGTCAAATGAACGAACCTTATTGTCAAAACCATTAGCGACTTGTCTCAATTTGGCGTCCATAGACTCTGAATTAGCCCACAAGTTTAATACGAAAGGATGGTTGCATTAGCCGCAAATTAGACGAAGAAATGAGAAATGGTATAATGGAAATTACCATTTGTTTGAACCAAGAGATAAAACAGGAAAAGCCGCCTCCTTGCTTTGCCAGAAGCTCAAACTCTTTGATGGATTCCTTTTCGATCTCCACTCCATCCGAGAATTTGGCGACGTATGGACTGTATCAAATATCCGAGAATAAGAGATTTTCAAAGGAATTAGAAGTTGCGAAACAATGTACCGCGATAACTTACTTGATGTACGGTCGCACTTCTGTTAGGTTGTTGAAGATATACAACGAAATGGTCTGCCATTCTTCGACATCCAACGATATTGGTTTAGAAGCACTGGCTGGTGCAAGATTCCCTTTGAATAGGCTGAGGTTGGATCCACCTTTTTTAGGGTCGCCAACATTGTACCGAGGCTTCGAATTATGCAAAAGACGATTTTTGGCTTCGTAGTGTGATGTCACGAAGTTTGCCGCCACCTCAGTAATGAATGCCTCGACCATCGATGCTTCAATTCTACGTTTATTTTTACATTTTGCTCGGAGCGTCTTCTGCATCCTCTCAGTTGCGTAGTACCAACGATTTTGCACGGGCCTCCCCAATCTTGCCTTCATCGGGAGATGCAAAATCAAGTGTTGCATTGGATTAAAGAAGCCCGACTGAAAGATCTTCTCTAACTTGCAGATCAACTCCGGCGCCAACTCTTCCATTTCTTCTAGCACGACAGGTGATAGTTCTTTCGCACAAAGAACACAGAAGAAATAGCTCAGCTCTGCCAGTACTAGCCATTCATCCTTAGGGATAAAGCCACGCAACATCACCGGCATTACCCGGATAAAGCCACGCAACATCACCGGCATTACCCGCTCAATCTATATGTGCCAATCATGACTCTTGAGACCAAATATTTTCAATTCTTCAAGACTCGCTCCCCTTTTTAGATTCGCTGCATACCCATCGGGGAACATCAACTGAATTTTCACCCACAAGATAATTTCCCTCATAGCTGGCCTTCCAAGATTGAACCATGCCTTTGGCTTCGTCCAATTCTGCTTTCCTTTCGGTTGTTTCATGTTTTGTAACGGTCTATCACATAGCACCTCTTGATTGACTCTAGCCTTAGTATTATCCTTTGACTTCCCCTCTATGCCGAACAACGTACCAAATAGGGCCTCGACGATATTCTTTTCAGTGTGCATCACGTTGATGTTGTGTGGCTAAAGGAGGTCTTTGAAGTAAGGAAGATCCCACAAGCATGTCTTGTGAGTCCAGGCGTGTTCCGAATTATACCCCTTGAAATACCCTGGACGCTCTGGATTTGGCTCGAGAGCGTTTAACTAATGCAGGGTCTCTTGGCCTGTCAACGGAGGTGGTGCAGAGTTTTTGAGAACTCTACCTTTGATGAAGTTCTTCTTGTCTTTCCTCAACTTATGGCGAGGATCCAGGAACTATATATGCAAGTCGACGCAAGAAAACTTGTGATCCGCCTGCAGCCAACGAAACTCAAGAGCTGCCTTGCATGTGGAGCATGGGAACCTTCCATGCACACACCAGCCAACGAATAGCGCATACGTCGGCAAGTCATGCGTCGAGTACATGTACTAGACACGCATTATGAAGTTATGTTTGCTAAAGGCGTCGTATGTCTTGAACACATTATCCCAAGCTTCTTGCAATTCGTCCTTAAGCGGCTGCATGTACACATTCATATTCTTCCCCGGATAGTTCGGCCCTGGAATTATCAACGTCAGGAAAATGTTCTTTCTTTGCATAATATGTCTGGGGGGATTGAGTGGAATGACAAATAAGGGCCAACAACTGTATTGGGTTGCCGTCGGACCAAACACATTGAACCCATCCGTGCTGATGGCGACTCGAGGATGCCTTGGATCTGCAGATTTTTGCGCATGTAATGCATCAAAGCGCTACCACGCTTCACCATCCAATGTGTGTACCATCATCAGATTCCCATCTGCATCTAGTTTGGTTCTTTTGCCCATTTTGTGCCATGTCATCTCTCTGGCCGTCTCTTCGACCATGAAAAGATGTCTCGGCAAAAACCCGAGAGAATGTGCATCCGGAGAACAATAGGGAGGCGCTGATGAAATTTTGTCTCGGAATGGGGTACAACATGGAGAACGTACCCAATCTACACATACTAGGGCTGTCCGTGGAAATCGCTGAACAATCCGAATGAGTTACAGTGATAAATATGCAACTAAATGCATATTTATCAATGCAACCCTTTCGGACGGGAGACGCCTAGGTTACGCGACTTAGCATGGAAATGAAATCTACTGACATGATTAAAAGAGCGTAGGAGGTGAAGGTGGATTCATATCTCACCCTCGGCTATAGAGTAAGTAGTGGAACAACGGCGGGATCACGGACCAAAAACTTCTACCAATGATGAATCCAAGGAGATGAAATAGCACAAAGCCTGCAAATTCTACAGATTGAGTCAAGAAAATTTAGGACATCACATCACATAAAGCATCGACACTTCAAACTATGAAAAGAACTTCGACCCCTCGACGATCCTCGTGAAGGAAATATGCCCTAGAGGCAATAATAAAGTTATTATTTATTTCCTTATTTCATGATAAATTTTTATTATTCGTGCTATAATTGTATTAACCGGAAACATAATACATGTGTGAATACATAGACAAACAGAGTGTCACTAGTATGCCTCTACTTGAATAGCTCGTTTATCGAAGATGGTTAAGTTTCCTAACCATAGACATGAGTTGTCATTTGATAAACGGGATCACATTATTAGGAGAATGATGCGATTGACTTGACCCATTCCGTTAGCATAGCACTTGATCGTTTTAGTTCACTGCTATTGCTTTCTTCATGACTTATACATGTTCCTATGACTATGAGATTATGCAACTCCTGATTACCGGAGGAACACTTTGTGTTCTACCAAACGTCACAACGTAACTAGGTGATTATAAAGGTGCTGTACAGGTGTCTCCGATGATACTTGTTGAGTTGGCATAGATCGAGACTAGGATTTGTCACTTCGATTGTCGGAGAGGTATCTCTGGGCCCTCTTGGTAATGCACATCACTATAAGCCTTGCAAACAATGTGACTAATGAGTTAGTTGTGGGATGATGCATTACGGAAGGAGTAAAGAGACTTGCCGGTAATGAGATTGAGCTGGTACGAGGATACCGACGATCGAATCTCGGGCAAGTAACATACCGATGACAAAGGGAACAACGTATGTTGTTATGCGGTTTGACCGATAAAGATCTTCATAGAATATGTAGGAACCAATATGAGCATCCAGGTTCTGCTATTGGTTATTGACCGGAGACGAGTCTTGGTCATGTATACATAGTTCTCGAACCCGTAGGGTCCGCACGCTTAACGTTAGGTTTCGATCGGTATTATGAGTTTATGTGATTTGATGTACTGAAGGTAGTTTGGAGTCCCGGATGTTATCACGGACATGACTATGAGTCTCGAAATGGTCGAGACGTAAATATTGATATGTTGGACGGCTATATTCGGACACCGGAAGTGTTCCGGGTGGTTTTGGAGAAAACCGGAGTGCCGGAGGGGTTACCGGAACCCCCCGGGGAAGTTTTGGGCCTTAGTGGGCTTTAGGGGAGAGAGAGGGCAGCAGCCCAGGAGGTGGCGCACCCCCTCCCATGGGGAGTCCGAATTGGACTAGGGGAGGGGGGCACGGCCCCTCTTTCCCTCTCCCTCCCCCTCTCTTTCCTTCCCCTTCCCCCTTCCTAGTAGGACTAGGAAATGATGAATCCTACTCCTACTAGGAGGAGGATTCCTCCTCTCCTTGGGGCGCACCAAGGCCGGCTGGCCTCCCCCTTGCTCCTTTATATACGGGGGCGGGGGGCACCCAAAGACACACAAGTTGATTGTTCCAAGCCGTGTGTGGTGCCCCCTCCACCATAATCCACCTCGGTCATATCGTAGCGGTGCTTAGGCGAAGTCCTGCATCGGTAGCAACATCATCACCGTCATCATGCCGTCGTGCTGACGGAACTCTCCCGTGAAGCTTTGCTGGATCGGAGTTCGTGGGATGTCATCGAGCTGAACGTGTGCTGAACTCGGAGGTGCCGTACGTTCGGTACTTGGATCGGTCGGATCGTGAAGACGTACGACTACATCAACCGCGTTGTCATAACGCTTCCGCTTTCGGTCTATGAGGGCACATGGACAACACTCTCCCCTCTCGTTGCTATGCATCACCATGATCTTGCGTGTGCATCGGAATTTTTTTGAAATTACTCCCCAACAGTGGCATCCAAGCCAGGTTTATGCGTAGATGTTATATGCACGAGTAGAACACAAGTGAGTTGTGGGCGATACAAGTCATACTGCTTACCAGCATGTCATACTTTGATTCGGCGGTATTGTTGGATGAAGCGGCCCGGACCGACATTATGCGTACGCTTACGCGAGATTGGTTCTACCGACGTGCTTCGCACACAGGTGGCTGGCGGGTGTCAGTTTCTCCAACTTTAGTTGAATCAAGTGTGGCTATGCCCGGTCCTTGTTGAAGGTTAAAAGAACACATACTTGACGAAATATCGTTGTGGTTTTGATGCGTAGGTAAGAACGGTTCTTGCTCAGCCCGTAGCAGCCACGTAAAACTTGCAACAACAAAGTAGTGGACGTCTAACTTGTTTTTGCGGGGCATGTTGTGATGTGATATGGTCAAGACATGATGCTAAATTTTATTGTATGAGATGATCATGTTTTGTAATAGAGTTATTGGCAACTGGAACACTTCCAATATCCAATATCCAATATCCAAACATAGGCTTCCAATATATCAATCTTTATGTCTTGACCATTTCGAGACTCCTCGTCATGTCCGTGATCACATCCGGGACTCCGAACTATCTTCGGTACATCAAAACACATAAACTCATAATATAACCATCATCAAACTTTAAGCGTGCGGACCCTACGGGTTCGAGAACTATGTAGACATGGACCGAGACACGTCTCCGGTCAATAACCAATAGTGGAACCTGGATGCTCATATTGGCTCCCACATATTCTACGAAGATCTTTATCGGTCAGACCGCATAACAACATACGTTGTTCCCTTTGTCATCAATATGTTACTTGCCCGAGATTCGATCGCCGGTATCTCAATACCTAGTTCAATCTCGTTACCAGCAAGTCTCTTTACTCGTTCTGTAATACATCATCCCGCAACTAACTCATTAGTTGAAATGCTTGCAAGGCTTATAGTGATGTGCATTACCGAGTGGGCCCATAGATACCTCTCCGACAATCGGAGTGACAAATCCTAATCTCGAAATACGCCAACCCAACAAGTACCTTCGGAGACACCTGTAGAGCACCTTTATAATCACCCAGTTACGTTGTGACATTTGGTAGCACACAAAGTGTTCCTCCGGTAAACGGGAGTTGCATAATCTCATAGTCATAGGAACATGTATAAGTCATGAAGAAAGCAATAGCAGAATACTAAACGATCGTGTGCTAAGCTAACGGAATGGGTCAAGTCAATCACATCATTCTCCTAATGATGTGATCCCGTTAATCAAATGACAACTCATGTCAATGGCTAGGAAACATAACCATCTTTGATCAATGAGCTAGTCAAGTAGAGGCATACTAGTGACTCTCTGTTTGTCTATGTATTCACACAAGTATTATGTTTCCGGTTAATACAATTCTAGCATGAATAATAAACATTTATCATGATATAAGGAAATAAATAATAACTTTATTATTGCCTCTAGGGCATATTTCCTTCAGTCTCCCACTTGCACTAGAGTTAATAATCTAGATTACACAGTAATGATTCTAACACCCATGGAGCCTTGGTGCTGATCATGTTTTGCTCGTGGAAGAGGCTTAGTCAACGGGTCTGCAACATTCAGATCCGTATGTATCTTGCAAATTTCTATGTCTCCCACCTGGACTAGATCCCGGATGGAGTTGAAGCGTCTCTTGATGTGCTTGGTTCTCTTGTGAAATCTGGATTCCTTTGCCAAGGCAATTGCACCAGTAATGTCACAAAAGATTTTCATTGGACCCGATGCACTAGGTATGACACCTAGATCGGATATGAACTCCTTCATCCAGACTCCTTCATTTGTTGCTTCCGAAGCAGCTATGTACTCCGCTTCACACGTAGATCCCGCCACAACGCTTTGTTTAGAGCTGCACCAACTGACAGCTCCACCGTTCAATGTAAACACGTATCCGGTTTGCGGTTTAGAATCGTCCGGATCAGTGTCAAAGCTTGCATCAACGTAACCATTTACGACTAGCTCTTTGTCACCTCCATAAACGAGAAACATATCCTTAGTCCTTTTCAGGTATTTCAGGATGTTCTTGACCGCTGTCCAGTGATCCACTCCTGGATTACTTTGGTACCTCCCTGCTAAACTTATAGCAAGGCACACATCAGGTCTGGTACATAGCATTGCATACATGATAGAGCCTATGGCTGAAGCATAGGGAATATCTTTCATCTTCTCTCTATCTTCTACGTGGTCGGGCGTTGAGTCTTACTCAACTTTACACCTTCTAACACAGGCAAGAACCCTTTCTTTGCTTGATCCATTTTGAACTTCTTCAAAACTTTGTCAAGGTATGTGCTTTGTGAAAGTCCAATTAAGCGTCTTGATCTATCTCTATAGATCTTGATGCCCAATATATAAGCAGCTTCACCGAGGTCCTTCATTGAAAAACTCTTATTCAAGTATCCCTTTATGCTATCCAGAAATTCTATATCATTTCCAATCAGCAATATGTTATCCACATATAATATCAGAAATGCTACAGAGCTCCCACTCACTTTCTTGTAAATACAGGCTTCTCCAAAAGTCTGTATAAAACCAAATGCTTTGATCACACTATCAAAGCATTTATTCCAACTCCGAGAGGCTTGCACCAGTCCATAAATGGATCGCTGGAGCTTGCACACTTTGTTAGCTCCCTTTGGATCGACAAAACCTTCCGGCTGCATCATATACAACTCTTCTTCCAGAAATCCATTCAGGAATGCAGTTTTGACATCCATTTCCCAAATTTCACAATCATAAAATGCGGCAATTGCTAACATGATTCGGACAGACTTAAGCACCGCTACGGGTGAGGAAGTCTCATCGTAGTCAATCCCTTGAACTTGTCGAAAACCTTTCACAAGAAGTCGAGCTTTATAGACAGTAACATTACTGTCAGCGTTAGTCTTCTTCTTGAAGATCCATTCATTCTCAATGGCTTGCCGATCATCGGGCAAGTCAACCAAAGTCCACACTTTGTTTTCATACATGGATCCCATCTCAGATTTCATGGCCTCAAGCCATTTTGCGGAATCTGGGCTCACCATCGCTTCTTCATAGTTTGTAGGTTCGTCATGGTCTAGTAACATAACCTCCAGAACCGGATTACCGTACCACTCTGGTGCGGATCTTACTCTAGTTGACCTATGAGGTTCAGTAACAACTTGATCCGAAGTTTCATGATCATCATCATTAACTTCCTCACTAATTGGTGTAGGTGTCACAGGAACCGGTTTCTGTGATGAACTACTTTCCAATAAGGGAGCAGGTACAGTTACCTCATCAAGTTCTAGTTTCCTCCCACTCACTTCTTTCGAGAGAAACTCCTTCTCTAGAAAGGATCCAAATTTAGCAACAAAAGTCTTGCCTTCGGATCTGTGATAGAAGGTGTACCCAATAGTTTCTTTTCGATATCCTATGAAGACACATTTCTCCGATTGGGTTCGAGCTTATCAGGTTGAAGCTTTTTCACATAAGCATCGCAGCCCCAAACTTTAAGAAACGACAACCTTGGTTTCTTGCCAAACCACAGTTCATAAGGCGTCGTCTCAACGGATTTTGATGGTGGCCTATTTAACGTGAATGCAGCCATCTCTAAAGCATAACCCCAAAACGATAGCGGTAAATCAGTAAGAGACATCATAGATCGCATCATATCTAGTAAAGTACGATTACGACGTTCGGACACACCATTACGATGTGGTGTTCCGGGTGGCGTGAGTTGCGAAACTATTCAGCATTGTTCAAATGAAGACCAAACTCGTAACTCAAATATTCTCCTCCACGAGCAGATCGTAGAAACTTTATTTTCTTGTTACAATGATTGTCAACTTCACTTTGAAATTCTTTGAACTTTTCAAATGTTTTAGACTTATGTTTCATTAAGTAGATATACCCATATCTGCTTAAATCATATGTGAAGGTGAGAAAATAACGATACCCACCGTGAGCCTCAACATTCATCGGTCCACATACATCTGTATGTATGATTTCCAACAAATCTGTTGCTCGCTCCATAGTTCCGAAGAATGGCGTTTTAGTCATCTTGCCCATGAGGCACGGTTCGCAAGTACCAAGTGATTCATAATCAAGTGGTTCCAAAAGTCCATCAGTATGGAGTTTCTTCATGCGTTTTACACCAATATGACCTAAACGGCAGTGCCACAAATAAGTTGCACTATCATTATCAACTCTGCATCTTTTGGCTTCAATATTATGAATATGTGTATCACTACTATCGAGATTCAACAAAAATAGACCACTCTTCAAGGGTGCATGACCATAAAAGATATTACTCATATAAATAGAACAACCATTATTCTCTAATTTAAATGAATAACCGTCTCGCATCAAACAAGATCCAGATATAATGTTCATGCTCAACGCTGGCACCAAATAACAATTATTCAGGTCAAAAACTAATCCTGAAGGTAGATGTAGAGGTAGCGTACCGACCGCAATCACATCGACTTTGGAACCATTTCCCACGCGCATCGTCACCTCGTCCTTAGCCAATCTTCGCTTAATCCGTAGTCCCTGTTTCGAGTTGCAAATATTAGCAATAGAACCAGTATCAAATACCCTGGTGCTACTGCGAGCATTAGTAAGGTACACATCAATAACATGTATATCACGTATACCTTTGTTCACCTTGCCATCCTTCTTATCCGCCAAATACTTGGGTCAGTTCCGCTTCCAGTGACCAGTCTTTTTACAGTAGAAGCACTCAGTCTCAGGCTTAGGTCCAGACTTGGGTTTCTTCTCCTGAGCAGCAACTTGTTTGCTGTTCTTCTTGAAATTCCCCTTCTTCTTCCCTTTGCCCTTTTTCTTGAAATTGGTGGTCTTGTTGACCATCAACACTTGATGCTCCTTCTTGATTTCTACCTCCGCAGCCTTTAGCATTGCGAAGAGCTCGGGAATCGTCTTATCCATCCCTTGCATGTTATAGTTCATCACGAAGCTCTTGTAGCTTGGTGGCAGTGATTGAAGAATTCTGTCAATGACGCTATCATCCGGAAGATTAACTCCCAGTTGAATCAAGTGATTGTTATACCCAGACATTCTGAGTATATGCTCACTGACAGAACTATTCTCCTCCATCTTACAGCTGTAGAACTTATTGGAGACTTCATATCTCTCAATCCGGGCATTTGCTTGAAATATTAACTTCAACTCCTGGAACATCTCATATGCTCCATGACGTTCAAAACGTCGTTGAAGTCCCGGTTCTAAGCCGTAAAGCATGGCACACTGAACTATCGAGTAGTCATCAGCTTTGCTCTGCCAGACGTTCATAACATTTGGTGTTGCTCCTGCAGCAGGTTTGGCACCTAGCGGTGCTTCCAGGACGTAATTCTTCTATGCAGCAATGAGGATAATCCTCAAGTTACGGACCCAGTCCGTGTAATTGCTACCATCATCTTTCAACTTTGCTTTCTCAAGGAACGCATTAAAATTCAACGGAACAACAGCACGGGCCATCTATCTACAATCAACATAGACAAGCAAAATACTATCAGGTACTTAGTTCATGATAAATTTAAGTTCAGTTAATCATATTACTTAAGAACTCCCACTTAGATAGACATCCCTCTAATCCTCTAAGTGATCACGTGATCCAAATCAACTAAACCATGTCCGATCATCACGTGAGATGGAGTAGTTTCAATGGTGAACATCACTATGTTGATCATATCTACTATATGATTCATGCTCGACCTTTCAGTCTCAGTGTTCCGAGGCCATATCTGCATATGCTAGGCTCGTCAAGTTTAACCTGAGTATTCCGCGTGTGCAACTGGTTTGCACCCGTTGTATTTGAACGTAGAGCCTATCACACCCGATCATCACGTGGTGTCTCAGCACAAAGAACTTTCGCAATGGTGCATACTCAGGGAGAACACTTATACCTTGATAATTTTGTGAGAGATCATCTTATAATGCTACCGTCAATCAAAGCAAGATAAGATGCATAAAAGATAAACATCACATGCAATCAATATAAGTGATATGATATGGCCATCATCATCTTGTGCTTGTGATCTCCATCTCTGAAGCACCGTCATGATCACCATCGTCACCGGCGCGACACCTTGATCTCCATCGTAGCTTCGTTGTCGTCTCGCCAACTTATGCTTCTACGACTATCGCTACCGCTTAGTGATAAAGTAAAGCATTACAGGGCGATTGCATTGCATACAATAAAGCGACAACCATATGGCTCCTGCCAGTTGCCGATAACTCGGTTACAAAACATGATCATCTCAAACAATAAAATATAGCATCACGTCTTGACCATATCACATCACAACATGCCCTGCAAAAACAAGTTAGACGTCCTCTACTTTGTTGTTGCAAGTTTTACGTGGCTACTATGGGCTGAGCAAGAACCGTTCTTACCTACGCATCAAAACCACAATGATAGTTCGTCAAGTTAGTGCTGTTTTAACCTTCTCAAGGACCGGGCGTAGCCACACTCGGTTCAACTAAAGTTGAACTGACACCCGCTAGCCACCTGTGTGCAAAGCACGTCGGTAGAACCAGTCTCGCGTAAGCGTACGCGTAATGTCGGTCCAGGCCGCTTCATCCAACAATACCGCCGAACCAAAGTATGACATGCTGGTAAGCAGTATGACTTATATCGCCCACAACTCACTTGTGTTCTACTCGTGCATATAACATCTACGCATAAAACCAGGCTCTGATACCACTGTTGGGGAACGTAGTAATTTCAAAAAAATTCCTACGCACACGCAAGATCATGGTGATGCATAGCAACGAGAGGGGAGAGTGTTGTCCACGTACCCTCGTAGACCGAAAGCGGAAGCGTTAGCACAACGCGGTTGATGTAGTCGTACGTCTTCACGATCCGACCGATCAAGTACTGAACGCACGGCACCTCCGAGTTCAGCACACGTTCTGCTCGATGACGTCCCTCGAACTCCGATCCAGCCGAGCTTTGAGGGAGAGTTCCATCAGCACGATGACGTGGTGACGATGATGATGTTCTACCGACGCAGGGCTTCGCCTAAGCACCGCTATGATATTATCGAGGTGGATTATGGTGGAGGGGGACACCGCACACGGCTAAGAGATCAAGAGATCAATTGTTATATCTATGGGGTGCCCCTGCCCCCGTATATAAAGGAGCAAGGGAGGGAGGGGCGGCCGGCTAGGAGGAGGTGCGCCAGGAGGAGTCCTACTCCCACCGGGAGTAGGACTCCCTCCTTTCCTAGTTGGAGTAGGAGAAGGGGGAAGAAGGAGGGAGAGAGGAAGGAAAGGGGGGTGCCCCCCCCCCCCGCCTTCTTGTCCAATTCGGACTAGAGGGGAAGGGGGCGCGCGGCCTGCCCTGGCCGCCCCTCCTCTTCTCCACTAAGGCCCATGTAGGCCCATTAAACCCCCGGGGGGTTCCGGTAACCCCCGTTACTCCGGTAAAATCCCGATTTCACCCGGAACACTTCCGATATCCAAATATAGGCTTCCAATATATCAATCTTTATGTCTCGACAATTTCAAGACTCCTCGTCATGTCCGTGATCACATCCGGGACTCCGAACTATCTTCGGTACATCAAAACACATAAACTCATAATATAACCGTCATCAAACTTTAAGCGTGCGGACCCTACGGGTTCGAGAACTATGTAGACATGGACCGAGACACGTCTCTGGTCAATAAACAATAGCGGAACCTGGATGCTCATATTGGCTCCCACATATTCTACGAAGATCTTTATCGGTCAGACCGCATAACAACATACGTTGTTCCCTTTGTCATCGGTATGTTACTTGCCTGAGATTCGATCGTCGGTATCTCAATACCTAGTTCAATCTCGTTAGCGGCAAGTCTCTTTACTAGTTCTGTAATACATCATCCCGCAACTAACTCAATAGTTGCAATGCTTGCAAGGCTTATAGTGATGTGCATTACCGAGTGGGCCCAGAGATACCTCTCCGACAATCGAAGTGACAAATCCTAATCTCGAAATACGCCAACCCAACAAGTACCTTCGGAGACACCTGTAGAGCACCTTTATAATCACCCAGTTACGTTGTGATGTTTGGTAGCACACAAAGTGTTCCTCTGGTAAACGGGAGTTGCATAATCTCATAGTCATAGGAACATGTATAAGTCATGAAGAAAGCAATAGCAGAATATTAAACGATCGTGTGCTAAGCTAACGGAATGGGTCAAGTCAATCATATCATTATCCTAATGATGTGATCCCGTTAATCAAATGACAACTCATGTCAATGGCTAGGAAACATAACCATCTTTAATCAATGAGCTAGTCAAGTAGAGGCATACTAGTGACACTCTGTTTGTCTATGTATTCACACAAGTATTATGTTTCCGGTTAATACAATTCTAGCATGAATAATAAACATTTATCATGATATAAGGAAATAAATAATAACTTTATTATTGCCTCTAGGGCATATTTCCTTCACTTTGGAGATAGAGATCAAAGGCACAAGATGATGATGGCCATATCATATCACTTATATTGATTGCATCTGATGTTTATCTTTTATGCATCCTATTCTACTTTGATTGACGGTAGCATTATAAGATGATCTCTCACTAAATTTCAAGGTACAAGTTCTCCCTGAGTATGCACCGTTGCCAAAGTTCGTCGTGCCGAGACACCACGTGATGATCGGGTGTGATAAGCTCTACGTTCATATACAACGGGTGCAAGCCAGTTTTGCACACGCAGAAATACTCGGGTTAAACTTGACGAGCCTAGCATATGCAGATATGGCCTCGGAACACTGAGACCGAAAGGTCGATGTGAATCATATAGTAGATATGATCAACATAGTGATGTTCACCATTGAAAACTACTCCATCTCACGTGATGATCAGACATGGTTTAGTTGATATGGATCACGTGATCACTTAGATGATTAGAGGGATGTCTATCTAAGTGTGAGTTCTTAAGTAATTTGATTAATTGAACTTTAATTTATCATGAACTTAGTACCTGATAGTATTTTGCATGTCTATGTTGTTGTAGATAGATGGCCCGTGCTGTTGTTCCATTGAATTTTAATGCGTTCCTTGAGAAAGCAAAGTTAAAAGATGATGGTAGCAACTACACGGACTGGGTCCATAACTTGAGGATTATCCTCATTGCTGCACAGAAGAATTACGTCCTGGAAGCACCGCTGGGTGCCAAACCCGCTGCAGAAGCAACGCCAGATGTTAGGAATGTCTGGCAGAGCAAAGTTGATGCCTACTCGATAGTTCACTGTTCCATGCTTTACGGCTTAGAACCGGGACTTCGACGACGTTTTGAATGTCATGGAGCATATGAGATGTTCCAGGAGTTGAAGTTAATATTTCAAGCAAATGCCCGGATTGAGAGATATGAAGTCTTCAATAAGTTCTACAGCTGCAAGATGGAAGAGAATAGTTCTGTCAGTGAGCATATTCTCAAAATGTTTGGGTATAACAATCACTTGATTCAACTGGGAGTTAATCTTCGGTATGATAGTGTCATTGACAGAATTCTTCAATCACTGCCACCAAGCTACAAAAGCTTCATAATGAACTATAACATGCAAGGGATGGATAAGACAATTCCCGAGCTCTTCGCGATGCTAAAGGCTGCGGAGGTAGAAACCAAGAAGCAGCATCAAGTGTTGATGGTCAACATGTAACAGCCCCAAAATTGGGTTATCAATTTTTGTGCTGTTATTCTCTCCTGGCACTCATTTTCAAAATTTTCTCCTGAGTTTGCTGGATGACCCTGAGAAAATTTTGTCATTTCCAACCTTTCAAAATCCTGCTCATGTCTTTTTCAGTGGGCAAGACCTCATTTGCATCAGCTCACTTCCTCTTAAACCCTAATTCCAAATTTTTGGAATTTGGATATGCCCTTGTGATTACAAAGGAGCCACCATTTTCCTTGTTCTGTTGATCCTCCCAATTGATCCCAGAGATCATCCTATCTTTCTTAACCTTGGATATGCAAAAATATTGCTAAGTCCAATGCAATATTTTTGAATTATGATTTATTCCTTTTCTTGCCTTTCTGAGGAATAAAATCCAAAGGCATATCTAGCCATCTCCTAAATTCATGAGAATTGGTGGAGTTGATGCTTATGCCTAATCCAAGCTCTGGCAAGTATATTGGCCATAATTAAATAAGGAAAATTGCCTTTTCCTATTTAATGCCAATATTGCATTTCTGCCAATTTCCAAAGGAACTACTATTTTTATAGCAGAGAAAATTCACACATAAATTGTGGAGCTTGTCTTTGCTATATAATCACTAGTTCCATCCTAATCTCATGTTCCTCAGTTCAAAAATTTGGCACATGATCCAATGTAAGTTTCTGCCTTCTCTGAAATTTTGCAAAGGAAGTGCTTTATTCCTATGTCCAATTAAGCTGCAATTTGGCAGGGTGTTTAACATTGTTAAATAACCCATGAATACCAAAGATGAGCTCAATCCATTCACCCTAGCTCCCTGTGCAATTTTTCAAAGTTTCTGACCAGAACACAAGTTTGTGAATGAAGTACCTTCATAGTGTTTCCAAATGGGATGAAACTTTTCCATCCTCTCAGGTATCTCAAATCAGTATCCTCCACACAAATTCAGTTCATTTCATTGAACTATGTGAGCACAGGAGCAATTCTTGTTTTCTGTCCAAATTTTCAGTTTGTGAAGCAAGTGTATTTTATCTTGCTCTATTATGGCTGATAATTTTTCCAGGCCTTCTCCTACTCATATAACCTATCTCCACAAGATTGTGGCTCATTTCACTTGACCAATTGCCCTGAGGATTTTTCTGAAGTTTTTGGACTGAAATGATAGCTGTGAAGGAAGTACCATTTTGGTGAGTCCATTTGGTATGAACTTTTTACAGCATCATGGTATGTTCAAATCATCAGGCTTTGCCAAGTTATAGCCCAATCCATCACTCCTAGTGATTGTTTCATCATGATTAAGTTTCTGGGTCAGTTTTGGTGGTTGTACAACAACTATGGTAAATAGTTGTCCATTTTACCTCAAAACTCCCAGGACCGTATTCCTTTCTACCCCAAGCCTCCCGGACATCAAGTTTACCGTTTACCCTCTCTGGTTTAATCTCTAGGATGTTGCCAAGTTTGCAACAGCAAACTTGTGGAGCTTGTTTCACTCATCTCCATTTGTCTCTGCCCGATCTTTCACCATGGTAACACTCCACGCTGGAAGGACTACGCGGTAGACATGAATTTACATCAGTTAAAACCCTAGAGCGTTCCATGCCAGTGGTGACCACGCGTGTAACCAGCCAAAACGGTGGTCTAGCCACTGTGGTCGTCGGCATCGCTGCCCCGACCGTCCCTGGCCTCGCCATTAATGTCCTATAGCTCCCCTCGACGTCGTCTTCCCTCTGGACCTCTGTCCCCCTCCGTTCTCTTCTCCGGCGAGCCGTGCCAAGGACCAAACAGTGAGCTACTGTAGACATCATCGCCTTCCTCGTCATGTCCTCTTCTCCGTTCGTCCGCGAGCTTTGCTCGATTCCGTGAGCCTCTGGCGCTCGTCCTCACCCTCCTCGTCGCCTTCCCGCCGCTTCCCATGAGCTTTGGCCGCGTCTGCCGACACTGCGCCCCTCGCCGGCACACGGACACGTGCCACCTCCTCCTCTCTTTGCCCCGGCTATAAATAGCCCGCCCTCGAGCCTCTGGAGATCATCAGCAACCCTCCCCAACCACTCGCAGCTCTCCCCCTTGCCTCGGAGCTCCCCATGCCCTCCAATGGCCGAGCCATCGCCGCTTCGGGCTCTGCTCGATTCCGGCGATACCGCGCTTCTCTCGCCATTCCACCTCCTCTAATACGCTCCCTAGTGCCCTATGAGCCTCCCCGTTGCCTCGCCCGACCGTGTTCCCCACCGGAGCCCCTAGTTCGCCGGAGGCCGAAGCCTCTCTCCGTCGCGGGCCGGGTGGCTCCCTCTCCAGTGCTCGTCGCCGGCAACGGAGACTACCCCGGGGTGCGCCTCCTCCTCCTGAGCCCGTGGGTAGGTCGCCCGTCGCCTGCCGGGGCCGGACGCGCTGGCGAGCGCCGTCGGGGCGGGCGCCTTCCCTCGGCCAGGCGCGCGTCGAGCGGGAGGAGGAAGAAGCCAGGCCAGGCCCGTTGATGTCATTTTCATAATATTTTCACACAGTGAAAATGACCTTTTTGCTCTTGCCCGTAAACAGCCCCCTCCGAGAAGGAACTGTTTCCGGCAAATCTTTCCGCGATCGTTTCCCACTTCTTCCCGGAGTATTTGCCGACCCCCAGGCAAGCCAACCTCTTATCATGAGCCCCGAACTTGCATGATGACTTTGCTTGCACCTTGTGTGTGTGTGTAATTGTAGTTGTTTTATATCGTTTTCATCGGTAGTTATTTCTTTATGCCTATCTTGCATGCTTGTGTTTCCTGATACCTTTGCCATGTTAATTAGAATGTTATTATTAATAATGCCATGCCACTACTCTACTTTATTTGCATGTCATCGTTATAAACTGTTATGAGGATTGTAATGCACCGTTGATATACTATTGTCGTGTCCTTTATGTTATAGTTGTGCACTTGAGGAGTTCAATATTTTGTTCGTGCATTTGTATGCGGCATGTTGCACTCATGTTAAATATGTTCATGATGATGGAGAAGGAAATAAAATGACTTACTAATAACAAACCTCCTCCGTCATCGATGGGATCGAGTCATAGTGCCGCCAAACCTAACTTTTTCAGTGCAGCCACATTTGCCTTCTGGGAGGCCTTAATGCCAGCTATTGTCATGACCTCTCGCTGGTGCCTCCCACTAGGGAAGGTTATGGGCGTGCTTACCCTGATCAGGTAAGCGGACATAACCTTGTGTGCTCGTTTTTGAGATTTTTGGTACCAGTCCCCGAGTGGGAGTGTCCCCGAGTGGGAGTTGACCACGACGGTGGTCGGGGTGTCTTTGGTAGACACGGGGCCACCTAGGACCAGCCCGTTGGGGATTGGGTCGGAGTGGCCTGGAGAGCGTCATGGCAGTAGGTTGGTTTCGTCGGAATGCCGTTGGTCCACCCGAATGGGATGACGAGGCCATGGGTTCCGTGGTGTGGGTACAGTGTGCTACCTCTGCAGAGTGTATAAAGTCTATCGATAGCAAAAGTTCATAGTAGGTCCCACTATCAGGTCTTGGTCGAAATGGAGGACAAACCGAAATAATTAAGTTGGTCAATAAATATGTGATAACAAGAATATGGTAACTTGAACTATGAGATAGTCGTGAGGAGTCACGACGATATTTTGATGATGAGATAAGTGGTTGTGATCGCCGTAAGGATCACGGGCCAAATATTGGTTGTGGTTGTGATCGCCGTAAGGATCACGGTTGGAGACCAAGTGTTGGTCGTGGTTGTGATCGCCGTAAGGATCACGAGTTGTTCTTGAGAAATACCACTTTGGTGGTGTGTTTGTGATCCAGAGATGATCACAGTTGATAAGAGAGTCCGAGGGACTCGGTGCACAAGTTTGGTTCCATTGCTGGAATAATATATCATTATTTGCATTTAAAGAACCATGATAGAACAGAAGATGATTGCATAATGTTAACATGCTATGTCTGCATTGGATATTATTGGTAGTTTATTTTCAGCATAGTTTCTTGATGCCATGCTATGCTTTGATTGACATGTTAAGTTATGCCATGATTGAGATAAAATTCTATGTTTTGCTATTACAATGTTATAATCATGTTCTGATATGCCATGTCATTGTCATGTTAGTGGATGCTATGATATTATTCATGCTTAGTTGATTTTTATCGTGCCATGTTTAGTAATTGAGGTGGGATAGGCTGTTGCATGCGCTCGGTTCTCGCTTTGTCTTCTGGTTGTTTGGATGCTATGTATTTGGTTGTCTTGCAAGTACATTCAATGTACTGACCTGGCGTGTCATGCCAGTTTTGTAGGTCGTACCCGTATTGCTCACTTGATCCGTCGTGCTAGGACGTAATCTTGCCAGTCCTGTGAGTTGTGGAGCCCAGCCAGAGTTGTTATGCTGCCAAACCAAGACTTCCGCCGCCATTTTTATCAGACTTCCGCTGTCATTTAATAGCCTTAGGGCTATGCCAGATAATTGTATTCATCAATGATGTAATCTCATATACATGTATTTGATGAATATTTTTGTACCTAGAATGCTGTATTATGGACCTGTCGTGCGTCAGGTGTTATCCGGGGCTGACGTGCGAAGGCCCCCTGCTCCATGCGGATCGGGGTGCCACAGGGCATGGTATCAGGGCAGCCAGGCTGGCATAGGTTATCCTAGTATTAGATCACCGCTACCATTAACCGGTAATGGCCCTAAGGGATTTGACCCATCCCTGCATACGGCATGGCCACTGTTAATCAACAGGTGGCGCAGTCGGGACCGACACGTCCTCACCCCGCTGTCCCCGCCTAGTTATCCATGGCGCGAATAGCAACCATATCCTTTTTGGTCGGCCGCACCGCTTGCCCTTTGCCATTAAGGGAAAGGGGCCACACCATGCGGGCATGTCTCGCATAGCTGCCTATAAAAGCCCCCTTTCCGCTCGCCGTATCGCTAAACCCTTAGTCAGCCATGTCCCTGCAGAGAAGCCTGGCTAGTAGCACTCCAGCCATGACTGGCACCTTCAAAGCTCCCAAGTTTTACACCCGCACCAGTGCCGTCAACCACACTGGCTTTCCACCCCTTCTTACTGAGATGCTCACCAAAGCCTTTGGCTGTAAGGCTAGCCCCGATTACCTGGTGTTCCAATCGGCACCCGTCCCTCACCTTCATCGCTTTGATGCAAGAGTGTGCATCAGCCTAGCAGCGGATGGCCAGCCATTGGTTTTTCAGGGTAGAGCTATGCCTACCTCTGATTTAGCCATTCAGGCCGCTGCTATGGAGGCTATGCTTCACCTCCGAACCAGATACCCGCATATGGCAGCAAGGCGTGATTTCTGCTTCTACCCCATTGTGACAGAGGTAGGAATGCAGCCTTCTCCCGCTAGCCAAGGAGATGACCCCGCAATCGCTCGCCTGGTGCAGTATATTACCGCCCAGGGGATGATGATTTCCCAGATGCTTGCCGAGTTTAGAACTCTGGACAATGATGCGGTGCGAGTCGTCAAGGAAGCTTACCGTGAGTCTCGTAAATTCGCATCTCAAGTCATTTTCCCAACACCATCCGAACCAGTCCTATCCTCTCAGCCTGTGTTGTGGCCTAGACCCAACATCGTCACCCTCAACAAGGCTCTTTTACGGATCCACCAGCAGCATTTGCTTGGATCAATTTCAGCCACACCCCCAGCAGCCGAACCCCAACCCATAGTGTTGTCGGATGATAAAGATGGAGATTGGCTCAGTCTTCGTCCTCCCGAAGAGCCCCAGCAAGGCAAATCCTCTGCACGACCTCAGTCAAGCAGTAAGATGATCAGTCTGTCGGTTCATCCTCGATATGAGGGTAGAACTATGTATCCCTAGATGAGTTGCTTCGTTTAGCGCATAGCGCGTTCGTGTTCTGTTGTCTGCTGGTACTGTTGTAGTCCGTATGCTGTGTTCTATGTATGTTTTTGTGCTTTTGTTTTTGTGTTGTTTTTGCTTGTCTCTCTGTCAAGCAGAAATGTTTCACAGGATTGACACTGTGTTGCTAACAAGATTTTAATTAGTAGATCACATACACTAAATTAACCCTGACTCGTCTCGAGTCTATAATAAAATGCGCGCTGGTGTAGGTATATGTATACCAGGAGTACATATACCCACTAGCACTAAAACACCGTAGAATGATTTTGCCTGGTGTTTTTTCCGTTGCATGTTTATTGCCTCTGTCTGTTTGCTAGTTTAGATTTTTCTGCATACTGCACGCATACCCGGTTCACCCACGAGTACATTCGGGCAGTACTCGGGAAAATGCAGTCACATATCCCTATCTATCTGTGCATACGCCGTGTGCCAGATTTCCAACTCTAGAAACCCCGCAGAGGCATTTCCGCTTGGAAATTCCTCGTCTCTAATTCTTTTTCCTGATTTCATTTCCGGAGAAACACTGCCAATTTTATTTCACTCGATCCAGTACATCTACCCCGATACAGGTTTCACCCTTGATTCTACCTCGACACCTACGTTTCGTGGAGGAATCCGCGATTTTTTTTCTCGGTGCCCCCAACTCGTTTGAATTTAACCAAAGGGTTAAAAATTAACCCCGAGGTTTTTCTCTGTAGTTGTTATTCTTTCGTTTGTGCTGTAGCCCTAGGAATCTCGAGGACGACATTTCTTTTTAAGGGGGGAAGAGTTGTAACAGCCCCAAAATTGGGTTATCAATTTTTGTGCTGTTATTCTCTCCTGGCACTCATTTTCAAAATTTTCTCCTGAGTTTGCTGGATGACCCTGAGAAAATTTTGTCATTTCCAACCTTTCAAAATCCTGCTCATGTCTTTTTCAGTGGGCAAGACCTCATTTGCATCAGCTCAATTCCTCTTAAACCCTAATTCCAAATTTTTGGAATTTGGATATGCCCTTGTGATTACAAAGGAGCCACCATTTTCCTTGTTCTGTTGATCCTCCCAATTGATCCCAGAGATCATCCTATCTTTCTTAACCTTGGATATGCAAAAATATTGCTAAGTCCAATGCAATATTTTTGAATTATGATTTATTCCTTTTCTTGCCTTTCTGAGGAATAAAATCCAAAGGCATATCTAGCCATCTCCTAAATTCATGAGAATTGGTGGAGTTGATGCTTATGCCTAATCCAAGCTCTGGCAAGTATATTGGCCATAATTAAATAAGGAAAATTGCCTTTTCCTATTTAATGCCAATATTGCATTTCTGCCAATTTCCAAAGGAACTACTATTTTTATAGCAGAGAAAATTCCCACATAAATTGTGGAGCTTGTCCTTGCTATATAATCACTAGTTCCATCCTAATATCATGATTCCACAGTTCAAAATTTGGCACATGATCCAATGCAAGTTTCTGCCTTCTCTGAAATTTTGCAAAGGAAGTGCTTTATTCCTAAGTCCAATTGAGCTGCAATTTGGCAGGGTGTTTAACATTGTTAAATAACCCATGGATACCAAAGATGAGCTCAATCCATTTACCCTAGCTCCCTGTGCAATTTTTCAAAGTTTCTGACCAGAACACAAGTTTGTGAAGGAAGTACCTTCATAGTGCTTCCAAATGGGATGAAACTTTTCCATCCTCTCAAGTATCTCAAATCATTATTCTCCAGACAAATTCAGTTCATTTCATTGAACTATGTGAGCACAGGAGCAATTCTTGTTTTCTGTCCAAATTTTCAGTTTGTGAAGCAAGTGTATTTTATCTTGCTCCATTATGGCTGATAATTGTTCCAGGCCTTCTCCTACTCATATAACCTATCTCCACAAGATTGTGGCTCATTTAACTTGACCAATTGCCCTGAGGATTTTTCTGAAGTTTTTGGATAGAAATGATAGCTGTGAAGGAAGTACCATTTTGGTGAGTCCATTTGGTATGAACTTTTTACAGCATCATGGTATGTTCAAATCATCAGGCTTTGCCAAGTTATAGCCCAATCCATCACTCCGAGTGAGTGTTTCATCATGATTAAGTTTTTGGGTCAGTTTTGGTGGTTGTACAGCAACTATGGTAAATAGTTGTCCATTTTACCTCAAAACTCCCAGGACCGTAGTCCTTTCTACCCCAAGCCTCCCGGACATCAAGTTTACCATTTACCCTCTCTGGTTTAATCTCTAGGATGTTGCCAAGTTTGCAACAGCAAACTTGTGGAGCTTGTTTCACTCATCTCCATTTGTCTGTGCCGATCTTTCACCATGGTAACACTCCACGCTGGAAGGACTACGCGGTAGACATGAATTTACATTAGTTAAAACCCTAGAGCGTGCCATGCCAGTGGTGACCACGCGTGTAACCAGCCAAAACGGTGGTCTAGCCATTGTGGTCGTCGGCATCGCTGCCCCGACCGTCTCTGGCCTCGCCATTAATGTCCTACAGCTCCCCCTCGACGTCGTCTTCCCTCTGGACCTCTGTCCCCCTCCATTCTCTTCTCCGGCGAGCCATGCCAAGGACCAAACAGTGAGCTACTGTAGCCATCGTCGCCTTCCTCGCTCATGTCCTCTTCTCCGTTCGTCATCGAGCTTTGCTCGATTCCGTGAGCCTCTGGCGCTCGTCCTCACCCTCCTCGTCGCCTTCCCGCCACTTCCCATGAGCTTTGGTCGCGTCTGTCGACACTGCACCCCTCGCCGGCACATGGACACGCCGCCCGCCGCGTGCCACCTCCTCCTCTCTTTGCCCCGGCTATAAATGGCCCGCCCTCGAGCCTCTGGAGATCATCAACAACCCTCCCCAACCACTCGCAGCTCTCCCCCTCGCCTCGGAGCTCCCCATCCCCTCCAATGGCCGAGCCATCGCCGCCTCGGGCTCTGCTCGATTCCGGCGATACCGCGCTTCTCTCGCCATTCCACCTCCTCCAATACGCTCCCTAGTGCCCTGTGAGCCTCCCCGTTGCCTCGCCCGACCGTGTTCCCCACCGGAGCCCCTAGTTCGCCGGAGGCCGAAGCCCCTCTCCGCCGCGGGCCGGGTGGCTCCCTCTGCAGTGCTCATCGCCGGCAACGGAGACTACCCCGGGGTGCGCCTCCTCCTCCTGAGCCCGTGGGTAGGTCGCCCGTCGCCTGCCGGGGCCGGACGCGCCGGCGAGCGCCGTCGGGGCGGGAGCCTCCCCTCGGCCAGGCGCCGTCGAGCGGGAGGAGGAAGAAGCCAGGCCAGGCGGGCCCCTCCTCGCGCGGCCCCACCTGTCGGCGACCGAAGGGCCTGGCCCAGTGCCACGTCAGTTAACCGGCGGCGCCTCGGGCCGTTTTCCGTTTTCGGAACCCCGAAGGCGTATTCCGGTGTGTGCGCTTTCCCTAAGCCGAAAGCGTATTCCTCCTCTTCTTCGGGCCGGAATGCGTTTTCCTCTCTGGAAAGCGTATTCTGAGAAAGACGCGATCTGTTTTTCTGTCAGGGCCCAGCTTGTAATGATTTTCTTTACCGATAGGTCCCTGGTAGTTAAACAGTCATATCTTTTTACCCGTAGCTCCGAATGAGGTGAATCCAAAGCCCATGTCTTCGTTTCGTCGAGCCCGTTCCGTTGATGTCATTTTCATAATATTTTCACATAGTGAAAATGACCTTTTTGCCCTTGCTCGTAAACAGCCCCCTCCGAGAAGGAACTGTTTCCGGCAAATCTTTCCGCGATCGTTTCCCACTTCTTCCCGGAGTATTTGTCGACCCCAGGCAAGCCAACCTCTTATCATAAGCCCCGAACTTGCATGTTGACTTTGCTTGCACCTTGTGTGTGTGTAGTTGCAGTTGTTTTATATCGTTTTCATCGGCAGTTATTTCTTGATGCCTATCTTGCATGCTTGTGTTTCATGATACCTTTGCCATGTTAATTAGAATGTTATTATTAATAATGCCATGCCACTACTCTACTTTATTTGCATGTCATCGTTATAAACTGTTATGAGGATTGTAATGCACCGTTGATATACTATTGTCGTGTCCTTTATGTTATAGTTGTGCACTTGAGGAGTTCAATATTTTGTTCGTGCATTTGTATGCGGAATGTTGCACTCATGTTAAATATGTTCATGATGATGGAGAAGGAAATAAAATGACTTAATAATAACAAACCTCCTCTGTCATCGATGGGATCGAGTCATAGTGCCGCCAAACCAAACTTTTTCAGTGCAACCACATTTGCCTTCTGGGAGGCCTTAATGTGAGCTATTGTCGTGACCTCTCACCGGTGCCTCCCACTAGGGAAGGTTATGGGCGTGCTTACCCTGATCAGGTAAGCGGACATAACCTTGTGTGCTCGTTTTTGAGATTTTTGGTACCAGTCCCCGAGTGGGAGTGTCCCTGAGTGGGAGTTGACCACGACGGTGGTCGGGGTGTCTTTGGTAGACACGGGGCCACCCAGGACCAGCCCGTTGGGGATTGGGTCGGAGTGGCCGGGAGAGCGTCATGGCAGTAGGTTGGTTTCGTCGGAATGCCGTTGGTCCACCCGAATGGGATGACGAGGCCATGGGTTCCATGGTGTGGGTACAGTGTGCTACCTCTGCCGAGTGTATAAAGTCTATCGATAGCAACAGTTCGTAGTAGGTCCCACTATCAGGTCTTGGTCGAAATGGAGGACAAACCGAAATAATTAAGTTGGTAAATAAATATGTGATAACAAGAATATGGTAACTTGAACTATGAGATAGTCGTGAGGAGTCACGACGATATTTTGATGATGAGATAAGTGGTTGTGATCGCCGTAAGGATCACGGGCCGAATATTGGTCGTGGTTGTGATCGCCGTAAGGATCACGGTTGGAGACCAAGTGTTGGTCGTGGTTGTGATTGCGGTAAGGATCACGAGTTGTTCTTGAGAAAGACCACTTTGGTGGTGTGTTTGTGATCCAGAGATGATCACAGTTGATAAGAGAATCCGAGGGACTCGGTGCAAAAGTTTGGTTGCATTGCTGGAATAACATATCATTATTTGCATTTAAAGAACCATGATAGAACAGAAGATGATTGCATAATGTTAACATGCTATGTCTGCATTGGATATTATTGGTAGTTTATTTTCAGCATAGTTTCTTGATGCCATGCTATGCTTTGATTGACATGTTAAGTTATGCCATGATTGAGATAAAATTCTATGTTTTGCTATTACAATGTTATAATCATGTTCTGATATGCCATTGTTGGGGAACGTAGCAGAAATTCAAAATTTTCTACGCATCACCAAGATCAATCTATGGAGTTTAGTAGCAACGAGAGGGAAGGAATGCATCTACATACCCTTGTAGATCGCGAGCGGAAGCGTTCAAGAGAACGGGGTTGATGGAGTCGTACTCGGCGTGATCCAAATCACCGATGGTCCTAGCGCCGAACAGACGGCACCTCCGCGTTCAACACACGTACGGAGCAGCGACATCTCCTCCTTCTTGATCCAGCAAGGGGGGAGGAGAGGTTGATGGAGATCCAGCAGCACGACGGCGTGGTGGTGGAAGTAGCGGGATTCCAACAGGGCTTCGCCAAGCGTTGTGGGAGGAGGGAGATGTGCCACGGGAGGGTGAGGGAGGCGCCAGGGCTTAGATATTGCTGCCCTCCCTCCCCCCACTATATATAGGGCCAAGGGAGACGGGGGCGAAGCCTTGGCCCTTCCTCCAAGGAAGGCTGCGGCCAGGGAGGAGTCCATCCTCCCCAAGGCACCTCGGAGGTGCCTTCCCCCTTTAGGACTCTCCCTTTCCCTTATCTCTTGGCGCATGGGCCTCTTGGGGCTGGTGCCCTTGGCCCATATAGGCCAAGGCACACACCCCTACAGCCCATGTGGCCCCCCGGGGCTGGTGGACCCCCGGACCCCTTTCGGCACTCCCGGTACAATACCGATAATGTGCGAAACTTTTCCGGCGACCAAAATAAGACTTCCCATATATAAATCTTTACTTCCGGACCATTCCGGAACTCCTCGTGATGTCCGGGATCTCATCCGGGACTCCGAACAACTTTCGGGTTACCGCATACTAATATCTCTATAACCCTAGCGTCACCGAACCTTAAGTGTGTAGACCCTACGGGTTCGGGAGACATGTAGACATGACCGAGACACCTCTCCGGCCAATAACCAATAGCGGGATCTGGATACCCATATTGGCTCCCACATGCTCCTCGATGATCTCATCGGATGAACCACGATGTCGAGGATTCAATCAATCCCGTATACAATTCCCTTTGTCTATCGGTATGTTACTTGCCCGAGATTCGATCGCCGGTATCCCGATACCTTGTTCAATCTCGTTACCGGCAAGTCTCTTTACTCGTTCCGTAACACATCATCCCGTGATCAACTCCTTGGTCACATTGTGCACATTATGATGATGTCCTACCGAGTGGGCCCAGAGATACCTCTCCGTTTACACGGAGTGACAAATCCCAGTCTCGATTCGTGCCAACCCAACAGACACTTTCGGAGATACCTGTAGTGCACCTTTATAGCCACCCAGTTACGTTGTGACGTTTGGTACACCCAAAGCATTCCTACGGTATCCGGGAGTTGCACAATCTCATGGTCTAAGGAAATGATACTTGAGATTAGAAAAGCTCTTAGCAAACGAACTACACGATCTTGTGCTAGGCTTAGGATTGGGTCTTGTCCATCACATCATTCTCCTAATGATGTGATCCCGTTATCAACGACATCCAATGTCCATGGTCAGGAAACCGTAACCATCTATTGATCAACGAGCTAGTCAACTAGAGGCTTACTAGGGACATGGAGTTGTCTATGTATCCACACATGTATCTGAGTTTCCTATCAATACAATTCTAGCATGGATAATAAACGATTATCATGAACAAGGAAATATAATAATAACCAATTTATTATTGCCTCTAGGGCATATTTCCAACAGTCTCCCACTTGCACTAGAGTCAATAATCTAGTTCACATCACCATGTGATTAACACTGACAGGTCACATCACCATGTGACCAACATCTAAAGAGTTTACTAGAGTCAACAATCTAGTTCACATCACTATGTGATTAACACTCAATGAGTTCTGGTTTGATCATGTTATGCTTGTGAGAGAGGTTATTAGTCAACGGGTCTGAACCTTTCAGATCCGTGTGTGCTTTACGAATATCTATGTCATCTTGTGGATGCTACGACGCGCTACTTGGAGCCATTTCAAATAACTGCTCTACTATACGACTCTGGTTTACTACTCAGAGTCATCCGGATTAGTTTCAAAGTTCGCATCGAGGTAACCCTTTACGACGAACTCCTTTTCACCTCCATAATCGAGAAAATACCTTAGTCCACTAGATACTAAGGATAAGTTCGACCGCTGTCATGTGATCCATTCCCGGATCACTATTGTACCCCTTGACCAACTCATGGCAAGGCACACTTCATGTGCGGTACACAGCATAGCATACTGTAGAGCCTACGTCTGAAGCATAGGGGACGACCTTCGTCCTTTCTCTCTCTTCTGCTGTGGTCAGGTCTTGAGTCTTACTCAATACTCACACCTTGTAACACAGCCAAGAACTCCTTCTTTGCTGATCTATTTTGAACTCTTTCAAAATCATGTCAAGGTGTGCATTCTTTGAAAGTATCATCGGGCGTCTTGATCTATCTCTATAGATCTTGATGCCCAATATGTAAGCAACTTTTATCCAGGTCTTCCTTTGAAAAACTACTTTCAAACAACTCATTATGCTTTCCAGAAATTCTACATCATTTCGGATCAACAATATGTCATTCACATATACTTATCAGAAATGTTGTAGCGCTCCCACTCACTTTATTGTAAATACAAGTTTCTAACAAACTTTGTATAAACCCAAAAACTTTGATCGCTCCATCAAAGCGTATATTCTGACTCCGAGATGCTTGCTCTAAACCATGGAAGGATCGCTGGAGCTAGCATACCTTTCAGCATCCTTAGGATCGACAAAACCTTTCTGATTGTATCACATACAACCTTTCCTTACGAAAATTGGTAAGGAAACTTGTTTTGACATCCATCTGCCAGATTTCATAAATGCAGCTAATGCTAACATGATTCCGACGGACTTAAGCATCGCTACGGATGAGAAAATCTCATCGTAGTCAACTCCTTGAACTTGTGAAAATACTCTTTGCCACAAGTCGAGCTTCATAGACGGTAACATTACCGTCCATGTCCGTCTTCTTCTTAAAGATCCATTTATCTCAATTGCTTGCCGATCATCGGGCAAGTTCACCAAAGTCCATGCTTTGTTCTGATACATGGATCCTATCTCGGATTTCATGGCTTATAACCATTTGTCGGAATATGGGCCCACCATCGCTTCTCCATAGCTCGTAGGTTCATTGTTGTCTAGCAACATGACTTCCAAGACAGGATTACATACCACTCTGAAGTAGTTCGCATCCTTGTCGACCTACGAGGTTTGGTAGTGACTTGATCCGAAGTTTCATGATCAATATCATAAGCTTCCACTTTAATTGGTGTAGGTGCCACAGGAACAACTTCATGTGCCCTGCTACACACTAGTTGAAGTGACGGTTCAATAACCTTATCAAGTCTCCACCATCCTCCCACTCAATTCTTTTGAGAGAAACTTTTCCTCGAGAAAAGACCTGTTTCTAGAAACAATTACCTTGCTTCCGGATCTGAAATAGGAGGTATACCCAACTGTTTTGGGTATTCTATGAAGATGCATTTATCCGCTTTGGGTTCGAGCTTATCAGCCTGAAACTTTTTCACATAAGCATCGCAGCCCCAAACTTTTAAGAAACGACAACTTAGGTTTCTCTAAACGGTGTCGTCTTAACGGAATTGCGTGGTGCCCCTTTTAAAGTGAATGCGGTTGTCTCTAATGCCTAACCCATAAACGATAGTGGTAATTCCATAAGAGACATCATGGTATGCACCATATCCAATAGGGTGCAGTTATGATGTTCGGACACACCATCACACTGTGGTGTTCCAGGCGGTATTAATTGTGAAACACTTCCACAATGTCTTAATTGTGTGCCAAACTCGTAACTCAGATATCTCTATGATCATATCATAGACATTTTATCCTCTTGTCACGACGATCTTCAACTTCACTCTGAAGTTACTTGAACCTTTCAATAATTCAGACTTGTGTTTCATCAAGTAAATATTCTCAGCATCTACTTAAATCATCTGTGAAGTAAGAACATAACGATATCCACTGCATGCCTTAGCACTCATTGAACTGCATACATCAAAATGTATTACTTCCAACAAGTTGCTCTCTTGTTCCATCTTACTGAAAACGAGGCCTTTCAGTCATCTTACCCATGTGGTATGATTTGCATGTCTCAAGTGATTCAAAATCAAGTGAGTCCAAACGATCCATCTACATGGAGCTTCTTCATGCGTTCTATACCAATATGAGTCAAATGGCAGTGCCACAAGTATGTGGTGCTATCATTACTATTTTATATCTTTTGGCACGAACATGTGTATCACTGCGATCGAGATTCATTTTAGGTGCAAGACCATTGAAGGTATTATTCAAATAAACAGAGTAACCATTATTCTTCTTAAATGAATAACCGTATTGCGATAAACATAATCCAATCATGTTTATGCTCAACGCAAACACCAAATAACAATTATTTAGGTTCAACACCAATCTCGATGGTAGAGGGAGCATGCGATGCTTGATCACATCAACCTTGGAAACACTTCCAACACATATCGTCATCTCACCTTTAGCTAGTCTCCGTTTATTCCGCAGCTTTTATTTCGAGTTACTAACACTTAGCAACCGAACCGGTATCTAATACCCTGGTGCTTCTAGGAGTACTAGTAAAGTACACATTCATATAATTTATATCCAATATACTTCTGTCGACCTTGCCTGCCTTCTCATCTACCAAGTATCTAGGGTAGCTCTGCTTCAGTGACCGTTCCCCTCATTACAGAAGCACTTAGTCTCGGGTTTGGGTTCAACCTTGGGATTCTTCACTAGAGCAGCAAATGATTTGCTGTTTCATGAAGTATCCCTTTTGCCCTTGCCCTTCTAGAAACCAGTGGTTTTACTAACCATCAACAATTGATGCTCCTTCTTGATTTCTACTTTCGCGGTGTCAAACATCGCGAGTTGCTCAAGGATCATCATATCTATCCCTGATATGTTATAGTTCATCACGAAGCTCTAATAGCTTGGTGGCAGTGACTATGGAGAACCATCACTATCTCATCTGGAAGATTAACTCCCACTCGATTCAAGCGATTGTGGTACTCAGACAATCTGAGCACATGCTCAACGATTGAGCTTTTCTCCCTTAGTTTGCAGGCTTAAGAAACTTGTCAGAGGTATCATACCTCTTGACGTGGGCACTAGTCTGAAATCCCAATTTCAGTCTTCGGAACATCTCATATGTTCTGCGACGTTTCAAAACCGTCTTTGGTGCCACAATTCTAAACCGTTAGCATTACGCACTGAACTATCACGTAGTCATCAAAACGTGTATGTCAGATGTTTCGCAACATCTACAGACAACGCTGAGGTTCAGCACACCGAGCGGTGCATTAAGGACATAAGCCTTCTGTGCAGCAATGAGGACAATACTCAGTTTACGGACCCAGTCCGCATAATTGCTACTACCAACTTTCAACTAAATTTTCTCCAGGAACATATCTTAAACAGTAGAACTAAAGCGTAAGCTATGACATAATTTGCAAAGACCTTTGACTATGTTTATGATAATTAAGTTCATCTGATTATTTAATGAACTCCCACTCAGATAGACATCCCTCTAGTCATCTAAGTGATACATGATCCGAGTCAAACTAGGTCGTGTCCGATCATCACGTGAGACAGACTAGTCATCATCGGTGAACATCTCCATGTTGATCGTATCTACTATACGACTCATGTTCGACCTTTCGGTCTCTTGTGTTCCGAGGCCATGTCTGTACATGCTAGGCTCGTCAAGTCAACCTAAGTGTTTCGCATGTGTTCCGAGGCCATGTCTGTACATGCTAGGCTCATCAACACCCGTTGTATGCGAACGTTAGAATCTATCACACCCGATCATCACGTGGTGCTTCGAAACAACGAACCTTCACAACGGTGCACAGTTAGGGGGAACACGTCTCTTGAAATTTTTAGTGAGGGATCATCTTATTTATGCTACCGTCGTTCTAAGCAAATAAGATGTAAACATGACAAACATCACATGCAAATCATAAAGTGACATGATATGGCCAATATCATCTTGCGCCTTTTGATCTCCATCTTCGAGGCGCGGCATGATCACCTTTGTCACCGGCATGACACCATGATCTCCATCATCATGATCTCCATCATCGTGTCTTCATGAAGTTTTCTCGCCAACTATTACTTCTACTACTATTGCTAACGGTTAGCAATAAAGTAAAGTAATTACATGGCGTTTTTCATTGACACGCAGGTCATACAATAAATTAAGACAACTCCTATGGCTCCTGCCAGTTGTCATACTTATCGACATGCAAGTCGTGATTCCTATTACAAGAACATGATCAATCTCATACATCACATATATCATTCATCACATCCTTTTTGGCCATATCACATCACATAGCATACCCTGCAAAAACAAGTTAGACGTCCTCTAATTATTGTTGCATGTTTTACGTGGCTGCTATGGGTTTCTAGCAAGAACGTTTCTTACCTACGCAAAAGCCACAACGTGATATGCCAATTTCTATTTACCCTTCATAAGGACCCTTTTCATCGAATCCGATCCGACTAAAGTGGGAGAGACAGACACCCGCTAGCCACCTTATGCAACTAGTGCATGTCAGTCGGTGGAACCTGTCTCACGTAAGAGTATGTGTAAGGTCGGTCCGGGCCGCTTCATCCCACGATGCCGCCGAATCAAGATAAGACTAGTAACGACAAGTAAATTGAAAAAATCGACGCCCACAACTACTTTGTGTTCTACTCGTGCATAGAAACTACGCATAGACCTAGCTCATGATGCCACTGTTGGGGAACGTAGCAGAAATTCAAAATTTTCTACGCATCACCAAGATCAATCTATGGAGTTTGGTAGCAACGAGAGGGAAGGAGTGCATCTACATACCCTTGTAGATCGCGAGCGGAAGCGTTCAAGAGAACGGGGTTGATGGAGTCGTACTCGTCGTGATCCAAATCACCGATGATCCTAGCGCCGAACGGACGGCACCTCTGCGTTCAACACACGTACGGAGCAGCGACGTCTCCTCCTTCTTGATCCAGCAAGGGGGAGGAGAGGTTGATGGAGATCCAGCAGCACGACGGCGTGGTGGTGGAAGTAGCGGGATTCCAACAGGGCTTCGCCAAGCGCTGCGGGAGGAGGGAGATGTGTCACGGGAGGGAGAGGGAGGCGCCAGGGCTTAGATATTGCTGCCCTCCCTCCCCCACTATATATAGGGCCAAGGGAGACGGGGGCGAAGCCTTGGCCCTTCCTCCAAGGAAGGGTGCGGCCAGGGAGGAGTCCATCCTCCCCAAGGCACCTCGGAGGTGCCTTCCCCCTTTAGGACTCTCCCTTTCCCTTATCTCTTGGCGCATGGGCCTCTTGGGGCTGGTGCCCTTGGCCCATATAGGCCAAGGCGCACACCCCTACAGCCCATGTGGCCCCCCGGGGCTGGTGGACCCCTGGACCCCTTTCGGCACTCCCGGTACAATACCGATAATGTGCGAAACTTTTCCGGCGACCAAAATAAGACTTCCCATATATAAATCTTTACCTCCGGACCATTCCGGAACTCCTCGTGACGTCCGAGATCTCATCCAGGAATCCGAACAACTTTCGGGTTACCGCATACTAATATCTCTATAACCCTAGCGTCACTGAACCTTAAGTGTGTAGACCCTACGGGTTCGGGAGACATGTAGACATGACCGAGACACCTCTCCGGCCAATAACCAATAGCGGGATCTGGATACCCATATTGGCTCCCACATGCTCCTCGATGATCTCATCGGATGAACCACGATGTCGAGGATTCAATCAATCCCGTATACAATTCCCTTTGTCTATCGGTATGTTACTTGCCCGAGATTCGATCGCCGGTATCCCGATACCTTGTTCAATCTCGTTACCGGCAAGTCTCTTTACTCGTTCCGTAACACATCATCCCGTGATCAACTCCTTGGTCACATTGTGCACATTATGATGATGTCCTACCGAGTGGGCCCAGAGATACCTCTCCGTTTACACGGAGTGACAAATCCCAGTCTCGATTCGTGCCAACCCAACAGACACTTTTGGAGATACCTGTAGTGCACCTTTATAGCCACCCAGTTACGTTGTGACGTTTGGTACACCCAAAGCATTCCTACGGTATCCAGGTGTTGCACAATCTCATGGTCTAAGGAAATGATACTTGAGATTAGAAAAGCTCTTAGCAAACGAACTACACGATCTTGTGCTAGGCTTAGGATTGGGTCTTGTCCATCACATCATTCTCCTAATGATGTGATCCCGTTATCAACGACATCCAATGTCCATGGTCAGGAAACTGTAACCATCTATTGATCAACGAGCTAGTCAACTAGAGGCTTACTAGGGACATGGAGTTGTCTATGTATCCACACATGTATCTGAGTTTCCTATCAATACAATTCTAGCATGGATAATAAACGATTATCATGAACAAGGAAATATAATAATAACCAATTTATTATTGCCTCTAGGGCATATTTCCAACAGCCATGTCATTGTCATGTTAGTGGATGCTATGATATTGTTCATGCTTAGTTGATTTTTATCGTGCCATGTTTAGTAATTGAGGTGGGATAGGCTATTGCATGCGCTCGGTTCTCGCTTTGTCTTCTGGTTGTTTGGATGCTATGTATTTGGTTGTCTTGCAAGTACATTCAATGTACTGACCTGGCGTGTCATGCCAGTTTTGTAGGTCTTACCCGTTTTGCTCGCTTGATCCGTCGTGCTAGGCCGTAATCTTGCCAGTCCTGTGAGTTGTGGAGCCCAGCCAGAGTTGTTATGCTGCCAAACCAAGACTTCCGCTGCCATTTTTATAAGACTTCCGCTGTCATTTAATAGCCTTAGGGCTATGCCAGATAATTGTATTCATCAATGATGTAATCTCATATACATGTATTTGATGAATATTTTTGTACCTGGAATGCTGTATTATGGACCTGTCGTGCGTCAGGTGTTATCCTGGGCTGACGTGCGAAGGCCCCCTGCTCCATGCGGATCGGGGTGCCACACAACAAGACCACCAGTTTCAAGAAAAAGGGTAAAGGGAAGAAGAAGGGGAACTTCAAGAAGAACAGCAAACAAGTTGCTGCTTAGGAGAAGAAACCCGGGTCTGGACCTAAGCCTGAGACTGAGTGCTTCTACTGCAAAGGGAATGGCCACTGGAAGCGGAACTGCCCCAAGTATTTGGTGGATAAGAAGGATGGCAAGATGAGCAAAGGTATATGTGATATACATGTTATTGATGTGTACCTTACTAAAGCTCGCAGTAGAACCTGGGCATTTGATACTGGTTCTGTTGCTAATATTTGCAACTCGAAACAGGGACTACGGATTAAGCGAAGATTGGCTAAGGACGAGGTGACGATGCGCATGGGAAATGGTTCGAAAGTCGATGTGATCGCCGTCGGCACGCTACCTCTACATCTACCTTCGGGATTAGTTTTAGACCTGAATAATTGTTATTTGGTGCCAGCGTTGAGCATGAACATTATATCTGGATCTTGTTTGTTGTGAGACGGTTATTCATTTAAATCTAAGAATAATGGTTGTTCTATTTATATGAGTAATATCTTTTATGGTCATGCACCCTTGAAGAGTGGTCTATTTTTGATGAATCTCGATAGTAGTAATACACATATTCATAATGTTGAAGCCAAAAGATGCAGGGTTGATAATGATAGTGCAACTTATTTGTGCCACTGCCGTTTGGGTCATATTGGTGTAAAGCGCATGAAGAAACTCCATTCTGATGGACTTTTGGAATCACTTGATTATGAATCACTTGGTACTTGCGAACCATGCCTCACAGGCAAGATGACTAAAACGCCGTTCTACGGAAAAATGGAGCGAGCAACAGATTTGTTGGAAATCATACATATTGATGTATGTGGTCCGATGAATATTGCAGCTTGCGGCGGGTATCGTTATTTTCTCACCTTCACAAATGATTTGAGCAGATATGGGTATATCTACTTGATGAAACATAAGTCTGAAACATTTGAAAAGTTCAAAGAATTTCAGAGTGAAGTGGAAAATCATCGTAACAAGAAAATAAAGTTTCTATGATCTGATCGTGGAGGAGAATATTTGAGTTATGAGTTTGGTCTTCATTTGAAACAATGCAGAATAGTTTCGCAACTCACGACACCCGGAACACCATAGCGTAATGGTGTGTCCGAACGTCGTAATCGTACTTTACTAGATATGGTGCGACCTATGATGTCTCTTACTGATTTACCGCTATCATTTTGGGGTTATGCTTTAGAGACGGCTGCATTCACGTTAAAAGGGCACCATCTAAATCCATTGAGACGATGCCTTATGAACTGTGGTTTGGCAAGAAATCAAAGTTGTCGTTTCTTAAAGTTTGGGGCTGCGATGCTTATGTGAAAAAGCTTCAACCTGATAAGCTCAAACCCAAATCAGAGAAATGTGTCTTCATAGGATACCCAAAGGAGACTGTTGGGTACACCTTCTATCACAGATCCGAAGGCAAGACATTCGTTGCTAAGAATGGATCCTTCTAGAGAAGGAGTTTCTCTTGAAAGAAGTGAGTGGGAGGAAACTAGAACTTGATGAGGTAACTGTACCTGCTCCCTTATTGGAAAGTAGTTCATCGCAGAAATCTGTTCCTGTGACTACTACACCAATTAGTGAGGAAGCTAATGATGACGATCATGTAACTTCAGATCAAGTTACTATCGAACCTCGTAGGTCAACCAGAGTAAGATCCGCACCAGAGTGGTACGGTAATCCTGTTCTGGAGGTCATGTTACTTGACCATGACGAACCTACGAACTATGAGGAAGCGATGATGAGCCCAGATTCCGCGAAATGGCTTGAGGCCATGAAATCTAAGATGGGATCCATGTATGAGAGCAAAGTATGGACTTTGGTTGAATTGCCCGATGATCGGCAAGCCATCGAGAATAAATGGATTTTCAAGAAGAAGACTGGCGCTGACGGTAATGTTACTGTCTACAAAGCTCGACTTGTTGCAAAAGGTTTTCGACAAGTTCAAGGAGTTGACTATGATGAGACTTTCTCACCCATAGCGATGCTTAAGTCTGTCCGAATCATGTTAGCAATTGCCGCATTTTATGATTATGAAATTTGGCAAATGGATGTAAAGACTGCATTCCTGAATGGATTTCTGGAAGAAGAGTTGTATATGATGCAACCTGAAGGTTTTATCGATCCAAAGGATGCTAACCAAATGTGCAAGCCCTAGCGATCCATCTATGGACTGGTGCAAGCATCTCGGAGTTGGAATAAACATTTTGATAGTGTGATCAAAGCATATGGTTTTATACAGACTTTTTGAGAAGCCTGTATTTACAAGATAGTGAGTGGGAGCTCTGTAGCATTACTAATATTATATGTGGATGACATATTGTTGATTGGAAATGATATAGAATTCCTGGATAGCATAAAAGGATCCTTGAATAAGATTTTTTCGATGAAAGACCTCGGTGAAGCTGCTTATATATTGGGCATCAAGATCTATAGAGATAGATCAAGACGCTTAATTGGACTTTCATAAAGCACATACCTTGATAAAGTTTTGAAGAAGTTCAAAATGGATCAAGCAAAGAAAGGGTTCTTGCCTGTGTTAGAAGGTGTAAAGTTGAGTAAGACTCAATGCCCGACCACTGTAGAAGATAGAGAGAAGATGAAAGATGTTCCCTATGCTTCAGCCATAGGCTCTATCATGTATGCAATGCTGTGTACCAGACCTGATGTGTGCCTTGCTATTAGTTTAGCAGGGAGGTACCAAGTAATCCAGGAGTGGATCACTAGACAGCGGTCAAGAACATCCTGAAATACCTGAAAAGGACTAAGGATATGTTTCTCATTTATGGAGGTGACAAAGAGCTCGTCGTAAATGGTTACGTCGATGCAAGCTTTGACACTGATCCGGACGATTCTAAATCACAAACCGGATACGTGTTTTTATTGAACGGTGGAGCTGTCAACTGGTGAGTTCTAAGAAAAGCGTCGTGGCGGGATCTACGTGTGAAGCGGAATACATAGCTGCTTTGGAAGCAGCAAATGAAGGAGTCCGGATGAAGGAGTTCATATCCGATCTAGGTGTCATACCTAGTGCATCGGGTCCAATGAAAATCTTTTGTGACATACTGGTGCAATTGCCTTGGCAAAGGAATCCAGAATTCACAAGAGAACCAAGCACATCAAGAGACACTTCAATTCCATCCGCGATCAAGTCCAGGTGGGAGACATAGAGATTTGCAAGATACATACGGATCTGAATGTTGCAGGCCCGTTGACTAAGCCTCTCTCACGAGCAAAACATGATCAACACCAAGACTCCATGGGTGTTAGAATCATTACTGTGTAATCTTGATTATTGACTCTAGTGCAAGTGGGAGACTGAAGGAAATATGCCCTAGAGGCAATAATAAAGTTATTATTTATTTCCGTATTTCATGATAAATGTTTATTGTTCATGCTAGAATTGTATTAACCGAAAACATAATACATGTGTGAATACATAGACAAACAGAGTGTCACTAGTATGCCTCTACTTGACTAGCTCGTTTATCAAAGATGGTTAAGTTTCCTAACCATAGACATGAGTTGTCATTTGATGAACGGGATCACATTATTAGGAGAATGATGTGATTGACTTGACCCATTCCGTTAGCTTAGCACTTGATCGTTTTAGTTTACTGCTATTGCTTTCTTCATGACTTATACATGTTCCTATGACTATGAGATTATGTAACTCCCGATTACCGGAGGAACACTTTGTGTGCTACCAAACGTCACAACGTAACTGCGTGATTATAAAGGTGCTCTACAGGTGTCTCCGATGGTACTTGTTGAGTTGGCATAGATCGAGACTAGGATTTGTCACTCCGATTGTCGGAGAGGTATCTCTGGGCCCTCTCGGTAATGCACATCAGTATAAGCCTTGCAAGCAATGTGACTAATGAGTTAGTTGTGGGATGATGCATTACAGAAGGAGTAAAGAGACTTGCCGGTAACGAGATTGAGCTAGGTATGAGGATACCGATGATCGAATCTCGGGCAAGTAACATACCGATGACAAAGGGAACAACGTATGTTGTTATGCGGTTTGACCGATAAAGATCATCATAGAATATGTAGGAACCAATATGAGCATCCAGGTTCCGCTATTGGTTATTGACTGGAGACGAGTCTCGGTCATGTCTACATATTTCTCGAACCCGTAGGGTCCGCACGCTTAACGTTAGGTTTCGATCGGTATTATGAGTTTATGTGATTTGATGTACTGAAGGTAGTTCGGAGTCCCGGATGTGATCACGGACATGACTAGGAGTCTCAAAATGGTCGAGACATAAATATTGATATATTGGACGGCTATATTCGGACACCGGAAGTGTTCCGGGTGGTTTCGGAGAAAACCGGAGTGCCGGAGGGGTTACCGGAACCCCCCGGGGAAGTTTTGGGCCTTAGTGGGATTTAGGGGAGAGAGAGGGCAGCAGCCCAGGAGGTGGTTGATACGTCTCCATCGTATCTATAATTTTTTATTGCTCCATGCCAATATTATTCAACTTTCATATACATTTGGCAACTTTTTATATTATTTTTGGGACTAACATATTGATCCAGTGCCCAGTGCTAGTTCCTGTTTGTTGCATGTTTTATGTTTCGCAGAAACCCAATATCAAGCGGAGTTCAAACGGGATAAAAACGGATGGAGAATTGTTTTGGAATATTTATGATTTTTGGGAAGTAAAATCAATGCGAGACGGTGCCCGAGGGGGCCACGAGGCAGGGGCGCGCCCCAGGGGGGCAGGCGTGCCCTGGACCCTCGTGGGCACCCCGTAAGGTAGTTGACGCTCTTCTTTTGCCGCAAGAAAGATAATTTTATGAGAAAAATCTGGGTGAAAGATTCAACCCAATCGGAGTTACGGATCTCCGGATATAAAAGAAATGGTGAAAGGGCACCAGAAGAGGACGCATAAACAGAGAGAGACAGAGAGACAGATCCAATCTCGGAGGGGCTCTCGCCCCTCCCACGCCATGGAGGCCAAGGACTAGAGGGGAAAACCTTCTTCCATCTAGGGAGGAGGTCAAGGAAGAAGAAGAAGGAGGGGGGCTCTCTCCCCTTCGCTTCCGGTGGCGCCGGAGTGCCACCGGGAGCCATCATCATTACCGCAATCTTCACCAACAACTTCACCGCCATCATCACCAACTCTTCCCCCCTCTATGCAGTGGTGTAATCTCTCTCTTACCCGCTGTAATCTCTACTTAAACATGGTGCTCAACGCTATAGATTATTTCCCAATGATGTATGGCTATCCTATGATGTTTGAGTAGATCCGTTTTGTCCTATGGGTTATTTGATGATCAAGATTGGTTTGAGTTGCATGTTTTATTATTAGTGCTGTCCTATGGTGCTCTCCGTGTCGCGCAAGCGTGAGGGATTCCCACTGTAGGGTGTTGCAATACGTTCATGATTCGCTTATAGTGGGTTGCGTGAGTGACTGAAACACAAACCCGAGTAAGGGGGTTGTTGCGTACGGGATAAAGAGGACTTGATGCTTTAATGCTATGGTTGGGTTTTACCTTAATGATCTTTAGTAGTTGCGGATGCTTGCTAGAGTTCCAATCATAAGTGCATATGATCCAAGTAGAGAAAGTATGTTAGCTTATGCCTCTCCCTTAAATAAAATTGCAATAATGATTACCGGTCTAGTTATCGATTGCCTAGGGACAAATAACTTTCTCGTAACAAAAAGCTCTTTACTAAAACTAATTTAGTTGTGTATTTATCTAAACAGCCCCTACTTTTTATTTACGTGCTCTTTATATTCTTGCCAACCTATCCAAAAACACCTACAAAGTACTTCTAGTTTCATATCTGTTTCCGGTAAAGCGAACGTCAAGTGTGCGTAGAGTTGGATCGGTGGTCGATAGAACTTGAGGGAATATTTGTTCTACCTTTAGCTCCTCGTTGGGTTCAACACTCTTACTTATCGAAAGAGGCTACAATTGATCCCCTATACTTGTGGGTTATCAAGACCTTTTTCTGGCGCCGTTGCCGGGGAGCAATAGCGTGGGGTGAATATTCTCGTGTGTGCTTGTTTGCTTTATCACTAAGTACTTTTTATTTGTTGTTCTTAGTTGTTCTCTATCTTTAGTTATGGATATGGAACACGAAATACCAAAAAAATTAGGTGTACTTGCTGCTCATGGAGATGGGGAACCTCCTAAAACCCTCGATGCTCGTTATGTGATAGATATTACGTACTACTTTGATAATCCTGAGAAAACCCCATTCAATTTGGTAATGGGAGTAACGTTGGATCAACGTGAATACTTTAGGGATTATCTCTTGACACAAAAAGGGAAACTATTATGGGATCAAATTTATATATTGAAGTGGTATGCTCGGCAAGTATGCTTGAGTTATGATTATACTTGTTGCTCTAGGATGAAGGCTCCACACCTTCCCTTTTCATGCAAATTTAATGATAATAAAACCTTAGCTTCTTATGCTAATGGTATATATGATTACTATGATGTGGAACAAATAGAAGAATTTGTTGCTTTTATGGGTGCTTATGAAATTGATTCTATGTTTAAAGAGTTTCAAGATTTGGTGATGCTGTTTATAGACCTGAAAATTTAGCTATCCTCAAATATTGCTATGAGAATTATGAATACAATTCCGATATTAATGCACTTATTGAGAAATTCTCCGCTGTCCAAGAAGAGACTAATATTTTGCAGGAGTCTATGGAAGAAGAAGTTGATGAAACTGTGAGCTCATTAGATGAAAAAGATGAGGAGGAGAGCGAAGAACAAAAGGAGGAAGAGCGGATTGATCACCCATGCCCACCTTCTAATGAGAGTAACTCTTCAACTCATACATTGTTTAATTCCCCTTCATGCTTACCGAAGGATGATTGCTATGATGACTGTTATGATCCCTTTGATTCTTTTGAAATATCCCTTTTTGATGATGCCTGCTATGCTTGTGGCCAAGATGCCAATATGAATTATGCTTATGGAGATGAACTTGCTATAGTTCCTTATGTTAAACATGAAATTGTTGCTATTGCACCCACGCATGATAGTCCTATTATCTTTTTGAATTCTCCCAACTACACTATATTGGAGAAGTTTACCCTTATTAAGGATTATATTGATGGGTTGCCTTATACCGTTGCACATGATGATTTTGATGAATATAATATGCATGTGCTTGCTGCTCCTACTTGCAATTATTATGAGAGAGGAACTATATCTCCACATCTCTATGTTTCCAACACGATAAAATCGCAAGAAACTGTTTATACTATGCATTGGCCTTTACTTTGTGTGCATGAATTGTTCTTTTATGACATGCCGATGCATAGGAAGAGAGTTAGAATTCGTCATTACATGATATATGTTGCTTTGTGCTCACTACTAAATTACAAATCATTGCTAATTAAAATTGGCTTTGATATACCTTGGGATCCAGGTGGATTCACTACTTGAGCACTATATGCCTAGCTTAATGGCTTTAAAGAAAGCGTTGCCAGGAAGACAACCCGGAAGTTTTAGAGAGTCATTTATTTCTGTTGACTGCTTTCATATAGTTTAAAAACAACAGAAATAAAGAGGGGAACCCAAAACTTTTTCAAAAAGAAAAGCGAAAGTGAGAAAGACAAGCATTGTTGAAGTGGGAGCTAGCCTTGAACTTTGTTCATGCTCACGAAACTTTGTGAATCTTGATTACAGAATTTTTTTAACAAAAATAATTATCCCCTTGTACAATTCCATTGTATTATAAAAATAATGTGCCAAGGTTTGCCTTTAGGACGTTCACAATGCTTGTTGGTTTGTACGGTGCAGGACAGAAACTTTGGCTGTAGTGCGCGATTTTTAATTTTTTTTACTGGAACGTCAAACGGTTCTGATTCTTTTTGCACTGTCTTTCTATACAAATTGTTTATTTTTACTAATTTTTGAAGAATTGTTCAAGTATCAGAAGTATGGTGAATGTTCAGATTATTACAGACTGTTCTGTTTTAGACAGATTCTGTTTTTGATGCATAGTTTGCTTGTTTTGATGAAACTATCAATTTATATCAGTGGATTAAGCCATGAAAAAGTTATACTACAGTAGACACAATGCAAAAATAAAATATGAATTGGTTTGCAACAGTACCTAGAGTAGTGATTTGCTTTATTATACTAACGGATCTTACCGAGTTTTCTGTTGAAGTTTTGTGTGGATGAAGTGTTCGATGATCGAGAAGGTCTCGATATGAGGAAAAGGAGGAGAGGCAAGAGCTCAAGCTTGGGGATGCCCAAGGCACCCCAAGTAAATATTCAAGGAGACTCAAGTGTCTAAGCTTTGGGATGCCCCGGAAGGCATCCCCTCTTTCTTCAACAAGCATCCGTATGTTTTCGGATTTGTTTCATTCATGTGATATGTGCAAATCTTGGAGCGTCTTTTGCATTTAGTTTTCACTTTTCTTTTTTGCACCATGCTGGTATGAGATAGTCCTTGGTTGATTTATACAATGCTCATTGCACTTCACTTAAATATTTTGAGTATGGCTTTATAGAATGCTTCATGTGCTTCACTTATATCATTTGAAGTTTGGATTGCCTGTTTCTCTTCACATAGAAAACCGCCATTTGTAGAATGCTCTTTTCCTTCACTTATACTTGTTAGAGCGTGGGCATATCTTTTGTAGAAAGAATTAAACTCTCTTGCTTCACTTATATCTATTTAGAAAGATGACAGGAACTGGTCATTCACATGGTAAGTCATAAAATCCTACATAAAACTTGTAGATCACTGAATATGATATGTTTGATTCCTTGCAATAGTTTTGCAATATAAAGATGGTGATATTAGAGTCATGCTAGTGGGTAGTTGTGGATTGTAGAAATACTTGTGTTGAAGTTTGTGATTCCCGTAGCATGCACGTATGGCGAACCGTTATGTGATGAAGTCGGAGCACGATTTATTTATTGATTGTCTTCCTTATGAGTGGCGGTCGGGGACGAGCGATGGTCTTTTCTTACAAATCTATCCCCCTAGGAGCATGCGCGTAGTACTTTGTTTCGATGACTAATAGATTTTTGCAATAAGTATGTGAGTTCTTTATGACTAACGTTGAGTCCATGGATTATACGCACCCTTACCCTTCCATCATTGCTAGCCTCTTTGGTACCGTGCATTGCCCTTTCTCACCTCGAGAGTTGGTGCAAACTTCGCCGGTGCATCCAAACCCAGTGATATGATACGCTCTGTCACACATAAGCCTTATTATATCTTCCTCAAAACATCCACCATACCTACCTATTATGGCATTTCCATAGCCATTCCGAGATATATTGCCGTGCAACTTCCATCATCACCATATACATGACTTGAGCATTCATTGTCATATTGCTTTGCATGATCGTAAGATAGCTAGCATGATATTTTCATGGCTTGTCCGTTTTTTGATATCTTTGCTACGCTAGATCATTGCACATCCCGGTACACCGCCGGAGGCATCCATATAGAGTCATACTTTGTTCTAGACATCGAGTTGTAATATTGAGTTGTAAGTAAATAAAAGTGTGATGATCATCATTATTAGGGCATTGCCCCAGTGAGGAAAGGATGATGGAGACTATGATTCCCCCATGTCGGGATGAGACTCCGGACTTTACAAAAAATAAAAGAGGCCAAAGAAGCCCAAATAAAAAAAAGAGGCCAAAGAAGCCCACCAAAAAATAAAATAAAAAAAATAAAAAAATAAAAAATGAGAGAAAAAGAGAGAAGGGGCAATGTTACTATCCTTTTACCACACTTGTGCTTCAGAGTAGCACCATGTTCTTCATATAGAGAGTCTCTTGAGTTATCACTTTCATATACTAGTGGGAATTTTCATTATAGAACTTGGCTTGTATATTCCGATGATGGGCTTCCTCAAACGCCCGAGGTCTTCATGAGCAAGCAAGTTGGATGCACACCCACTTAGTTTTCAGTCTGAGCTTTCATACACTTATAGCTCTTAGTGCATCTGTTGCATGGCAATCCCTACTCACTCACATTGATATCTATTGATGGGCATCTCCATAGCCCGTTGATACGCCTAGTTGATGTGAGACTATCTTCTCCTTTTTGTCTTCTCCACAACCACCATTCTATTCCATCTATAGTGCTATGTCCATGGCTCACTCTCATGTATTGCGTGAAAGTTGAAAAGGTTTGAGAATGTCAAAAGTATGAAACAATTGCTTGGCTTGTCATCGGGGTTGTGCATGATTTGAATATTTTGTGTGGTGAAGATGGAGCATAGCCAGACTATATGATTTTGTAGGGATAACTTTCTTTGGCCATGTTATTTTGAAAAGACATGATTGCTTTATTAGTACGCTCGAAGTATTATTATTTTTATGTCAAATGATAGACTATTGCTTTCAATCACTCGTGTCTTAATATTCATGCCATGATTAGATACATGATCAAGATTGTGCTAGGTAGCATTCCACATCAAAAATTATCTTTTTATTATTTACCTACTCGAGGACGAGTAGGAATTAAGCTTGGGGATGCTGATACGTCTCCGTCGTATCTATAATTTTTGATTGTTCCATGCCAATATTATTCAACATTCATATACTTTTGGCAACTTTTTATATTATTTTTGGGACTAACATATTGATCCAGTGCCGAGTGCCAGTTCCTGTTTGTGCATGTTTTATGTTCCGCAGAAACCCAATATCAAACAGAGTCCAAATGGGGTAAAAATGGATGGAGAATTGTTTTGGAATATTTATGATTTTTGGGAAGTAAAATCAACGCGAGACGGTGCCCGAGGGGGCCATGAGGCAGGGGCGCGCCCTGGACCCTCATGGGCACCCCATAAGGCAGTTGACGCTCTTCTTTTGCCGCAAGAAAGCTAATTTTATGAGAAAAATCTGGGTGAAAGATTCAACCCAATCGGAGTTACGGATCTCCGGATATAAAAGAAACGGTGAAAGGGCACCAGAAGAGGATGCATAAACAGAGAGAGACAGAGAGACAGATCCAATCTCGGAGGGGCTCTCGCCCCTCCCACGCCATGGAGGCCAAGGACCAAAGGGGAAACCCTTCTTCCATCTAGGGAGGAGGTCAAGGAAGAAGAAGAAAGAGGGGGGCTCTCTCCGCTTCGCTTCCGGTGGCGCCGGAGTGCCACCGGGGGCCATCATCATCACCACAATCTTCACCAACAACTTCACCGCCATCATCATCAACTCTTCCCCCCTCTATGCAGCGGTGTAACCTCTCTCTTACCTGATGTAATCTCTACTTAAACATGGTGCTCAACGCTATATATTATTTCCCAATGATGTATGGCTATCCTATGATGTTTGAGTAGATCCGTTTTGTCCTATGGGTTATTTGATGATCAAGATTGGTTTGAGTTGCATGTTTTATTATTGGTGCTGTCCTATGGTGCTCTCCGTGTCGCGCAAGCGTGAGGGATTCCCGCTGTAGGGTGTTGCAATACGTTCATGATTCGCTTATAGTGGGTTGCGTGAGTGACTGAAACACAAACCCGAGTAAGGGGTTGTTGCGTATGGGATAAAGAGGACTTGATGCTTTAATGCTATGGTTGGGTTTTACCTTAATGATCTTTAGTAGTTGTGGATGCTTGCTAGAGTTCCAATCATAAGTGCATATGATCCAAGTAGAGAAAGTATGTTAGTTTATGCCTCTCCCTCAAATAAAATTACAATAATGATTACCGGTCTAGTTATCGATTGCCTAGGGACAAATAACTTTCTCGTAACAAAAAGCTCTTTACTAAAACTAATTTAGTTGTGTCTTTATCTAAACAGCCCCTACTTTTTATTTAAGTGCTCTTTATATTCTTGCCAACCTATCCAAAAACACCTACAAAGTACTTCTAGTTTCATACCTGTTTCCGGTAAAGCGAACGTCAAGTGTGTGTAGAGTTGTATCGGTGGTCGATAGAACTTGAGGGAATATTTGTTCTACCTTTAGCTCCTCGTTGGGTTCGACACTCATACTTATCGAAAGAGGCTACAATTGATCCCCTATACTTGTGGGTTATCAGTGGCGCGCCCCCTCCCATGGGGAGTCCGAATTGGACTAGGGGAGGGGGGCGCGGCCCCTCTTTCCCTCGCCCCCCTCTCTTTCCTTCCCCCTTCCCCTTCCTAGTAGGACTAGGAAATGATGAATCCTACTCCTACTAGGAGGAGGATTCCTCCTCTCCTTCGGGCGCACCAAGGCCGGCCGGCCTCCCCCTTGCTACTTTATATACGGGGGCGGGGGGGTGGGGGGCACCCAAAGACACACAAGTTGATTGTTCCAAGCCGTGTGCGGTGCCCCCTCCACCATAATCCACCTCGGTCATATCGTAGCGGTGCTTAGGTGAAGTCCTGCGTCAGTAGAAACATCATCACCGTCATCACGCCGTCGTGCTGACGGAACTCTCCCGTGAAGCTCTGTTGGATCGGAGTTCGTGGGACGTCATCGAGCTGAACGTGTGCTGAACTCGGAGGTGCCGTACGTTCGGTACTTGGATCGGTCGGATCGTGAAGACGTACGACTACATCAACCGCGTTGTCATAACGCTTCCGCTTTCGGTATATGAGGGTACGTGGACAACACTCTCCCCTCTCGTTGCTATGCATCACCATGATCTTGCGTGTGCGTAGGAATTTTTGTAAAATTACTACTGTTGGGGAACGTAGTAATTTCAAACAAATTCCTATGCACACGCAAGATCATGGTGATGCATAGCAACGAGAGGGGAGAGTGTTGTCCACGTACCCTCGTAGACCGACAGCGGAAGCGTTATCACAACGTGGTTGATGTAGTCGTACGTCTTCACGATCCGACCGATCAAGTACCGAACGCACGACACCTCCGAAGTTCTACACACGTTCAGCTCGATGACGTCCCTCGAACTCCGATCCAGCCGAGTGTTGAGGGAGAGTTTCGTCAGCACGACGGCGTGGTGACGATGATGATGTTCCACCAACGCAGGGCTTCGCCTAAGCTCCGCGACGGTATTATCGAGGTGTAATCTGGTGGAGGGGGGCACAGCACACGGCTAAAATATCGTATCTCAAGTGTGTTCTCAGGTGCCCCCTTGCCCCCATATATAAAGGAGCAAGGGGGAGGCCGGCTGCCCAGGCGCGCCAAGGAGAGAGGGGGAGTCCTCCTCCTAGTAGGAGTACGACTCCCCTTTCCTAGTCCTATTAGGAAAAGAGGGGGGGAGGAAAGAGAGGGAGAGGGAAAGGGGGTTGCGCCCCCCTCTCCTAGTCCAACTAGGACTTCCCTTGGGAGGGGGCACGCCACCTCATGGCTGCTGCCCTCTCTCTCCCCTCAAGGCCCACCAAGGCCCAATACTTCCCCGGGGGGTTCCGGTAACCCTCCGGCACTCCGGTTTAATCCGAAACTTCTCCGGAACACTTCCGGTGTCCGAATATAGTTGTCCAATATATCAATCTTTACGTCTCGACCATTTCGAGACTCCTCATCATGTCCGTGATCACATCCGGGACTCCGAACAACCTTCGGTACATCAAAACATATAAACTCATAATATAACTGTCATCGTAACTTTAAGCGTGCGGACCCTTTGGGTTCGAGAACTATGTAGACATGACCGAGACACCTCTCTGGTCAATAATCAATAGCGGGACCTAGATGCCCATATTGGCTCCCACATATTCTACGAAGATCTTTATCGGTCAGACTGCATAACAACATACGTTGTTCCCTTTGTCATCGGTATGTTACTTGCCCGAGATTCGATCGTCGGTATCTCGATACCTAGTTCAATCTCGTTACCGGCAAGTCTCTTTACTCGTTCCGTAATACATCATCCCGCAACTAACTCATTAGTCACAATGCTTGCAAGGCTTATAGTGATGTGCATTACCGAGTGGGCCCAGAGATACCTCTCCGACAATCGGAGTGACAAATCCTAATCTCGAAATACGCCAACCCAACAAGTACCTTTGGAGACACCTATAGAGCACCTTTATAATCACCCAGTTACGTTGTGACGTTTGGTAGCACACAAAGTGTTCCTCCGGTAAACGGGAGTTGCATAATCTCATAGTCATAGGAACATGTATAAGTCATGAAGAAAGCAATAGCAACATACTAAACGATCGGGTGCTAAGCTAACGAAATGGGTCAAGTCAATCACGTCATTCTCCTAATGAGGTGATCCCGTTAATCAAATGACAACTCATGTCTATGGCTAGGAAACATAACCATCTTTGATTAACAAGCTAGTCAAGTAGAGGCATACTAGTGACACTCTGGTTGCCTATGTATTCACACATGTATTACGTTTCCGGTTAATACAATTCTAGCATGAATAATAAACATTTATCATGATATAAGGAAATATACAATACTTTATTATTGCCTCTAGGGCATATTTCCTTCAGTCTCCCACTTGCACTAGAGTCAATAATCTAGATTACATAGTAATGATTCTTACACCCATGGAGTCTTGGTGCTGATCATGTTTTGCTCGTGGAAGAGGCTTAGTCAACGGGTCTGCAACATTCAGATCCGTATGTATCTTGCAAATTTCTATGTCTCCCACCTGGACTAAATCCCGGATGGAATTGAAGCATCTTCTGATGTGCTTGGTTCTCTTGTGAAATCTGGATTCCTTTGCTAAGGCAATTGCACCAGTATTATCACAAAAGATTTTCATTGGTCCCGATGTACTAGGTATGACACCTAGATCGGATATGAACTCCTTCATCCAGACTCCTTCATTCGCTGCTTCCGAAGCAGCTATGTATTCCGCTTCACACGTAGATCCCGCGCGACACTTTGCTTGGAACTGCACCAATTGACAGCTCCACCGTTCAATGTAAATACGTATCCGGTTTGCGATTTCGAATCGTCCGGATCAGTGTCAAAGCTTGCATCAACGTAACCCCTTACGATGAGGTCTTTGTCACCTCCATAAATGAGAAACATATCCTTAGTCCTTTTCAGGTATTTCAGGATGTTCTTGACCGCTGTCCAGTGATCCACTCCTGGATTACTTTGGTACCTCCCTGCTAAACTTATAGCAAAGGACACATCAGGTCTGGTACACAGCATTGCATACACGATAGAGCCTATGGCTGAAGCATAGGGAACATCTTTCATCTTCTCTCTATCTTCTGCAGTGGTCGGGCATTGAGTCTTACTCAATCTCACACCTTGTAGTACAGGCAAGAACCCTTTCTTTGCTTGATCCATTTTGAACTTCTTCAAAACTTTGTCAAGGTATGTGCTTTGTGAAAGTCCAATTAAGCATCTTGATCTATCTCTATAGATCTTAATGCCTAATATATATGTAGCTTCACCGAGGTCTTTCATTGAAAAACTCTTATTCAAGTATCCCTTTATGCTATCCAGAAATTCTGTATCATTTCCAATCAGTAATATGTCATCCACATATAATATCAGAAATGCTATCGAGCTCCCACCCACTTTCTTGTAAATACAGGCTTCTCCAAAAGTCTGTATAAAACCAAATGCTTTGATCACACTATCAAAGCGTTTATTCCAACTCCGAGAGGCTTGCACCAGTCCATAAATGGATCGCTAGAGCTTGCACACTTTGTTAGCTCCCTTTGGATCGACAAAACCTTCTGGTTGCATCATATACAACTCTTCTTCCAGAAATCCATTCAGGAATGCAGTCTTTACATCCATTTGCCAAATTTCATAATCATAAAATGCGGCAATTGCTAACATGATTCGGACAGACTTAAGCATCGCTATGGGTGAGAAAGTCTCATCATAGTCAACTCCTTGAACTTGTCGAAAACCTTTTGCAACAAGTCGAGCTTTGTAGACAGTAACATTACCGTCAGCGCCAGTCTTCTTCTTGAAAATCCATTTATTCTCGATGGCTTGCCGATCATCGGGCAATTCAACCAAAGTCCATACTTTGCTCTCATACATGGATCCCATCTTAGATTTCATGGCCTCAAGCCATTTCGCGGAATCTGGGCTCATCATCGCTTCCTCATAGTTCGTAGGTTCGTCATGGTCAAGTAACATGACCTCCAGAACAGGATTACCGTACCACTCTGGTGCGGATCTTACTCTGGTTGACCTATGAGGTTCGATAGTAACTTGATCTGAAGTTACATGATCGTCATCATTAGCTTCCTCACTAATTGGTGTAGTAGTCACAGGAACAGATTTCTGCGATGAACTACTTTCCAATAAGGGAGCAGGTACAGTTACCTCATCAAGTTCTAGTTTCCTCCCACTCACTTCTTTCAAGAGAAACTCCTTCTCTAGAAAGGATCCATTCTTAGCAACGAATGTCTTGCCTTCGGATCTGTGATAGGTGTACCCAACAGTCTCCTTTGGGTATCCTATGAAGACACATTTCTCTGATTTGGGTTTGAGCTTATCAGGTTGAAGCTTTTTCACATAAGCATCGCAGCCCCAAACTTTAAGAAACGACAACTTTGATTTCTTGCCAAACCACAGTTCATAAGGCATCGTCTCAATGGATTTAGATGGTGCCCTTTTAACGTGAATGCAGCCGTCTCTAAAGCATAACCCCAAAATGATAGCGGTAAATCAGTAAGAGACATCATAGGTCGCACCATATCTAGTAAAGTACGATTACGACGTTCAGACACACCATTACGCTATGGTGTTCCGGGTGTCGTGAGTTGCGAAACTATTCTGCATTGTTTCAAATGAAGACCAAACTCATAACTCAAATATTCTCCTCCACGATCAGATCGTAGGAATTTAATTTTCTTGTTACGATGATTTTCAACTTCACTCTGAAATTCTTTGAACTTTTCAAATGTTTCAGACTTATGTTTCATTAAGTAGATATACCCATATCTGCTCAAATCATCTGTGAAGGTGAGAAAATAACGATATCCGCCACGAGCCTCAATATTCATCGGACCACATACATCTGTATGTATGATTTCCAACAAATCTGTTGCTCTCTCCATAGTACCGGAGAACGGTGTTTTGGTCATCTTGCCCATAAGGCACGGTTCGCAAGTACCAAGTGATTCAAAATCAAGTGATTCCAAAATTCCATCAGTATGGAGTTTCTTCATGCGCTTTACACCGATATGACCCAAACGGAAGTGCCACAAATAAGTTGCACTGTCATTATTAACTCTGCATCTTTTGGCTTCAACATTATGAATATGTGTATCACTACTATCGAGATTCATTAAAAATAGACCACTCTTCAAGGGTGCATGACCATAAAAGATATTATTCATATAAATAGAACAACCATTATTATCTGATTTAAATGAATAACCGTCTCGCATTAAACAAGATCCAGATATAATGTTCATGCTCAACGCTGTCACCAAATAACAATTATTTAGGTCTAATATTAATCCCGAAGGTAGATGTAGAGGTAGCGTGCCGACGGCGATCACATCGACTTTGGAACCATTTCCCACGCGCATCGTCACCTCGTCCTTAGCCAATCTTCGCTCAATCCGTAGCCCCTGTTTCGAGTTGCAAATATTAGCAACAGAACCAGTATCAAATACCCAGGTGCTACTACGAGCATTGGTAAGGTACACATCAATAACTTGTATATCACATATACCTTTGTTAACCTTGCCATCCTTCTTTTCCGCCAAATACTTGGGGCAGTTCCGCTTCCAGTGACCAGTCTGCTTACAGTAGAAGCACTCAGTTTCAGGCTTAGGTCCAGACTTGGGTTTCTTCTCCTGAACAGCAACTTGCTTACTGTTCTTTTTGAAGTTCCCCTTCTTCTTCCCTTTGCCCTTTTTCTTGAAACTAGTGGTTTTACTGACCATCAACACTTGATGCTCCTTTTTGATTTCTACCTCTGCTGCCTTTAGCATTGCGAAGAGCTCGGGAATTGTCTTATCCATCCCTTGCATGTTATAGTTCATCACGAAGCTCTTGTAGCTTGGTGGCAGTGATTGAAGAATTCTGTCAATGACGCAATCATCCGGAAGTTCAACTCCCAGTTGAACCAAGTGATTATTATACCCAGACATTCTGAGTATATGCTCACTGACAGAACTATTCTCTTCCATCTTGCAGCTATAGAACTTATTGGAGACTTCATATCTCTCAATCCGGGCATTTGCTTGAAATATTAACTTCAACTCCTGGAACATCTCATATGCTCCATGACGTTCAAAACGTCGTTGAAGTCCCGGTTCTAAGCCGTAAAGCATGGCACACTGAACTATTGAGTAGTCATCAGCTTTGCTTTGCCAGACGTTCATAACTTCTGGCGTAGCTCTTGCAGGAGGCCTGGCACCTAGCGGTGCTTCCAGGACGTAATTCTTCTGTGCAGCAATGAGGATAATCCTCAAGTTACGGACCCAGTCCGTGTAATTGCTACCATCATCTTTCAACTTAGCTTTCTCAAGGAACGCATTAAAATTCAACGGAACAACAACACGGGCCATTTATCTACAATTAACATAGACAAGCAAGATACTATCAGGTACTAAGTTCATGATAAATTTAAGTTCAATTAATCATATTACTTAAGAACTCCCACTTAGATAGACATCTCTCTAATCATCCAAGTGGTTACGTGATCCAAAGCAACTAAACCATGTCCGATTAACACGTGAGATGGAGTAGTTCCAATGGTGAACATCACTATGTTGATCATATCTACTATATGATTCACGCTCGACCTTTCGGTCTCTGTGTTCCGAGGCCATATCTGTATATGCTAGGCTCGTCAAGTTTAACCTGAGTATTCCGCGTGTGCAACTGTTTTGCACCCGTTGTATTTGAACGTAGAGCCTATCACACCCGATTAACACGTGGTGTCTCAGCACGAAGAACTTTTGCAACGGTGCATACTCAGGGAGAACACTTTTATCTTGAAATTTTAGTGAGAGATCATCTTATAATGCTACCGTCAATCAAAGCAAGATAAGATGCATAAAGGATTAACATCACATGCAATCAATATAAGTGATATGATATGGCCATCATCATCTTGTGCTTGTGATCTCCATCCCCGAAGCACCGTGCTCGTGATCTCCATCTCCGAAGCACCGTCATGATCACCATCGTCACCGGCGCGACACCTTGATCTCCATCGTAGTATCGTTGTCGTCTCGCCAAATAATTGCTTTTACGACTATCGCTACCGCTTAGTGATAAAGTAAAACTATTACATGGTGATAGCATCTCATACAATAAAGCGACAACCATATGGCTCCTGCCAGTTGCCGATAACTCGGTTACAAAACATGATCATCTCATACAACAAATTATATCACATCATGTCTTGACCATATCACATCACAACATGCCCTGCAAAAACAAGTTAGACGTCCTCTACTTTGTTGTTGCAAGTTTTACGTGGCTGCTACGGGCTTAGCAAGAACCGTTCTTACCTACGCATCAAAACCACAATGATAGTTTGTCAAGTTGGTGCTGTTTTAACCTTCGCAAGGACCAGGCGTAGCCACACTCGGTTCAACTAAAGTGAGAGAGACAGACACCCGTCGGTCACCTTTAAGCAACGAGTGCTCGCAACGGTGAAACCAGTCTCGCGTAAGCGTACGCGTAATGTCGGTCCGGGCCGCTTCATCTCACAATACCGCTGAACCAAAGTATGACATGCTGGTAAGCAGTATGACTTATATCGCCCACAACTCACTTGTGTTCTACTCGTGCATAGCATCAACGCATAAAACCAGGCTCGGATGCCACTGTTGGGGAACATAGTAATTTCAAAAAATTTCCTACGCACACGCAAGATCATGGTGATGCATAGCAACGAGAGGGGAGAGTGTTGTCCACGTACCCTCGTAGACCGACAGCGGAAGCGTTATCACAACGCGGTTGATGTAGTCGTACGTCTTCACGATCCGACCGATCAAGTACCGAACGCATGGCACCTCCGAAGTTCTACACACGTTCAGCTCGATGACGTCCCTCGAACTCCGATCCAGCCGAGTGTTGAGGGAGAGTTTCGTCAGCACGACGGCGTGGTGACGATGATGATGTTCCACCAACGCAGGGCTTCGCCTAAGCTCCGCGACGGTATTATCGAGGTGTAATCTGGTGGAGGGGGGCACCGCACACGGCTAAAATATCGTATATCAAGTGTGTTCTCAGGTGCCCCCCTACCCCCGTATATAAAGGAGCAAGGGGGAGGCCGGCTGCCCTAGGCGCACCAAGGAGAGATGGGGAGTCCTCCTCCTAGTAGGAGTAGGACTCCCCTTTCCTAGTCCTACTAGGAAAAGAGGGGGGGAAGGAAAGAGAGGGAGAGGGAGAGGGAAAGGGGGCTGCGCCCCCCTCTCCTAGTCCAACTAGGACTTCCCTTGGGAGGGGGCACGCCACCTCATGGCTGCTGCCCTCTCTCTCCCCTCAAGGCCCACCAAGGCCCAATACTTCCCCGGGGGGTTCCGGTAACCCTCCGGCACTCCGATTTAATCCGAAACTTCTCCGGAACACTTCCGGTGTCCGAATATAGTTGTCCAATATATCAATCTTTACGTCTCGACCATTTCGAGACTCCTCGTCATGTCCGTGATCACATCCGGGACTCCGAACAACCTTCGGTACATCAAAACATATAAACTCATAATAGAACTGTCATCGTAACTTTAAGCGTGCGGACCCTTTGGGTTCGAGAACTATGTAGACATGACCGAGACACCTCTCTGGTCAATAACCAATAGCGGGACCTGGATGCCCATATTGGCTCCCACATATTCTACGAAGATCTTTATCGGTCAGACCGCATAACAACATACGTTGTTCCCTTTGTCATCGGTATGTTACTTGCCCGAGATTCGATCGTCGGTATCTCGATACCTAGTTCAATCTCGTTACCGGCAAGTCTCTTTACTCGTTCCGTAATACATCATCCCGCAACTAACTCATTAGTCACAATGCTTGCAAGGCTTATAGTGATGTGCATTACCGAGTGGGCCCAGAGATACCTCTCCGACAATCGGAGTGACAAATCCTAATCTCGAAATACGCCAACCCAACAAGTACCTTTGGAGACACCTGTAGATCACCTTTATAATCACCCAGTTACGTTGTGACGTTTGGTAGCACACAAAGTGTTCCTTCGGTAAACGGGAGTTGCATAATCTCATAGTCATAGGAACATGTATAAGTCATGAAGAAAGCAATAGCAACATACTAAACGATCGGGTGCTAAGCTAACGAAATGGGTCAAGTCAATCACGTCATTCTCCTAATGAGGTGATCCCGTTAATCAAATGACAACTCATGTCTATGGCTAGGAAACATAACCATCTTTGATTAACGAGCTAGTCAAGTAGAGGCATACTAGTGACACTCTGTTTGTCTATGTATTCACACATGTATTAAGTTTCCGGTTAATACAATTCTAGCATGAATAATAAACATTTATCATGATATAAGGAAATATATAATACTTTATTATTGCCTCTAGGGCATATTTCCTTCAACTACGTTCCCCAACACCTGGACCCTCGACCCCTCGGCGATCCTCGACCCTCGTTCTCGACCCTCGACCCCTCAGAGATCCTCGACCCTCGACCTTCTTTTCTTTATTTTTCTATTTTTCTACTTCTTTTTTTCATCTTCTTCTTCCTTCTTTTTCATCATCTTCTACTTCTTCTTCTTTTTTCATCTTCTTCTTCCTATAGTTTCATCTTCTTCTTCTACTTCTTCTTCTTCTTCCTATAGTTTCATCATCATCATCATCTTCTTCTTCCTCTTCCTCTTCTTCTTCTTCTTCTTCTTCTTCTTCTTCCTCTTCTTCTTCTTATTTTTTTCCTTCTTTCTTCTTTCTTCTTAACCTAAAATAAACCTAAACTAAACTAAATCTAAACCTAAAGCTAAAAAAAAGAAAAAACTAAACCTAAACCTAAACAAAACTAAATCTATACCTAAACCGAAAACAAAACTAAATATAACTAAACTAACAGTGAAAAATACTGAAAAAAGAGAGGGGGTGGGGGCTCACCAGAGTGGGGGGTGGAGGCCGATGGAGGAGGGGGGCGGTGCGGCCTAGGGTGGCCGCGGCAGGGCCCGGGGGTGCCAGGGCGGCCGGGGTGGTGCGGGGCGCGATGGGGCGGCGGGGCTCGATGGGGCGGCGCGGCGCGGCGGGGTTGTGCGGGGCACGACGAGGCGGTGGGTGGTGCGGCGACGGGGTGGTGGGGCGGCGTTGGTGCGGGCGCGGGCGGAGAGAGAGGGGAGAAAGAGAGGGATGGGGCCGGGGAGAGAGAGAGAGGGGGGTTACCGTTAATTTGGATGGGGCCAACCTCTTTGCCGTCAGCTAGCGGACGACAAAGAGTTTGGGGGGTGGGCCGTTATAGCGTTGCCCTAAAATGGACCCCACCCAACCTCTTTGCCGTCCGCTAGCTGACGGCAATGAACTGGCTGACGGCAAATTGCATCTTTGCTATCAGCCAGTTCTTTGCCATCTGTTTTTTGTAAGCTGACGGAAAAGACCTTCTTTGCCGTCAGCTAGCGGACGACAAAGAATTGACAGACGACAAATTCTCTGATTCCAGTAGTGTATGGCCGCTTCGTGGTCATTGGAGATCACCACCTCCTCCTTGACCATGGTCGCGGACAGAGTGGTGGACATCGACGGGGCCGAAGACCGTGGGCGGCAGTGCCACGATCCAGATGACCTCGAGGGTCCACCTGCTGGCCCCGACAACCACCCAGAGCCACTGCCGAACTTGCTCATTTGTGTGGTGTGTGGACGAGAGATGAGGTGCGAGGAGGATATGAGAGGTGACGATGCAGGGTTGGAGAAGTGGTTTGCAAGCCATGACGACCTGCTTAAATAGCCGAGCCAGGTGGACCATCACCGCCTCAATGCGGGCGTAGCGGCCGGAGTAGCCTTCTTAGTTGCCGTGTTCATGCTAAAGCAGCTCCATCAGTCGTCCGGTCATGTCGGTGTGACCGACATGAATGTGGGTAGGCAGCCTTCCGGCTGTATGTTTTGAGCGGTAGTGAATGTGCGGCTCGGCTTCTAAAAAAGAACTCACGGTGAAGGTTTTGAGTGGGACCGCTCAGTCAAGCACCTACGTGGCAGACGTCCGGACGAGCACAAACCTCCTCCCGATTTCCAGTGTATGGAATTTCGAACGTCCAAAGTGATCCACGGATATTTGATGCATGACATTGGAGGGCAACAAAAAATATCTGATGCACGCCTTGAAGATGCCTTAAGAGCATCCCCAACAGCTGCCCTATTTTTGGGCACAAAAAAGTGGTGGAGTAAATTTTTTAGGGCACAAAACCTAATTTTTTTTGGGCACAAGAGGTGGCCGTCTCCAACAGGTGCGGCTGCCGCACCACAGCCGAACCTCAATTTGAAGATGGTTTTGAACTACAATTTGTCTATGCATTTCAACTACAATATACGAATTTTTGCACCACAACTATGCAAAAAAAAAACTAGACGCAACAACATATGAAATTCAACTTTAAATCCGCATATGAAGTTCAAATGAAAGTCGCAAACATAGTACCAACATCAACCAAAGTGCATGATCAAACATAGAGAAAAGAAATATGGTTGCTCAACCCTCCTTGCCACTTGTGGTTTCTTTTTTCCTCATCGTTGGCTTCATCTTCTTTTCTTTCATTCCCATGATTTGTAGCATTCATGTCGCCACTCAAACCTCCCATGACATTCATCGTATCTCCAGAGCCACCGCTCATCATGTTCATCAACCCACCCATATAGCCTCCTCCCATGACTCCTCACATGCCGCTCATGACTCCTCCCATGCTGTTCATGCCACCTCCAATTTCAGTAGTCGTCTTCTTTGCGGTTGTCGCCTTCAATTTTTCGCTGCGGCCGAAGCCGACGGGTCGCGCAGCGGCCGCTTCGCCGCTCCTTCACAATTGCCCGCTTCAAAATTGGTCGGGCTAGCGAGAACCACTGTTAATAAATCCCTATTCGCCGCACGCTGAGCCATTTTTTAAGGCAGCCCAATTTTTTTTTGTTATTGGGCTGCTGTTGGAGCGGGTTTTTTTTATGCACTGTGCCTTAAAAATACTTCGTGTCCTGTTATAAATCTGCCAACGTGGATAAGGCTGGTAGAATGAATATTCCTCTTGCGGTGGAGAGTGAGAGCAAGGTAGGGTCAGCTCAAAAAAAAAGTGAGAGCAAGGTAGGGCGGACAGAACAGGAGGAGCATGAGCTGCCAAAAAGGCAATCAAAAAGATAAATCAAACACTGCTACTACTGTGCACTCGAGATCCCTGGCATCTCATTTCGTGGTCTGGCCTTCTCTCTCCTGAAACCTAATAAATAAATAAACCTCACAAGTTCATGCTAATTTGCGTCTGTGTCCAGGCTAATATGCGCTCAGCGCTGATGAACAGAAAATTCAAAAAGGCAGCAGTTAAATTTAATTATTTTTAGAACTTTTCGGCGTCAAAGATGCTCGGTGTTGAGTATAATGTTTATTTAGAAAACATAATACGGATTACGGAAGAAGGGATTAATCATTGATTCTTGGGGCCGAGCCGACACATGGAGCGTTAATCCAAACACAAACAGTGATGCATTATTGCCTCTTCTCTCCTCTGCTTGGATGGATGGTCAAAACCCTGCTTGATTTGATTTGATCTCTCCCCTTCTCCTCCTTGCCGTCTCCCATCTCCATCAGGGAAACCAACACTTCCCGACTCAACCTAACTCACTGCTGCTGCTGCCACCACCACCGCACCACCTCGAGCTGCGGCCATTAATGCGCTCCCTCCGCCCCTTGCCATGTCCAGGACCTGCCGCGGTCTGATTTGATCCGGCTGCGCGGCCACTTTGCTGCTCCCCGACTGTTTCAGAACCAGCAGCCGACGCGACAAGGAAGGATGGAGGGGAGGGCGCGGCGGCGGGGCACCGGCACCGGCACCGGCACCGGCACCAGCGCGAGCCCTGGCCGCAACAAGGTCTGGGTCGAGCCGCCGGGCAAGAGCCAGCACCACCCTCCGCGCCGCTCGCCTCCGCCGCCCCCTCCCGCGGCCGCGGGGAAGAGGGTGGCGGTCGTCTACTACCTCTGCCGCAGCCGCCACCTGGAGCATCCCCACTTCATCGAGGTGCCGCTCGCCTCGCCGGAGGCCGGCCTCTACCTGCGAGGTGAGTCCACCAACAGACGCCCCGCCCGCCCTTTCAAATTCACCTTTGGCCCCTGATGCGATTCCTGTTCATGGCGCCGTAGATGTGATTAACCGCCTTAACGTGCTGCGAGGGAAGGGCATGGCGGCCATGTACTCCTGGTCCTGCAAGAGGTACGTACACCCATTGATTACTCTTGTCGAGGGTTCAACTTTCCTCTTTGGCTGGGCTGATCCGTGTAGCTTCCCGCAGGAGCTACAAAAACGGCTTCGTGTGGCACGACATCTCCGAGGACGATCTGGTGCTCCCTGCACAAGGCAACGAGTACATCCTCAAGGGCTCCGAGCTCCTGGACCGATCGCCGCCTGGTAAGTCGCACTCATAAACTCAACTCTGTTTGGGTTCTTCATCAGATCTTGCTCCAATTTGCCTTGTCCATTCTCCTCGACCTTGTCTTGTTTCAGATCGGCAGCAGAATGGCCTTAGCAACACCAAGGCCGAGAGTCCCAAGCACCCTCAACAAGAGTCTCCTCAGTCGCGAGGATCACAAGAAGGGTGCTCGTCATCGTCATCCCCATCCCCATCTGCTGTTATCAAAGAGGCCTCACCTCCAACTCCTACCCAGCAACCACAACAGCTGGCGCACTCCACATTTGTGCCATCATCATCTGCTTCCACCAATCGCGAGGACGAGCAATGCAGGACTACACATTCTGGCTCATCGGGGAACCTGTCCCCTGAACCAGTAGGAACTAATGTTCCATTATCAGAGGCAAGCTCCCCTGGACCTTCCGAGTACAGAGTTTGCAAACCCATCGGAGCACAGGATGCGTCCACACAAACTGATGACAGTGAGAGGGATGTTCCTTCTAAACGTACTTGCGCTGCAGGAATCCGTACAGAGGATTGTACATCAGATGCTGAAATTCAAGAGTGTCATGAAAGAAGCACGCAAGCATCGCCAAAGGTCCCTCTACTTGTTCGAGAATCACCACAGGTGTGTTCATCTGATGCTTCTCCCGGTGGCAGAGTTGAGACATTGGAGTCCCTGATAAGGGCAGAGGCCAGTAGGAGGAGTAGCTATAATAAGGTACTAGAGGAAGAACATCTCTATGGCCCAATGGGTGTGAAGCTGAAGCCAGCCAATTTGCTCATGCAGCTCATCACCTGTGGGTCCATCTCTGTGAAAGATCACCGTGGCTTTGGCCTCATCCCAACATACAGACCACGGTTTACTCAAGTTGAATTCCCTTCTCCAATGTTCTCTACTCCTATGGCATTGCGGCACCTTGACAATGTTCCTTGTAGCGCAAGAACAATTGGAATAAGAGTTTCTGAGTCAGAGCATTTAAGTAGTGAAAGCTTGGTCGAGGAGAGTAAGCAGGAAGAGTCAGGGAGAGGAGAAATACCCACACTCAAACGCTCATCATCTTACGACGAGGATAGGTATGTCACAACACATTGTTCTGATTGTGGGCTATCATGTTGCCACCATGGACTGCGATGCATGATTGCCTTGATAGTGAGCTTTTTTTTTTTTGCTTATTGGATAGCTGAGGCTCACATTGGTTAGTCGCACTTAATGTTGGACATTTATGATCTCTCGTGGAGCTTTCTTTTTTGAGAAAACGCAAAGCTTGTGTCTCAATATATTGAAAAGACTGAAAAGAAAATAAGAAATACAAATCCCCAATAAGGGGTAGGATACAACAAACAGCAGGGCGCTGAGGTTTAGTGGACATCCCTCTCTATGATCTCCCATAGAGACTTAGTCAATTCATTTCTTTTCGCATTATAGTGTCCAATATTAGAGATAGAAAAGATCAAAATAGAATCAAATGATGTTTGTTTTGAAGATCATAAGAGAATCAACCAATTAGTAGAACTCATTTCACTTTGTAACTGCAGTGAGTCACTAAATTGTGTCCTACCTAACTACCTAGAAATTGGCAAGAACTATCATGTTTTTAGTTGCTATGTCACACTGCTATACAGTACCTTCCTTGAAAATATGTTTAGTATTTTCAATATCTCTGGATATATTTTGCTGTTGACTCAGCATCTCCTCTGAATATGTCAGAGTGTATACAGCGCCAGACTCTAGAAGGGATATGGAAAGCTTGGCCGAGTCGGGTAGTTTCAGATGTCTCCCACAGACTATCAAAATGATATCATGTAAGCAATCCAGAAGTGGAACAGCATTCTCCCCCAACTCTGATGTCAGGTACAGCTCTAGTCAACAAGAACGTAGTACTGCATCCTCACCACTTGGTTCATCAAGAGGTGCAAGCAATAGGATGACTGACCCACTAGGTAAATTATCTTCATCAAGGGGAGAGTCATTCCATGAGGAGAAGGACAAAATGATCAAGATCGAAGAAAGGTTAGTTGCTTCTCATTATTCTTATTCGTTGGCCTAGTTGTCTATCTGTTTCTAGAGATTGACGACACACACACACAAAAATCATAACCGCAGGCTTGCTTCTGGAGCACGGGTTATAATCCAATCTGCACCCTTGTGTGAAGAAAGTGATGACAGCATCGAATCACTGTAAGGGGTTGTGTTACATTTTGCTGTGAACTTACCTTCTTTGGCATTTGCTGTTTGTCTCGAAGTTGTTGGGTTGAAAGTGCAGTTTCATTCTTTTTTTCTTTGAGCTGAGTTTGATTCATTTTGTAACCAGTGTGAATGTGATAGTCATTATTTTGTTACACCTTCAGGAAGAATTTGTCACTCCAGTGAGTCCGTACAATATCTTACTCTGATAAGTTTGTCTCCTGCGTCTTGTATCAGTTCTTTTTAATAAAACAACCATGAAAGAGCTTACCGTTCCACAAGGACCAACATAAAAAATAAAATCAGAAACACATAGACTTAGAATTACAATCTTCTTTTTACTATCTGTGGCTCAGGACCAGTCCACGGTAAATGCTAAATGCATCCTGGATAGCTTGTTTCTTCAGTAGTTCAAGGAACATGAACAGGTCACGGTTTTGCCAGGTTGGTGAAACTGTGACAATACTGGACCACATTTTAAAATTTAAACTCACATTAGATACATCACCTGTCAAACTCAATGCATAGCTCCAGTGGGAGCCTCGAGTTAGCTTTTATTCGTATATAAAGCCTGAGCCTGCTTTCCAATTGACATAATGACGTGTTTGGTTAGTCGCATGCAGCTCATGCATGCCTTGGGATGCAAATTTGGCCTGTTTGGCAGTCTGGTTTGCTCTGAATTCAGTATACTCAATTTTTTCCTTTGCTACACTTGAACTTGATGTATGGACGTGGTGATTGCTTTATTTATAAATAAAGCACGGTGAGAGCCTTTTTCGAGAGGGTTGCACTGAATTTGTGCCCTGCACGAATCTTAAAGCAGACATGGGCCTGGTTGTGGAGAAACAATCGAATTGACCATTTCTAGCAACCCATATTCGAGCGGGTGCAGCGTTGCACATAGCTGCACGCCTTGGGAAGCGCGGGAGGCATAACTCCCTGCTCTCCCCTCTTGGTCCAAGGGAATGTATCCGGTGCACCCGCACCTCTGGTGCTACCGGTGCACCGGATACCATAGGATGTTTTAAAAAATCTGGAAAAAAATCTAGCACGTTAACCCAACATCAATGTATGATGCCATAAAATTTCGTGTAAAAAATTGAAATATTTTTTGAGATACAAAAATGACATCAGTTTGATAATGGGCCAAATCTAAAGCCCAAGTTATGTTATGTATTATTCAGTGTTGAATTTGTCATTTTTTTTGAGTTATGTTTCAAATTTTGATTTGAAATTTTGTGACAACCTGCATTGATGTTGTGTGAGTGTGATAATTTTTTTTCAGAATTCTTTAAACATTTTAAAAGCACAATATGACTTGGGTGCACCAGATATTTTCCGCATGGTCCAACCCCCATTCTCTCTCACCGCCTCTTAAGTTACCACCAATGGTTGCTAACGCTCCACCGTCAGACTGAGATACAAGATTCTTTTTTTGGCTCTTGTTGCATGTTAGATTAGAGTAAATACAAGAAATCCGCTCAAGAGGAAATCCATGCACCTCGATTGTTGCAACTGTGTTCTGTAATGAGAATAGCCATTGTTGCAACTGTGTTTTCTGTAATGAGGATAGCGAAGAAACTACATTGCACCTTTTTGGGACTGTGATTTGGTTCAATGCTTATGGAACTTTATTCTTCTCAACAAGATGAAATGCATCTCTATCTATGATGAAGTTCTTCTTGCCTTTCAAGATCTCCCACAATAAATTGCTTTGGATATCATAATTTTGGGATGCTAAAATATTTGGAGTTAGAGAAATGACAAGATTTTTAAAAGAAAAGCTCTCACGCTCAACACTTGGAAATACCTATTGAAACATGACCATCTCCGTGAGCATAGAGTGAAAAGCAAAGAATGATGAATGTCTTCGCAGTAGAATTGACATTCATCTACGATGATGTGGTGCGGTCATAGTTGCAACCCCACCATTTTAATGATGATGCCAAAACAGGAATTTGATAGAGCTTAGCTGATGCATAATTTGTTGTATCTTTATTGTAAATATTTTTTTATGAGTGAATTTCGATTTTTACCCTTTATTTTGACATTTTGACACTAATTACCCCATTTAGCGAGATTTCATCCATTTTACCCCATTTAGCAGAAGTGTTTCCACAATTTACCCTGTTTAAAATTATGTAAGCATTCTGACCTGTGCCGCGCAGGGCACAACTTCTCACGACCGGCTCGGCACGATGGAGGTCACTCACATCACGTCCAACGCACAACGCCCGAGTCGGCCGCGCACCACGCTCGCCTCCAGTCGCTTCTAGCTTGGGTTGCCTGCCCCAATCGATTGCATTGCATGTCCAGGCTTCCGACCGAACGCACCTGTCAGGCTCGCTTGAACCTAGATATTGTCAGGCATCGGCGACGGCGACACCGACCCGTGGATTCCGATGGCTCCATCGAGCTCCCCGACCTCGGGCTGGGCACGTCCATGTATGTGACCCACTGCACTGAATCTTCTTCTTACTTTGGTGACATAGCAGGGACCCCATTGTTGGTTTTGAAACGCTAGATCGATTCACCAGGACCAAACGTGCAAGCAGCTAGCACAGATGGATTGATGAACAATGCCACATGCACATGCACGCGTAGGTGAACCTGGGCTTTGCACTAGCGCTACATCCGATCGGTCGATCACGATGCCGTCGGCAGAACATCTGCGTAACTTGGCGATCGATGGAAGAAACTCTGTTCGATAGATTGCAACAGGCTAGTCTCAAGCCTCACATTTCTTTATTGCTTTGATCTGGTGATATTAGAACGGTAGAACGTGGTGTAGAAAGATATATATAGCACCTAGCCCTAGCCAAACTAAGCCTATAGTATCCCATGTGAAGACTGCCTCCTGCCCAAGTCGGACATGGACATCGTGGTTTATTCCAATATAATCATCAGGCTGTGCTCAGTTGATGGCGGTTCTCCGACGACGGTGCGATCATATCGAGCCTGCCGGTCAGGAGAAGTTCGGAGGACCGGTTCAACAGGGAGAAAAATAGGTAGGAAAAAATGGTCGATGTGGCATTGCCAGCTAGACTTAACAATTAAACAGGGTAAATTATGGCAACACTTTTGCTAAATGAGGTAAAACGGATGAAATCCTGCTAAATGGGGTAATTAGTGACAAAATATCAAGATAGGGGGTAAAAACTGGAATTCACTCTTTTTTTATTAATGAAAAAAATAGTAGAACTATTGTTCTGCAGTTCTGGGCTTCAGAAAAGAAAACCTCGACAAAGACATATTTAGTGTTGGCGGGTTAGATGAGAACCACTGACCACGAGGCGGGTGACGGTGAGGCCCCTGCCACCGCCTGGGGGACGGGACGAGGGTTCAGGGGAGGAGGAGGGCTGAGACGAGTTGGCGATTTTTGGTGATGGCGGTTGTCTAGGATTTCGATGTGGGAGACGTAGTGTCCTTTTGCTTGAACAGAAACGTCATCTCGGCTAGGCAAGCACCCACCACATATTTGTGTTTTTTTTTCTGAACACAGTACAGACGTAAACGAGTATATAAACGCGCATACACTCATCTCTATGAACGCACATACGTACACCCCACCTCTATGAGCACCTTCGAGAGATTAAGCCGGTATATCATCTTGAGATTTTACAAAGTCACCGTAGGCGCATCGTTGTCGATGGGAACGTCTCCTCCCACTAAAGACGTATCGCCGAAAATCCAGAATAAATGCGAGCACCAGGACTTGAACCATGGTGGACTGGGGATATCACAGTCCACCTAACCATCCCAACCACAGGTTGGTTCGCATCACATGTTTGTGTTGATGTGAAGCTCAACAAGGTACTTAATTACTATTGTGATAATAATCTCCTATGCCTAAATATCCCACCAACTATTTAGAGCACATGCAGCTATACCACCTCATCATGCTTGCCCTCTCTCTTCCGTGCTCCCATCTGGAGTCCCCACCATTCAATTTCAATCCGATGGCTTCCTTAATTTTTCCCTTGTGTCTCCTTTTTAGAGGAAAAAACGTTGTATTTTCTTCTCTCCTGTATAGCTGCATGTGCTCTAAAATAGTTGGTGGGATATTTAGGCATAGGAGATTATTATCACAATAGTAATTAAGTACCTTGTTGAGCTTCACATCAACACAAACATGTGATGCGAACCAACCTGTGGTTGGCGACGGCCTCGGGCGGTGTGGATGGGGGTGGGGGGGGGGGGGGTGGATGGATCTCCTTCACGCTGCAGGCTCTCTCCCGCTGCACTTGACGGCTTACGATCGCGGTCGTTGGCCTCGGTGCGTTCACGGGGGCTGGTTGAGGTGACATCGGACCGGAGGAAACTCTGGGTGACTCGTTCATCCCGACGGTGGCGACGACCAGGGTCGCCGTTTTCCTCCTTGCAGGCGCCGTCGAGGTCCATGCCCTCCACCCCGACACCATGCCCGGGTGAAAACCCATAATCTCCTGTGATTGGGCGGCGGCGGCACTGCGAGTGTCGTACCCTTCTTGGAGGCGCCGCTTGAGGCGTTTGGATGCTCGGTTAGAGGAACTGCAGGCGGAGGGGATGTGACCAGTGGCAGCAGGTGGTGTTCGCGAAGGAGGAGCGGCGTGGCATTTGGCACGTCGACAACGGCGGGTCTCAGCGGCATGGAGCAGCGGGCCCTCGCCGGTGGGCGTGTGATGATGGACGAGCACAGGGCGGTGGAGCTGTCTGGCGCCATGGTGGCGTCGACGGCAGCGAGACCAGGCAAGGTTGATGCAGCAGTACAACACTGAAGATGGATTGATGGCAGGTGGCTGCGGCGGCCTCATACTCGGCAGGCGTCCTGGTTGAGGAGTGCGCCGGACTGGTGGGTGCCCCATACCCGACAGACGTCCTGGTTGGGACCTCAGGTCTTAGATGTTAGGTTTGGATGCGAAGTCTGTTTGGTATTAGGCCCAGACTATCAGCGCCCCTTCATCAACTTGTTAGGAGTAGCGACAGATGTTGCCTAGATGGTGGCTTTAGTGTTACTGTTGTATGACTTTGTACGATTTTGTGTGAACAATTAATAAAGTGGCTGCATGCATCGTCCAGATGCAGAAGCCGGGGGTCCTCCTCCTTTTCTAAAAGAAAAAGTTCAGGGCAACTGTTCAGGCCATTTTTGTACAATTATCGATATTATTGTGTATGTTGTTCAAATGCTATGCCAGGGCATTTTTTTCAAACTCCCTACCTTAACTGAGTGCACATAGGTGTGATCAACGATATGCAATATATTGTTAATTCAAATATTTCAAATCTCATAGAAATATATTGCAGTCAATTCTCACGGCAACGCACGGGTATCATCTTATAATAATTAGATAGGGTACCCAAACCAATACATCAAGCACACGTTTTTTCATTTAATTAATAAGCCTTAGTGCACACACCATAATCAAGCACGATCCAAACAATCCTAGCTAGTTTTAATCAAATCCGTCTGCATACTCGCTCACCACACCATACACATGCATGCATGCACGCACGCCTGAATTTAAACAGGAAAATTAGTAAATTACTCTCAGTCAATCGTTGAGAACGGACAGCAAGCAACTAAGTTTCAGACGTTGTCGGAGGTAGTTGAGGAAGGCGGCAGGAGAGGCTGGGTGATGGAGGAGCCCAGCTTGGCGCTCCGGACCTCGCGCTCGCCGCCAGAGAAAGCTGCGGACGCCACGGCCATGGCCGCCGCTTCCTTGCCGTTGCGCGACCTCTCCTCGCTCTTGCCCCAGAGCACAAGGTAAAGCCCGGTGATGATGGGCGCGGCGCCGATGATCCCGCCGAGGTAGAACTTCTCGCCGAGGGTGATGGAGGCCATGATGGCGACGACGAGCGTCTGCACGGGCTGGTACACCGCCACGAACACCGGGCCCCCGCGGTCGATGCAACAGATCTGCACTGCGAACGCCACGCCGGACGCGATGAAGCCCGCATTACCGTTTTCATTTGCCATGTCAGCTGCTAGCTCGCGATATATGCATAGGCCTACATAATCATTTCCATATCTCTTTGAGAGTCAAAAGCAGGCAGCTTAAGATCCGAGGCATGTATCATCATGGCTTCCACTCACTGAACTTTAACATTGAATAAAATGATACTCACTCCATTCCCTTATACAAAGCCACTATAAAAAATACATTTTACATCTATACAAGGCCACTAATGGTAATCGAGACAAAAATTAATGATGTTTTCTCGTACTAACAACTTGTTTAATACTTGCATGCATGTAGTCATAATGACGCTGAGCTACTTCCCTTCTATTCCTTCCTTGCATGCATGCGGAGCATTAATGATCTCGGTTAATGAAAAAAATTGGCTTGTAAAGCACTCATTAAATTTTACCTTGGTACCTGTAATTTGAGTTTGTGGCCTTGTATAAGGGAATGGAGGGAGTACTGTAATTTGCTAGAGTACTGGTACTACAAAACAGTGAGCCAGACAGACATAGAGGTATACAGCTTGTTGCATTGCATCACTTTTAATCAATTTGCTCCTTTCTTTTTGACATAATAAACAATTTTTTTAATTAGTTTGTGCTCTGGATCGGGATATCATGCAATTAATTAACTGCGAATTAGGATGCCCTGCTTACGGCGTAGAGGATGGTGAAGATTTCGGAGCCGGAGTGGAAAACCCACGCGTCGACGTCCCTCTCGAAGAAGGCGGCGATGACGAGGAACTGGATGACACCGAAGAAGCAGGTGTAGGAGGTGACTGACAACCTCGCGGGGTACTTCTTGAGCACCGGTGCCTGCAGCACCAGCCATCCGGACCACGACAGGCAGTGCCCGATCAGGTACACGCACCCCAGCGTCCAGTTCTTCCCCTCCCCGGCCACCGCTGCCAGAAACGGCACCTACAACGACTTGTCGTCGCTGGCGCCGACAGGGCCGAAGATGGTTGGGCCCTTATATAACGTGATCACCGATGCGCCCGCCACGCACGCCAGCGTGCCCACTACCTTGGCCACGCCGTCGCGCTGGTCGAGCCGCACCTTCTCGATTCGGAGCGCGGCGGCCATGGTGAAGGTGATGGCCAGCACGGAGTTCTGGATGGCGGGGGCGAACGTCGGCGACGTGTTGTCCAGGCCCAGCAGGTAGAAGCCCTAGTTGACGGTGATGCCGCAGAGCGCGAGGAAGAAGAACTGGACGACGAAGTTGAGGGTGAGCTTGGGCCGGTCCTTCTTCTCGAGGAAGTAGGCGAAGGGGACGAGGAGGATGAGCGTGATGATGTTGCGGTACACGGGGAAGACGAGCTTGCCGATGCCCATGTTGAGGGGCAAATAGCTCCCATGCGACGTCGTTGAGTTGAATTGTCCACAGAACGACGTGGTTGGTTGTAATGGCTCTCATGCGACATCTGCGTTGGAAAAAATAGCTGCCGTGCGACACTGCTGCCTAATCCAAAGACACATGTTTAAAACTCGAATCAGGTGAGCCCCTACGTAACAACCTGAACGCTGGACATAGAATGGCGGGACCCACAGCGTGGGACCCACTAACTTATCCAGCTCAGCATTGGTACAAGAGAGGACACCGAGCCGTGCAGCACCCAAGCCCTACCGCGACCTTCCATCCTCCCTCCCCGACCGTTGTTGTTCTTCTTCTCCGGCAACGACGTGCAGCAACGCCGTTCCGGGCCGCGACCTAGCAATGTTGAGCTCCGCTTCAGCCTCCCGCCGCTCATGGCCGCGCTATGGCGCAGTGCCCATGACAAGGTGCCCTGCATGCCCACGTACCGCACCCCTGAAGCGGCTAGTCACAACGACCGACAAGAATGGCAACCTTGCGCGGGAATTCGTGAAATGCGAGAGCAAACCAGAGCAGGGAAAGGTGAGATTTTACTTCTCAATATGCTAATTTTGGTTTTTGTCTCCCAATTTCATATTTTTCATCGGATTTGGGATTTAGGGTTCATCTTTCCGATTTCAGAAATTGAAGCAATGCGCCCATTTTGAGTGGCTAGATGAGTACATAGAGCGGATTCAACTGGAGGGTGCATCAGGGGAGCTCGATTTACCGTTGGAGGCAGAGAAGTTTGGATCGGGCCCGTCTGGATCTGGTGCCCCTGGATCTGGCAATTCCATTGGTGCTACTGTGGGGGATGCAGGAGTGACGGCAGAGCTGAAGAAGCTGAACAAGCAGATGAAGAAACTCATCGAATTGAAGAAGCAGGGCAATTTGATGGCCGGACTTTTTTATGTTTGTGTAATTGCTCTCGCATTTGTTTATGTGATGATAATTAATCGTTAGTGAATAGATTGGGTATCATTTGTAATCGTAATGATATGGATGTTTGAATAAAAGTGTTGCGTTGTACGAATTCGACATGTCTTCTCCACTCTGTTTCGGCCCCGTTTTTTCAGTTCTTCAGTTCATCATCAGTTTCAGTTTCAGTGGTAGATGGAGAAAAAGGAAAAAATGGTTTGTCGACAGTTGCCCGAAAAGGCCAGGCCCATATAGAAGGTAGGCAGGGCCGAATAGAACATATCCAGGCCCATTGATAAAAGAAGTGTAGCTAGTGCAAAAAAAAAGTGCACACGATCATTGACATCGATATATCTTTTCGGCTTAGGTTATTTCACAAATTTTAAGCTTCCTGCAGTCATCTTTTTTGAGATAATTCATCTGATAATTATTTGAGCTATTTTTATGCACAAGCTATCATGTCCGATGGTAGGGTCCGGTGTTGTTTCGGCTAAAACAAAAGGTTGGTTCTAGTTAGCAGTCTAACTTGCAGTCTTTGTGAACCAAAAACATTGCAATTGTTTGGTTCTAGTTTATTTCAACCAAGCACCATTTTTATTTTTTTTGGTTTGTGCTATGGTGTTTTCAAAGTTTTTACTCATGTGTTTCAATCGAAAAAGGTTGTGCCCCTCTCAAAAAAAGAAGACATCTAGTGTGCCCCTAGTAGCATCTCCTTACAACATATAGAGGGGCATCCCCTTACAACATATAGTGCATAAAACATAAAAGGAAAATAATTAACTAGACACGTGCTAACAACAACTTTTATGATTGGATCATGTTTTAGTGCATTTTTTAGTTCACATGGCCATGTAAATAAAATGCAATGAAGAAACTTTAGGCCCGAAAAAACATTAATAGATAGCATGATAGAGGGGCATCGGGTACCCTAGTAGCATCCCCTTACAACATATAGAGGGGCATCCCCTTACAACATATAGTGCATAAAACATGAAAGGAAAATAATTAAAACTAGACACTAGCTAGAAGACACGGGCACACAAGCCCCAACCAACACAACACAAGCTAGATAGAAAGACTCGGCCAGCAGAACACTCGAACAACTCCTTGGGCCCTCTTAGCTGGCGCCCCTCACTCGTCGTTCTCCGGCATCTGGTAGGGGAGGGTGTGCATGCCGTTGGGCTCGGGGAAGATGTGGTGGAAGTTGGTGAAGATGTTGTAGGTGGTGAACGCGATGAACTCGCATCCACACCAAAACACCTGGCCGAGGAGGTGGTAAGCGTCGTAGGGGTTGGTGAAGGTGACGTAGAGGCCGATGACGATGCCGTTGACGCCACCATCGTACAGCTCGTGGAGGTGGAACATGGGCGGAGTGCCCGGAGCGAGGTGGCGGTAGGCGGCTTGGAGGAAGAAGTGAATCAACTCTCTAGGGCCCCTCCACCTTGAGATGGCCCACACCCTCAGGCTATTCTCGACGATGACTCCGGCCGGGTAATCCCTCTCCGGCACGGTGCGAGGGCGACGGTAGGTAGGGCCGTGGAACCGCATGGTGGCTCGAGTGGTGGATTTGGCTCGAAAAGAAGAAGCGGAGGAGGCTTGAGAGATGAGTGTGAGAGGGATGAGGAAATGGTGCCCTTTTACAGCCGCGTTGCAGCCGTAGTCAATGTACACGATGCCTTCGATCATTTGCTCTCCTCCGTTCGTGGTGGCATAATTAATTGCACAAAACGGCAGAGCATCCAAAGAGGCACAAGCAGCACATGCGAGATGCTTCATTTTGGACTTGCATCGGCGGTGATGGTAAGGCTGCGGCGTGAGAAATCGTGCATGCCGTTGGGCTCGGGGAAGATGTGGCAATTAAAGGCGGAGCTGCACCACCGACACGTCCGTCCCGTGTCTCAGGTTCGTGCATGCAATTGTTTAAAATAGAAAATAGCTTAGATGCGACATACCTATATGCTACGCCCAGGGTGCTGCTTTACTGCATCACTGCGTGCATGCAAATGGCTAGGCTGTGTCGATGCGTTCACGAGCAGAATAGCTAGGCTGCGACGCCGTTGCATGGCATGCATGGTGCCGTCGCGCGCAGCCCAAGAGCACGACGTGGCCGTGCGCACGCACGCCAGGCTCTGCCGGGCCCGATCCGCTCGGCCCAACGGTCACTGAGATGCTCCCCTTCTCAACGTTATCTGTTCGTCAGAGAAAAAAAGGTGGCCAATCAGATTGGAGAATCAGGGCTCCCACGGATCGCCCAAGCTACACTCGCGGAATCCTTCTAGAAGGCCTATCCGACGGCCGCAGTTTGGCGTTAGGGTTAGATCGACGGTGGACGTTTGGCGTTAGGGTTAGATGGGTTATGGAGGCAGTCAACGGGGTTTTGAAAGGTTTGACCGAACATTCAAATGTGTATAACTGATTCAAAAAAAATCTAAAAAATGAAAAACATGCGCATATAGTCTTGTTATGTTACGTAGTTATGATATAAAACGATAAACTTGATCTAATGATCTTTGCATGAAAAAACCTTCACAAATTGGACTATCTCGACTGAGGTTGCATAGAGTTCAAAGGAGTGAGAAGAGGGTTTGAGGTTTTGAAAATGCAAAAAATCAAAAACCTCACCTTGGCTTCATTTTGGAGTGACTAAGCAGGATCTGAAGTTATTTTTGCATTTTAATTTTTTAAACTTGTTTTATTGCTGACTTTGTATTAAAGGGTGTTTTTTCAAAAATAAATTAATAATATGAATACTTATTCAAAAAAAAGGTGAGACTTCGTATTGATCCTATATAGGTATAATATAAGCTAAGAAAATCTTTTTGGGTGATTTTGAGAAGGTCGAAAAAAAACTTGCTTAGAAATGGGGTCGTTTTCCCTTACTTTGGAGCTTGTTTGGACAACATTTTCAGTGACTATGAGTTGGACTTCGCAAAAAGGGTTGGATTTATGAACTAAAGTGCATAGTAGTATATAAAACAGTGCAACATCACAGAACAAACAAATGAACTCCAAAAATATTGGAGATAGGTTCAAATATGAATGTCGGTTCAAATTTGAATTTGAATTTCAAGTCAAATCAATATCATAGCACATAAGTTTTACATCAAAGAACATAAGTTTTCACATCAAATGACAACAAACTTAAGTTTTCACATCAAATCACATCACATTTGAATGATTTCGACTCTATTTCTTTTGCTTCTTTCTACCACTCGGTTTCTTCTCCTTTTTTCCACTGTTTGGTTCCACGGCGCACAGTTTGTTGATGCTGATGCTCTTGGTTTTCTTGCCAACTCCACTAGCCCCCCTCAACTTTTGCACCTGACCATGTCCCACTTCTTCAGTTTGCACTTCTGCAGATTGAGTAGATGACACACATTGTTCAACTTCTTCAGTTTGCAACTCAACACTTGGCAGCACAACCTCCAAACATGGCAACACAACAGTCAAAGCAGATTCGCATGGCAGCACAGCAGTTGCTTCATCTGCAACAGTTTCAGATTGCCCTAGTGCCTGCAAAACAGATTCAGTATGCATCACATCGTCCAAAACAGAAACAGTTAGCTCATGTTCAGCAGTAACAGTTTCAGTTTGCTCCATATCTTTGTCACCAAACATTATCTGCTTAGTTCTCTTCCTTCTAAAGCCATTGAGTCTTGCTTTTTTCACTGGCCAGCATTGTTCAACAACAAGAGGTGGGGCTTTTTCTGCACGCTTCCTCCTAAAAAATAAAGCATTTCACTTGGTTAGATACTAGAGCAAGTAGCAAAATCAAAAACTTGCAAAAACAGTAACATAAACATACTTTGGCCTCTGAGGAGTGTAGATGCGTTTGGATGAACCAATTCTGTGCCCAAGTACCTCACACAACTTGCACCTATTTTTGTTACCTTTTGAGCCCTTTTGGGCTTTTCATTCTTTTCCTTTTCCTTTTTCCCCTTCTTACTACAACCACCTTTCTCAAACCAAGCTTTGAATTTGCTCTGTTTTGGCCTCCCAGCCTTTCTTCTAGTGACAGGGGGACACAAGGTAAATTCTATTTCCACCTCAGGCCACTGAGATTGGTCAGTCAGTGCAGGAATTGGACTTGCATATGCAGCTTTGAATTTTTGTACTGAATAATACTCATGCAAATATGGGTGCATATTTAACCTGGGTTTAGATGCCAAAAAAGTATGGCATGCTCACATTGTTTTCCAGTGTGTTGCCACTCTTGGCAAGTGCACTCATACAACTCAGTATTTACCACATGCCTCTTGCCACTCTTTGTATCTCTAACTTCAGCACCCTACAAGGAAGATTTCTCAACAGATAGATGTGAAAGATTTCTACTCCTATTGACCACCTGTTGTACCACTGCTGGAAGCTTGTCCCCTTCCAAAATATTAGCAATTTTTCCTCTCAACTCCCACAAACAAATGCTCATGATCCTTATTTGGTCCACCATGTCATGCACAGGCAAGTCTTTCAAATCCTTCACTTTGTTGTTAAAACTTTCTGCCAAGTTGTTATTGATATGATCACATTTATGGCAGTATTAAAACCTGAACTGTACCACAACAGAGAATGGTGGGTGTTCAACCATGAAGCAAATTCATTATCACTACATGATGCCAATATCTTACCAAGGTGATAGGAATGTGTCTATCTGGTGTAGGATCTTGCTGCTGGCCACATGCACCCAAATTCATCTCCTCTGATTTTTTATCAGATTCATCCACATATGTCCAAAGCACTCCCTCTGCTTAGCATGGGGGAAAACATTTTTTACTACATTTTCCAACCCTTTACATGCATCTGTGTGGATGGCCAAAGGAGAAACTGGCCCTATGCATCTTTTCAGTTGCATCATGAACCATATCCATGATGCCTCTGTCTCTGATTGAAACATTCCTATTGCAATTGGGAACATCTAGTTGTGTCCATCTAGAGCATTGCATGCAGCCAACTGACCATTCCACTTTCCAGTCAAAAAAGATGAGTCTATGCTCAAATATGGACGACAACCTACTTTGAATCCATCTATGCAAGGCTTCAAACACATAAAAAACTTACTGAAAAAAACCTTGCCATCCTCTGTTACCTCTGTACCTATCTCCACCACACTTCCAGGTGACCTATTCTCCACCTCTGCTTTAAAACTATACAACATCCTAAATGTATTTGCCCAGTCACCATACAATGATTTCATGGCCCTTTGTTTTGCTTTCCACACTGTGGTATATTACAGCTGGATGGGGTACAGCTTCTCCAAGTCAACTTTAAGCCTCTTTGCAGTAGTGTTTGGAGTCTTGGCTAAAATAGGAGTAATCTTCTCTATAACCCAAAGCTGTGATGTCATCTATGAAAATCTCTGTGAAGTGGTCATACATGTATGCTGGTGTGGTATTTGATTTACCCTTATTGTACTTCCATCAGGTTGTCGTTTGGCAGACATGTACCACTTGAAAGGATTGCCACCACCATCATAACCTTTGCACCGAGCATAAAATTTCTTTCAATCAGTCCACATAGTCTTGGCATCAAACTCTTTTTTCACTGCATAGGTCCTAAAAGACATCCTAAACTCATCCATGCTTGGCCACAACTTTCCCACCTCAATAACTTGGTTCTCTTTGTCATACAAACAAACCAACTCATTATCATCTGCATCATCCACATCATCTGTAGCCTCTCTCATCAGCTCTTCTTCATCCTCATTTGCATTTCTTGGGCCTGTGTTACCATCATCAGGCAAAGAACTGTCATCCTTCTCCTTATCTTTGTCATCAACTTGAATGCCAAACATTTCATCCATATCAATGTCAGATATTGGTATAATGACCAAATCTGTTTTTTCATTCAACTCTACTACATTCCAGTCAACAACAATCTTCCTAGCACCATGGGTTCTCTCCTCTCCATCTGCATCAATCCCTGTATCTTCAGCTACTACAGTCGGTTCAGTCAACAATGCCAACATCTTCTTTTGTGAAACCCACTCATCATCTTCCACCTGTGCAGCCATCTTTGATGGCACATAACCAACTCTGGAATGAGTTTGCAGATCAATTAGCTCTGCATAAAATGTTACTTGTTTGTTTGCCCACCCTTCTTGCTGATCAATTTCAGCAACCATGGATTCTCCATCTTCAATTCTCACATATTCACCATTATAGTTGTCCAAACGTTGCAGAGATACCTCTTGTTCTGGACCCCAAACAATACTCTCCCCAATTCTCTCCACCAAATTGCCCACCGCCTTCTCCTTTATGCTCTCCAATTCCTGGGGATCAACATCTGCAAGTTCGACATGCAACCTCACGGTGGTATCTCCATCAATGTCTTGGACACTGCCATCACTGAGCTTGGCTTTACAGGGAAAAAATTCCACTATAATTGCGAATGTGGTGGCAGAACCGGAACCTCCCCTGTTTTGTCAATGGCGGGCAACGGCAGTGTAAGCGACAATCACTACCAAATCGAGTTCGATAACAGCTAAAAGAGAAAAGAGGGCGGCATTACCGATTTGAAGCACTGTCTCCTCGCTCCATCTCATTCAGCCCCCGCGCTCCTATCCAATCGAGATTCTAAATCGCCAAGAAACAGAGCATGAGGCCACAGATCTATCCAAAATTCTAGGGAATGGGACTAGGGTTTTGAAAATACTCACTCACAATAGCTTTGCCGCTGCCGAGAAAGGCGCTCCACCACCGCGGAGAATAAACCGCCGCCTCTGCCAAAGAAGATGCTTACGGCAGCGCCGCTCGCCCAGTCCATCACGGTCGAGTCGAGCACGGTCACACAGTCACCAATCGAGTCGTGGATGGTTGACTCTTGACGACGTGGCCCTAGGTGGACCCCACCAGTCAGAGCACATAACCCCCAGTGTCCCAACCAAATCTCAGCCTAACTAACAGCCAGCTAGCCGCGTAAACGGGTTGTCTTGCTTGAGCTATTTCTGCGCTGGGAGACGTCGCATGAGAGCCATTACAACCAGCGACGTCGTTCTATGGACAATTCAACTCAACGACGTCGCATGGGAGCTATTTGCCCCATGTTGAGCGCCAGACGAGACACCACGTGGAAGCCGGCGTACCCGAACTGCAGCGCCAGCATCACCACGTGGAGCTGCGCCTTCTCCGGCATCCCGCACACCCGACGAGCATCCACCGCGTCCACCATGGCTGCCCTGCTTTCCTCTCTTGATCTCTCTCTCTCTCTCTCGATCGAAGCAGCTAGAGCGAGCTGACGCTGAGAGACGAGAGAGGAAGGCGAAGCGGAAGGCCTGGGCCAGGGCTGAGGCGAATGAGGAGTGCAGCTAGGGGTCTCTACCTATATAGACACTCCACTCAGACAGTATAGGTCTGGCAGTGAAGTGAGCGAGGGTGGGAGAGGAACTTTATGCATAGGCCATCTGTATCGGTCGGCCGATATGTACTACCTTGCCTCCAAAAAAATAAAATGTACTACCTCCCATGGAAGTACGTGCACACTTTAGCAAGCTATAGCTTTGTGCGTGCTGCAAAGTTGAACCACTCGAGTTCTTCACTGGCCAGCAAGTACTTGCTAAACATCAAATGCTGCTAGCCTTTTTTTGGGCGGGAAAACCGCTGCTGGGTTTGTTCAGCAGAGCTTTCGCGGCTATGTTTCTTGAATCGGAAGAACCAAGCAAGACTTTTTTTTGCGGGGTCAATTGCATAACTTTTAACTCCGCCTATGTTGTCTCAACATAGCCGGCGTATGTTGTCTCAACATAGCCGGCGTATGTTGTCTCAACATAGCCGGCGTATGTTGTCTCAACATAGCCGGCCTATGTTGTCTCAACATAGCCGGTCCCAAGCCCGGGTAAAGGAGGAGGGTTGTGATAGGCTTGGCGAGCCAACGTAAAAACTCAGCCACTCTTATGGAGATGAAACCCAAAAGATTTTCGTTGGGGCGTAACCCTCTCAGCGACGCGCCACATCGGAACCCGGGTGTGGTGGAAAATGAGCAAGGGCCGGGCCGTCACCCCCCAGGTGGCGCGCCGTATCTTGATCCGGATACAGTGGCAAGTGAGCGAGGATCGGGTCGTCGCATCCTTAGTGGCGCGCTACATCGGTGCCCGGATGTAGTGGAAAATGAGCAAGGGTCTTCGCATTTGACTCGACGAGTGCGAAGGGTAAGGAAGCTAGCCGAGCCTAGGAGGATTCGCTTAGGTAGCTGGATCGTAGGGTCTCTGACAGGGAAGCTTTGGGAGCTAGTTGATGCAGCGGTGAGGAGAGGTGTTGATATCCTTTGCGTCCAAGAAACCAAATGGAGAGGACAGAAGGCGAAGGAGGTGGAGGATACCGGCTTCAAGCTGTGGTACACTGGGATGGCTGCAAACAGAAATGGCGTAGGCATCTTGATCAGCAAGAGCCTCAAGTATGGAGTGGTAGACGTCAAGAGACGTGGGGACCAGATTATCCTGTTCAAGTTGGTAGTTGAGGACTTGGTTCTCAATGTTATCAGCGCGTATGCCCCGCAAGTAGGCCATAATGAGAACACCAAGAGGGAGTTCTGGGAAGGCCTGGAAGACATGGTTAGGAGTGTACCGATTGGTGAGAAGCTCTTCATAGGAGGAGACCTCAATGGCCACGTGGGTACATCTAACACAGGTTTTGAAGGGGCGCATGGGGGCTTTGGCTATGGCATCAGGAATCAAGAAGGAGAAGATGTCTTAAGCTTTGCTCTAGCCTACAACATGATTGTAGCTAACACCCTCTTCAGAAAGAGAGAATCACTGTAACACCCCGCATGTAACTTGCCATATTTGTAACTCCGACTCTTGCCATTTCCGGCTATGTGTTATGTTTTTCCCTCCGTTGTCGGGTTTTGTTTTTCGTTTTGTATTTTGTCATGTCATGCATTTTCATATCATGTCATCATGTGCATTGCATTCGCATACGTGTTCGTCTCATGCATCTGAGCATTTTCCCCGTTGTCCGTTTTCCAATCCGGCGCTCCTATCTCCTCCGGTGCACCCCTCTTGTTTTCTTTCGTGTGCGTGTGTCAAACTTTCTCGGAATGGACCAAGGCTTGTCAAGTGGTCTTTATATACCACCCGGAGACTACCGATCAAGTTTTGTTCCATTCGGAGGTCGTTTGGTACTCCAACGGTTAACCGGGCATCCGCAAAGTCCATTTGAGTGTCCAGCAAAAACCCCTCCAAAACCAGCCCAAAACCCACCAAACTCTCTTCCATGCTCTAGGTCGTTCGATCACGATCGTGTGGGCGAAAACCGCACCTCATTTGGAGCCTCCTAGCTCCCTCTACCTATTTATAAGTGGGCATCCTAAAAACAGAATCGCAGTCTAACCCTAGCAAAAATCCCTCGCGCCGCCGGACAGCGTCCGCCCGCGCCGGACACGTCCGCCCGCGCCGGCGGACGAATCGCCCGTCG